>NC_092132.1:65777431-66085017 GCF_043159975.1 Macaca nemestrina | reverse complement strand
AAGTGGCAATTACACCATCTCTAGTTACATTCCCTACTCCACAGCAGCCAGGAGGCACTACATGACCTAGTTCTGGACAGTCATATAGAAGCAGAAGTCACAGGACAAAGCTTCAGGGAAAACCTTAAATTGGAGGAGACACAAGTGGCATGAGCCTTTATCCTAGCTCTTTCCTGCTGCTGGAGGAAGGATAGCCTTCTTACACCAAGGGGACTACTATGAAATGAAAGCTACATCCTAAGAATGTCATGAAAACTTTGTAGGGTCACAGTATTGACCCTCACCTATTTAAGTCACTGTGTGTCAGATTTCTTGTACATCAAATACAATCTTAATGCATAAGATACTCAAAAAATGATCAAGAATATAGTAAGGTGATTTATAAAAGAAATGCAATTTTTCAATAATTAACACATTTTTAAAAGGTTTTATTTTGGGGTTAGAGATTGGAAATATTAAAAGTATGGAAAAGTATAAAATATCAGAAAAGCTATAACAAAGCTGCTATTCATGCATTGTTCTGAAGACACACTGATAGAACATTTCTGAAGAAAGATTTAGTAATGTATCTATTTGTGAAACCATGCTTTCCAGATTTCTGGTGCAAGAAGGCAATCTAAATAAATGCATTTATATTTTCTCCTACACAAAAACTTTCTAAAATTACTGTGAAAGTTATTATTTACAAAATAATTGACTAGGCAAAATATCTAAAAGGATGCACAGATAAGCTATTAGAATCAATAAGGTACTACTGATAAAAGCCAAAAACTAAAAGAAATGTACATTAACAGTAAAATAGGCAATTAAATTATGGCATTTTCATACAATGTAATTATATAACAAGGAGAATAAATCAACAAATGTTACATTATTGACTCTCACAGACATAATGTGCAGCAAAAGGGGCCGGACATAGAGTACATACCGATTCCATTAAAATTAATCCAAAAGCAAGCAAGACTAATCTACAATGTTTGAAGTGAAGAGCGTGAGGAGGGGTTCCACAGGAGACACTAGGATTGCAGTCTTTTGCAGTGCTGGTTGTGTTCTTCATCTTCATCTAGGTATTGGTCACATGGATGTGTTCATATCATGAAAATTTTGTGACTTAACAGATCTTTGGGCATTTCTGTAACTATGCTATGCTTTCCTAAAACACTTACTCTAAAACACATGATAGCAAAGGGATATTCAATAAGTGTAACATAAAACCACCACACAATGGATAGGGGTCATCAGAAGCTAATAGAATTCAACAAAATTTCTGAAGAAAGAAGTCAAACTGCATGAAGAAGCCACACATTGGCACTCCAGTTGACAGCTCCAGCTGATCTGCCAGCCAACAGTCAGCACCAAATTGCCACCTTATGGATGAGTCATCTTTTTACCATCCAGTTCAGCTGAACCTTCACATGACTACAGTTCCAGCTGAAATTTGACAGCAACCACATTAGAACCCTCAGGTGAGAATTGCCTAACCAGTCTTTCCAAAATTCATGATTTACAAAATCATGCGCAAAACTGAAAGGTTACTTTAAGGGACTAAGCTTTGGGATAATTTGTTACATAATTACAGTAACTGGAAAAGAAGAGCATCCAAGGTCCTATTATGAGGAGTCTCACTAAAAGAGAAGAAAGAAAACAGAAGATGAAGATATTTTTAAAATAAGAACAATAATATGAGAGAATTTCCCAGTGCTCAAGGAAAACAATACTTGTTAAATAGAACGGCTCACTGAGTGCTAAACAGGGTAAATGAAAACAGATGCTGTCTTAGAAGCACAGTTGTGAAACTTCAGAACATCAATATTTCCACCTCTGTCTCAATCAGCTATGTCAGGGATCGGAGGGCAGGGGATAGTCAGGCGGTTACCACCACCACCCTCTACCATGCAAGAACTGGTTATTTTTAAAAATATATTCTATGGTATAGATACATACACTCACATATCGGATTAACATACATTTTTAAAATACTGCGATTTAGCTCCATATTTCTTGACATAGAAATGTGTCACAAAATATTATTGAGAAATAAAACCAGATTACAGAAAAACCTGTGAACTAGTTGTTGGGGAGTTTGTGAAAGAAAAATCAACATTGGCTGGGTAAGGTGATAAAATATGGAGCCAGTAGGCTTAGTAATGAAACACTTAGGTATGCAACAACTTTCTAGACTAGAAATGGTGATAAAGCACAGTGAAGGAGAACTGACCCAGGAGGCAAGAAACCTTGGATTTAATGTGATTTTTCCATTAGTTATTTGTGTTTGAGCAAGACAGAATATCTTCTCAGACATGTAAATCCCTCATTAGTAAAACAACAGGGCTGCCTAAATAAGCCCTCATGAATTAAATTCTATGATTCCATTTTTGAAAAAGTCACAGGGCTTTTCCCAACATTGTCGGTATCAAGGAGCTTCATGGGGGATAGGAATACTTTAATCCATAGAGCCCATGGCACCTTCCAGCTAACACGTCCTTGAAACATTGTTACTGCTATCTCTACCTACCTGAGATAGAGTGAAAAACTAAAGTAATTAGTTGGGTAAACGATGTCACTCCCCTATAACTCCTTGTTAGAGATATATATTAGTTGGCTTAATTTTTCATTCTATTCAGTCATACACTGGCAATTCTAAAATTATTTTTGTAACATGTGAATGCAAATTGTCTTTGTAACTTGTCACTACCTTGAATCAGAGATTAAATTGTTAATAATGCAAAAAGTCTTCTGTTATTTATTCTATCCTTCTCTTAATAATGTTTTAATACATATTGTAATTTAAGTGAAATTAAGAAAAACAAACCAGAAGTTAAATGCTAAAACAAGTGATTACAGATTAGTGTTATAATTTAAAATACAGCACATGGTTTAAAGTTTTAAACTGTATCAGGACAAGTATTGACCTCCAACCCTTATCTTCTTAATCAATTACTTCAGAAGCTCTTCTAACCAACTACCATTTAATTAATTCTTATTCTTAAGTAACACTTTCCATTTCTTATGTAAAATTTAAATACAGACGCTCACTGCACACTGAACTCTCTCCAGTCCTAAACTACCTTCCTGAATGCCTGAACACTTCCTCTTGCAGTTGAGTTGTGTGCTTATTAAGAGTTTAATATTCAATTTCCAACTATTTTATGTCTGTTATATTCATATTATGATCACATTATTCAAGGAAATGTTACATAAACACATGAAATATGAGTAGAAAAATAAAGATGATAGTCTAGAAAAATCCTGCTCTCAGATTATGCTTAATTTTCAATGAAAATGTAACTGGATGCTATGGAGTGAATATTTGTGTCCTCCCAAAATTCTTCTGTTAAAATCCTAACCCCTAAGGCGATGGGCATAAGGAGATGAGGCCTTTGGGAAGTGATTGGGTCATAAGGATGCAGCCCTCATGAATGGAATTAACGCCTTTTTAAAAGAAGCATGAGAGAGCTCCCCAGTCCCTGCCACCATGTGAGAAAACCTGCAAGAAGACACTGTGATCCAGGAAGCAAGATTTCACCAGATGCTGAATCTGCCAGCAGCTTGATCTGGGACTTCTCAGCCTCCAGAACTGTGAAAAATAAATTTCTATTGTTTATTAGACACACTGTTTATAAGACACCTAGTGTATGGTATTTTGTTATGGGGGTCCAAAAGGACCAAGACACTGGATATTAGATAATAAACTATGGATTGATTTATTCAACAAAAATAACACAGAACTGTAACCACGAAATCCACATTCATAGAAAATGCCTACCAAAATGCAGAAAAATAAATTTACTCTTCTAGTTTTAATTTAGAGCCAAAGGTTTTATTTTCATGTGTTCATCAGTCAGGATGTCTAAGTTATGCTGCAGTAACAAACAATCCCCAAATTTCAGTCATCTAAAACAGTAGCAGTTTAACAGACATACTATATCTCTATTGCACAGTGCTTGGAAGAAGGAGACTTTAAGTATCTGTGACCATCTCTGATGAACAACTGCACTGAATTTAGCCAACTGCAAAGTTGAAGGGAATACAGACTATACAAGACTCTTCTCACCTCTGACACCAATTGCAAATTTGGTGTGGGTGTGTGTGTGTGTGTGTGTGTGTGTATGTGTGTGTAGGGGAATGGTTTTCAAAACCACCCTCAGGTTTAATAACTTACTAGAAGGACTCAAAGAACTTACTGCAAGCTGTCATACTCATGGTCATGACATACAACAGAGAAAGAGTAACAGTCAAACTCAGTCAATGGAAGAAGATACCGGAAAGAGTCTAGAAAAGGTACTGAAACCTTTTCTAGGTTCCTTATCCCCTTCGCAGGAATTGTGACAGGGGTGCTGCTCACCTGTTTGGTCGCCCCTCTGCTCAAACCGCTTGAGGGAGTGGGAGCATGCAGACAGGCAGGTGCAGGAGCCGGGCAAGCACTTTGAGCTCGGGCTCCACGGTAGTGTCTGGGGATGAGTGCCTGCAACCCCAGTATTACAGAGCTCTTTCAGCTTTGCTGTCCACAGATGGCTTGAGTATTAATCAGCTCACCCTCTGCCTTTTCGCAAGGGCAGAGGGCCACTGTGACAGCTTTCTGTATCCCAAACTCTTGTCCATCGTCCGGGGAAAATCAGGTCACACACGGACTCAAAGGATGAATGCAAGGTTTTACTGAGTGGTGTAGGTGGCTTTCAGCAGGATGGATGGGGAGCCAGAAGAGGGGGATGGAGTGGGAAGGCGATCCTCCCCTGGAGTCTGGCTGCCCAGGGGCTGGACACCTCTCTGTCTGCCCCCAGCCAACTCCTCCTGGCGTTGAGATGTTCCTCCTCTCTCCCTTTCTCTGCCATCTGTCTCCATTCTGCTGGCTTGCTGGTCTACTCTGGAGCTTGGGGTTTGGGATTTAAGGGGGCCTTCAAGGCCAAAAGGCAACTTTTTCGATGCAAAAACAGGAATGCCTGTTCTCATTTAGGGCTGCAGGTATGCAGGCTTGAGGTTGGGGCCTTTGCCTGGGAACCATCCTTTTCTACCCAGTACTTCCCTGTCTCCTGTCTGTATCAGTACCAAACAAAGAGATTCTGTTGTCCTCTCTTTGCAGAATCACAGATATGTGACCTTCCCAGCATCGATGTGAAACAATTCAGAGTACTGGCAACCAGGGAAGCTCACCCAAGCTTGCGGTGTCCAGTGGTCTTACTGGACTTGATCACATACTATTCACGTGGCTGCCCTTTAGTCTCCAGTCCCTCCCAGAAGTTCAGGCTAATTCCTTTATTCTTCAGTCCCTTCCCCCAAGCAAAGACATTCCTGTCAGGCATGACATTTCCAGGGACTAGAGATCATCTCTCAGTAGCTGAAGGCTCTCCTTGAGTTAACTTAATTCTTCACTGCACACCACCATATTACTATTTCACATTTTACTTACTGACTTTTTGGTTAATTGACCAAATACATGACCCAATTTCTTTGGATAACAGCACTCTTGCAAAAATTAATTTTTCCCAATTAACCTTTTAGTATCAGTTGGATACGAATTGTCTCAGTTATATATTGCCCACATGGGGCGGGTTGTTTTATAAGCAGAGTAATCTCTGCACAGGGAGGAAACTTTTCTAAGTAGCATTCAATCTGGTAATTGTCTCTTAATACTAAAAGTCATGATTATCTTTGTTGCAACGTGTACTCTTGACTTCAATCCAGAGAGCACATTTCAGAAAAAGTTCAGTCATTCCTCAGTAAGAGGCATTTCGAAGATAACGTGTTAAAAGAACAGGACTCTTTCAAATTGAGCATGGCATGAATCTGTGAAGAAGCATATTAGAGCACATAAAAATTATGGTTGATGAAAACTTAGCATTCAAAATATGAGCAATTACAGATCAAAAAAACTGAGATCTCTCCACAGTTCACATAAAAGTGTAGATAAGAGTATAGTCAGATTGTCCACTTGCTGATGCACATATATCTGTCATTTCTGTAGGAGTTTATAGGAATTAAAATTGAGGCATTTTGAGAATGCTTTAAAAATCATGTGAGACAAGAATATAGATTTTGAAAGAGATGTATATTTAGACAAGCAGAAAGGAGGGGAAAAGACATTCCAGACTAGAAAAGATTTATGACCCAATACAACAAGGCCTTGTGAGAAATCTGTTTGGGTAAAAGAAAGAATCCTGGCTGGGGATGGAGGGAGAAAGAGCAGTTAGGGGTGGGTAGAATTACACAGGAATCCAGTTGTTGAAGGCTGCATAAAATCCAGATTTTATCTGTAAACTAAAGGAAATCCTGAAATTCTTGGCAGATTAGGTGGTGTGTGCAAAGAAGTATTTTTAAAATATTTATACTGCAGTCTACGAAATAGGTTTCAAACGAAAAAAGATCCAAGTTGGAAGATTCTAGGCCCTCCTCTTGAAAATGTTAATAGCTTCCACACTCCATATTGTGTCTTGCATAGACACCTGTAGCATATTTGAATTTGAAAGACATAAAGCTCTGGAATTGACAAATGTAAATTCATTTTCCTTCCCCAGCAATTTCTGTTATAAGACTGCATTACAGTACTAGAATAATATTTAATTTCAATTAGTGTTCACTCAGTCATTTCAGGTGTAAAACTCTCAAAATAAATATTCTCCTGCTCCCTTCATTCCCACAAAGTTAAATCCATGTTCCAAGGCAGCGAGATCCATCAGCATGTCATGGCTGGGAGGAGAGAAGGCACGTGTTTCACTCTGTCCCAGCATCAGCTGTGGTCCTTATAAGAGGTTATCTTTGCTCAGTGACATCTCTCCCTGATGTTCTGACCTCTTTGTGGATGGAGTCTTGTTCCTATGGTCCATATCCCCCATTTATAGGTGGCCACACCCCACCAATACCATGATGCATGTTCCAGTCTGAAGAACTTTCTCAGCCACTTTTATGTTCTTCTTAGAGCAACTGGAAACTTCTGTATACTTCCCCATGCCACTTTGAAGCTAAGGTGATCTACTCTGAGGGGTGTAGGGATGGAAATGACAAGTGTTGTCTCAACATCCCCAGTCTGAATTCCTCATCCTGCTCTACAAAGCTGTTGTGTAAATTTCTGGCTACACCCTAACAGGTGAAATATAGGTTTACTCTATCTTCAGATACCACCAAACCCATTGAGGGTTTTTGTCTCCATCCTTCTCATCCAGAGTTAACTCCTTCTGGCTGTTTTCTTTATTGTTTTTCCACGACCATCAAAAACTCTCCTCTATAATTGGAAAATTATTCAGTCGTTTTAACTCTCTCTTTGTCTCTCTTTCCCTGTCTCTCTCTCTTTTTACATACACACACACACACACAGACACACACGCACACACAAACATACATATATAAACATATATATCTAATATGCATGCAATATAGATATATAAATTTTTACAGACAAGATGTCACTCTGTTGCCCAGGCTGGGGTGCAGTGGCGCAGTCATAACTCAGTGTAATCTCGAAGTTCTGGGCTCAAGTAATCCTCCCGCCTCAGTTTCCCAAGTAGCTAGGACAATAGGTGCATGCCACCAAGCCCAGCAAGTTTTTTAAAATGTTTGTAGAGACGGGTCTTGCTATGCTGCCCAGGCTTGTCTCAAACTCCTGGCTTCAAGCAATCCTCCCACTGTGGCCTCCCAAAGCTCAGGGATTATAGGTGTGAGACACTGCATCTGGCCCTCTAACTATAATTGTGATGGTATACACTTTACTTTCTGAGGAATTCAGGCCTCCAAACATCTTTCTTTATTGGTGAGACTCTTGCAATTGATAGTTTAATAGTGGAGTAGGATGGTTAATAAGTAAATTCTGTAATTAGACTTCCAAGGGTTGAAACTTGGCCCCATCACTTACTATAAGTATGAATTAATGCAAAGTTCTTTACCTTGTCATTATAAATGCAAATTATTATTTAGTATTATTATTACCAAAATTCACTGGATTTTTCTGAAGATTAACTTGTATATAAAAGTTTCAAACCAGCACATGATACATAACATGTACTCAAAAAAATGGAAGTGCTTTAGGTTTTTTGTTTTATTCTTTATTAATTTTATTTTTGTTTTTGAGACAGGGTCTCACTCCTGTTACCCAGGCTGGAGTGCAGAAACATAATCTCAGCTCACTGTAGCCTCAACCACTTGGGCTCTTCCTGTCTCAGTTTCCCGAGTAGTTGAGACTGCAGGCGTGTGCCACCATGCCAGCTAATTTTTTTTTTTTTTTTTTTTTTTTTGTATTTTTTGTAGAGACAAGGTTTTGCTATGTTGCCTAAGCTGGCTGCAAACTCCTGGGCTCAAGCTATTCACCTGCCTCAGCTTCCAAGTGTGCTGGGACTACAGGAATGAGCCACCAAGCCCAGTCACAATCTTGTCTTTTAAAGACTATTGTGTCAATTGTAAGTTTTTAAAAAATCTCTAGTTCAGAATTTCTTAACCTTAGCATGACTGTAATTTTGAGTCAGATAAGTGCTTGTTGTGGAAAGTTGCTTTGCACATTGTAGGCTGTTTAGCAGCATCCTTGGCCTCTACCCTCTAGATGCCAACAGCAAACCCACCCAGGTGTGACAAGCAAAAAAATACCTCCAGACCTTGTGAAACATGCCCTTGGAAGGGTGAAACTACCCATTAGAACTACTGCCCTAGATGGAAGTCAAAAACTAAGAATTTGAATCTCTGACTTTTTTTCTGCTTTCAGCCTTTCTTTTGTGATAAATTTCAGACTTGCAATCTAATTTCAGCAGATGGCCTGAAGGGTATTGCAGAATTACAGAAAGAAAATCAGTTAATTTATCAATATTATACCACTTCATTCAGTAAATTTTTAATTATAATCCTACTGGAAAGCAGTAAATAAACATGATGACACCTTAAATTCTCCCAGTTTTGCTTATTTTGCTTAACTGAACATGAAATTGTAGTATCTCTGTCACAGTGGGCATTTTTAAAATGAATAAGAGTAGTGTTGTTCAAAATAAAATATTATAAAGCATTGACCCACTTTTTAAATTCAACTCATTGTAATGACCACCAAAATTAGTTAAAAATGTCATCTATGTGCATATTAAACAGCCCATCCACATTTCATGGCTGAACAAGAACCCTGCTTAATAATATAATTTGTACTGCAATAAAAATAAAATCAGGCCGGGCGCGGTGGCTCAAGCCTGTAATCCCAGCACTTTGGGAGGCCGAGACAGGCGGATCGCGAGGTCAGGAGATCGAGACTATCCTGGCTAATACGGTGAAACCCCGTCTCTACTAAAAAAATACAAAAAAAACTAGCCGGGCGAGGTGGCGGGCGCCTGTAGTCCGAGCTACTGGAGGCTGAGGCAGGAGAATGGCGTGAACCCGGGAGGCGGAGCTTGCAGTGAGCTGAGATCCGGCCACTGCACTCCAGCCTGGGTGACAGAGCGAGACTCCGTCTCAAAAAAAAAAAATAAAATAAAATAAAATAAAATAAAATCAGTTTCTGAATCTTACTGGTGGTTTACAATTTAATTTACTAGTAATGTTTTTCTTGATGTAATATGAGCCTCTTCATTCACTGCTTGAAGTGTTTTGAATGCAAGTTTCATTCAGTTGTTATTTTCATTGTATGGCTCACTGAGGTTTGAAATCTGATCTGTTTTTCAAAAGAAGAATGTCACATAATGATTTATGTTAATATGGCTTTTTAATCCAGCCTTTAATAATTTTCTCTTTTTTTTTTCCTCTGAAGATTTTCATTCTTTTAGCTCATTGTCATGATCTAAGGCATGCAGTATCCCTAAATTGATAGAAGTTCAAAAGTTAAAGTTAAGATGGAGAAAAGGAAGGAAGAATGACTTGAGCTGTGTGACCTCGGTCAAATCCTTACACTCTCTCTGTTTCAGTTTTCTCATCTAAAAATAGAGAAAACACACTTTGGGAGGCCGAGGCGAGTAGATCACGAGGTCAGGAGATCAAGTCCATCCTGGTTTACACAGTGAAACCTCGTCTCTACTAAAAATGCAAAAAATTAGCCTGGTGTGGTGGCTGGCACCTATAGTCCCAGATACTCAGAAGACTGAGGCAGGAGAATGGCTTGAACCTGGGAGGGGGAGCTTGCAGTAAGCCGAGATCACGCCACTGCACTCCAGCCCGGGAGACAGAGCGAGGCTGAGATTCCATACATATTTCTGTGTTAATAAAAATAATAAAACTCAATTTTATCCTATAATAACTTAGAATTGAACTTTTTAAAATTCAACACAATAAGTAAGATATTCATTGATATTTATTTATTTAACAATAGGCCTTGTGAGACACCCCTCAGAAGATACAAATACAAGATATAATCTTAACTTTTAATAGCCTTAACATCCAGCAAGGCAAGATAAGGTAAGCGCTCAGTGATTAGTATGCTACAAGATGGCATGTTAACCGTTTCTTAGGAGTTTGTTGGTAGAAGAAATGTTTCAGCTGCATAAGGATCAGAAAAGGCTTTATGAAGGAGTTAGCATTTGTTTTGTGCATGCATGGAAAGGTAGGATTTGGGAGACAGGAATAGAAGAAGGTTGTGCCACATGGAGGGAGCTTCCTAGATGGTTCAACCATAAAAGAAAAAAGAATTGAGCAGAGGATTGGCTCAGGATGAGAGATTTCCTAAATGGGGCTTAGACGTAGGTTTTTGAGGTATCTGGCATTGAAACTACAAAATAAGGTTCGTGAGACACGGAAGAGTAAAAGCAGGGAGTTATGACCAGGGGTGATAATAGAAAATGTACTATACTACTATTCAAGTAAGGGAGAGAAAGACCTGGTTAAGAAGACTTGTTAAAAAATGATGTTGTTTAGTAGTGTGACTTCAGCTTATCCTTGGTAGTTGACCATTGGGTAGTCTAACCTGGTCTTAAGAAAGTGGGATATTCTACTTTCCCTGGAGTAGTTCTTTGGCCTCCTTGGTCCAGATTTCTCTCAAATCTCTGAGAATACAGAATTGCTTTCAAACGGTTAATAAACTTTTGACAGGATGAAGTAAAAGCAAAAATCTACTGACATGCTAGGTACAATCTCTCCCATGAAGTCCCTGTTGAGGTTCCTATATGGGGTGTGTATCCAGGGCCATAAATAAAAACAACCTGAGCAAAAGGCAGAAGGAAAACTTCCAACAAGCTCAGGAAACAGCATGTGGTTCTGTGTGTCTGAGGATAGAGTAATGCAGGTTGAAGTCTAACTAGAGAAGAATTTTAATATAAGACAAAATTTTCAAATTTGATTTGGTGGATTTGGTGGTAACAATTAGAGTTCGCTTTTTTTACATTTGTTTTGCTTTGGTAAATGAGTGGTATTATCAGCACTGTTCATTTTCAAGAACTGAACTATTCACCCAAGAAACTATAAATAATCTTAAAAAGGTAATATTATTAGGTAAATAAATATTTATAGAGGAATCCATAATAATCATAATTAAGATTTTTAAGATAGTCACAATAATAATAAACACTTTTGAGTGCTTACTATAAGCCAAGGGCTTTATTATGGCCTTCTTATTTATTATCTCAATCAATATTTACAAGGAGTATGTGAGTAGGTGTTGTTAACCCCATTTTCTTTGTTGGAAAAATGAAACTCACAGGTCAAATAGTTTATTCCAAATCAGACAGACACAGGAAGTGGAACTCGATGGGCCATCAATAGCCTTCAACTTATTAAAATCTGTGAATTATAACCAAGGAATAGACACTTTACCCTTAGGAAGTTTTCATATTTCTGCATGACCAGTCCTCAGAAAAACTGTATAATTCCCCAACCTTAAAGGTTTCTTTTAGAGTTCATAAATTATTTCTTTGTTAAGTTTGGTATAGTTTGTAAGTTATTTATTGTCTAATAATCATAGAATAAATGAATGACCTTGTGAGTTTAAAGTTCTCAAGGATGGTATTCAAAGTCAATGGCTGAACAATAGCATATGTAAGATTCAAAGGATTGTTTTCCTCATAAAAATAGAGATCAAGATCAAGTAAACATATATATTCTACATTGTATATATGTATATGTACCCAAGTCATGAGTTATTTCAGGTTAATCTAAAATTGTCAAAGAAGTACCTTTTTGGTTACCTTTGTTTTAAGAAAGTGACTAGTTAAAAAGAGAAGAGCCTGAGGTAGGGGCTTTAGATCAGTATTGAGATCCAATTTCCCTTACTTACTATCTGTGTAACATTGAACTATTCATTTAACCTCTCTGAGTCTTCAACTTCTTCACCTTAAAATGGTATTAGTAGCCAGGCACAGGCTCATGCCTGTAATCCCAGCACCTTGGGAGGCCAAGGCAGGCGGATCACCTGAAGTTAAGAGTTTGAGACCAGCCTGACCAACATGGAGAAACCCCATCTCTACTAAAAATACAAAATTAGCCAAGCGTGGTGGTGCATACCTGTAACCCCAGCTACTCGGAAGGCTGAGGCAGGAGAATTTCTTGAACCCAGGAGGCAGAGGTTGCGGTGAGCCAAGATTGTGCCACTGGACTCCAGCCTGGGCAACAAGAACGAAACTCTGTCAAAAAAAAAAAAAAGAATAAAATGATATTAGTGATACCTAAAGTATAGGAATATTGTTAGGATTAAAAGAAATAATGTTTGAAAAGTGGCTGTCATACAATAAATGATCCCTATTTATATGTATGTTAAACACACTCTGAGACTGAAAATTCCAGTTCTATTCACTAAGAAGTATACCCAAAGTGCGGGACACAGAATAACTCAACCACAAGTTGTGAGCAGTACAAAGAAGAGACGTCCAGTTGCAAACAGCCAAATATAAATTAGTTGTAACTAACAATCTTCAAACTATCATTTCTATTCTAAATAATTTTTCTATCTTAAAAAATTAAAAATAACCAAAACCAGAAAAAGAAGCAAAAAAAAAAAAGAAAAGAAAAGAAAAGAAATCTATAGACCAATATTCTTGATGAACATAGATGCAAAAATCCTCAAGAAAATACTAGCAAACCAAATCCAACAGCACATAAGAAAAAAAAAAAAAAAAATCCCAGGATGATCACGTGGGTTTTACATTGGGGATTCAAGGATGGTTCTGCATATGCAAATCAATAAATCTAATATGTCATATAAACAGAATTAAGGACAAAACCCATATGATAATCCCAAAAGATGCCAAAAAACCATTTGATAAAACTTAGCATCTCTTCCTATAAAAATCCTCAACCAACTAAGCATAGAAGGAACATATCTCAAAATAAAGACCATATATGACAAACACACAGCCAATATCATACTAAATGGGGAAAAGTTGAAAGCATTCCCTCTAACAACTAGAACAAGACTAGGATGCCCACTTTAATCACTCCCATTCAATATAGTATTATTGAAAGTCTTATACAGCCAATCAGGCAAAAGAAAGAAATAAAATGTACCCAAACTGGAAAAGAGGAAGTCAAAATATTCCTTTTCACTGGTTATATGCTCCTATTTCTTGAGAAATCTAAGGACTCCCAACAAAAACTCTTAGATTTAATAAATAAATTCAGTAAAGTTTCAGGTTAAAAATTACCACTATATACCAATAATGATGAAGCTGAGAAACAAATAGAGATGATAATCCCATTTACAATAGCTACAAAATAAAAAATAAAAACCTAGGAATTTAAACAAAGAGGTAAAAGATCTCTACAAGGAAAACTATAAAACATTCATGAAAGACATTGTACATAATACAAACAAATGGAAAAATATCCATGCTCATGGAGTGAAATAATTCATATCTTGAAAATGACCATAATGCCCAAAGCAATCTACAGATTCAATGCAATCCCTATTAAAACACCAACATCATTCTTCACAGAATTAGTAAAACAATCTTAAAATCTGTATGGAACCTAAAAAGAGCCTGAATAGCAAAAGCAAAGCAGAGCAAACAGAACAAAGCAGGGGGCATCATATTACCTGATTTCAAATTATACAGCAAGGCTACACTAATCAAAACACCACGGTACTAGTATAAAAATAGGCACATAGATCAATGGAGCAGAAAAGAGAATGCAAAAATAAAGCCACATATTTACAGCCAACTGATTCTTGAAAAAACTGACAAGAACATATACTGGAGAAAGAATACCCTTTTCAATAAATAGTGCTTGGAAAATTGGATTACCATGTGCAGAGGAATGAAACTAGACCCCTATCTCTTACCATATACAAAAATCAACTCAAAACAGATCAAAGACTTAAATGTAAGATGTGAAACTATAAAAACACTAGGAAAAGGCCTTTGACAAAATTCAATAGCCCTTCATGCTAAAAACTCTCAATAGACTAGGTATTGATGGAACATATCTCAAAATGATAAGAACTATTTTTGACAAACCCACAGTAAATATCATAGTGAACGGGCAAAAACTGGAAGCATTCCCTTTGAAAACTGGCACAACAAAGGGATTCCCTCTCTCACCACTCCTACTTAGCATAGTGTTGGAAATTCTGTCCAGAGCAATCCGGCAAGAGAAATAAATAAAGGGTATTCAATTAGGAAAAGAGGAAGTCAAATTGTCCCTGTTTACAGATGACATGACTGTATATTTAGAAAACCCCATTGTCTCAGCCCATAATTTCCTTAAGTGATAAGCAACTTCAGCAAAGTCTCAGGATACAAAATCAATATGCAAAAATCACAAGCATTCCTATATACCAGTAACAGACAAACAGAGAGCCAAATCATGAGTGAACTCCCATTCACAATTGCTACAAAGAGAATAAAATACCTAGGAATCCAACTTACAAGGGATGTGAAGGACCTCTTCAAGGAGAGCTACAAACCACTGCTTAACAAAATAAAAGAGCACACAAACAAATGGAAGCATATTCCATGCTCATGGATAGGAAGAATCAATATCATGAAAATGGCCATACTGCCCAAGGTAATTAATAGATTCAATGCCACCCCCATCAAGCTACCAATGACTTTCTTCACAGAATTGGAAAAAACTACTTTAAAGGTCATATGGAATCAAAAAAGAGCCCGCATTGCAAAGATAATCCTAAGCAAAAAGAACAAAGCTGGAGGCATCACGCTACCTGACTTCACACTATACAACAAGGCTACAGTAACCAAAACAGCATGATACTGGTACCAAAACAGATATATAGACCAATGGAACAGAACAGAGGCCTCAGAAATAACACCAAACATCTACAACCACCTGATCTTTGACAAACCTGACAAAAACAAGAAATGGGGAAAGGATTCCCTATTTAATAAATGGTGCTGGGAAAACTAGCTAGCCACATGTAGAAAGCTGAAACTGGATCCCTTCCTTACACCTTATACAAAAATTAATTCAAGATGGATTAAAGACTTAAATGTTAGGCCTAAAACTCTAAAAGAAAATCTAGGCAATACCATTCAGGACAGAGGCATGGGCAAGAACTTCAAGACTAAAACACCAAAAATGGCAACAAAAGCCGAAGTAGACAAACGGGATCTAATTAAACTAAAGAGCTTCTGCACAGAAAAAGAAACTACTATCAGAGTGAACAGGTAACCCACAGAATGGGAGAAAATTTTTGCAATCTACCCATCTGACAAAAGGCCAATATCAAGAATCTACAAAGAACTTAAACAAATTTACAAGAAAAAAACAAACAACCCCATCAAAAAGTGGGCAAAGGATATGAACAGACACTTCTCAAAAGAAGACATTTATGCAGCCAAGAGACACATGAAAAAAATGCTCATCATCACTGGTCATCAGAGAAATGCAAATCAAAACCACTGAGATACAATTTCACACCAGTAATGATGGCGATCATTAAAAAGTCAGGAAACAACAGATGCTGGAGAGGATGTGGAGAAATAGAAATGCTTTTACACCGTTGGTGGGAGTGTAAACCAGTTCAACCATTGTGGAAGACAGTGTGGTGAATCCTTAGGGATCTAAAACTAGAAATACCATTTGACTCAGCCATCTCATTACTGAGTTTATACCCAAAGGATTACAAATCATGCTGCTATGAAGACACATGCACACGTATGTTTACTGCATCACTATTCACAATAGCAAAGACTTGGAACCAACCCAAATGTCCATCAATGATAGACTGGATTGAGAAAATGTGCCACATATACACCATGAAATACTACACAGCCATAAAAAAAAAAGGATGAGTTCATGTCCTTTGCAGGGACATGGATGAAGCTGGAAACCATCATTCTCAGCAAACTGTCACAAGCACAGAAAACCAAACACCACATGTTCTCACACATATGTGGGAATTGAACAATGAGAACACTTGGATGCGGGGTGGGGAACATCACACCCCGGGGCCTGTTGTGGGGTGGGAGTTAGGGGGAGGGATAGCATTAGGAGAAATACCTAATGTAAATGATGAGTTAATAGGTACAGCAAACCAACATGGCACATGTATACCTATGTAACAAACCTGCACGTTGTGCACATGTACTCTAGAACTTAAAGTATTAAAAAAAAAATAGGAAAAACCTAGGGAAACTCTCTGAGTATTTGTCTAGGCAAATAATTCATGACTAAGATCTCAAAAGCACAGGCGACAGAAACAAAAATAGACAAATGGGACTTAATTAAACAAAAGAAGTGATCAACAGAGTGAACAAACAACCAGCAGAATGGTGGAAAATATTTGCAAATTATTCATTTGACAGGGAGCTAATATCCAATATAAATAAGAAACTCAAACAACGCAACCACAAAAACAACAATTAATTCCACTAAAAAGTGTGCAAAGGACACGAATAGACATTTTTCCAAAGATCACATACAAATGGTCAAAAAGTATATGAAAAGATGCTCAACATTACTAATCACCAGGAAAGTACAAGTCAAAACCACAATGAGGTATCATTTTACACCAGTCAGAATGGCTATTAATTATTTTATTTTATTTATTTATTTTTATTTTTTACTTTATTTATTTATTTACAGACAGAGTATCACTTTGTCGCCCAGGTTGGAGTGCAGTGGCACGATTTCAGCTGCAAACTCCTCTTCCTGGGTTCACGCCATTCTCCTGCCTCAGCCTCCCGAGTAGCTGGGACTACAGGCATGCACCACCATGCCCAGCTAATTTTTGTATTTTTAGTAGAGATGGGATTTCACCATGTTGGCCAGGATGGTCTCAATCTCTTGACCTCATAATCCACCCGCCTCGGCCTCCCAAAGTGCTGGAATTACAGGCGTGAGCCATCGCGCCCCACCAGAAGGCATTATCTTAAGTGAAACAACTCAGGCACAGATAAACAAATATTACCTGTTCTTACTTATAAGTGGAAGCTAAACAATGTGTACACATGGACATAGAGTGTGGAATGATAGACAATTGATACTTGGAAGGGTGGGAAGATGGAAAGAGAGTGGATTTTGAGAAATTACTTAGTGTGTGCAATGTGCATTATTTGAGCAATGGATATCTGAAAAGCTCTGATTTCACCACTGGCCAAGCTATCCATATAACACAATTACTCATAGACCCCATAAAAAAGTATATAAAATAACTAATTAAAAAACTTGAAATTAAAACTAAACCTTGAATCTGATTTTCTTGTGCTATTAGAGACTATATCATGAGTTTCTTCATGATATTCTGGAAATGAAACACAGTTGTAAAAGTCACACTTATTTAGTCTTTCTATGGCCCTTCCACACCACCCCCTGCCCTCTACTGCCATGTCTGAGTGTGAAGCAATAGCTAGCTCTTTTCTCAGGGACTACTGTTTCCAACCAATTACCCACACTGACTCTACTAGTTTCCTATTGGTACTCGTGAAAAATTATCACAAACTTTTCAGTGGCTTAAAACGTCAAATTTATGATCTTACTGTTTTGAAGGTCAGAAGTCCTAAATGGGTTTCATCAAGCCAAAATCAAGGTGTCAGCAGGGCTGCATTAATTCTGCAGGCTCTACGGTAAAGCTTGTTCTCTCGTCTTTCTCAGCTTCTAGAGGCCATCTGTGTTCTTTGGCTCATGGCTCTTTCCTTCGTCTTCAAAACCAGTATCCTCAAAGAAGCAAGCATCTTCAAATCTCCCTCTGATTCTGCTTCCATCATTACCTTTCCTTCTTTGATTTTTTTTAAGAACCCTGTGATTACATTGGGTCTACTCAGATAATCCAGGACAATTTCCCCATGTCAAGAACCTTTGTATTAATTGTTTCATTTTTATATCATGATGTTACAATGTCAACCAAAAAAGTGACTAAATGCCTAACAGAATAAACCGTATACATTTTACTGCACATGTACATTTAAAAAGTTCTATGGGTGTGGGTGTGTGTGTGTGTTTATGTGTGTACTCAGTCTATGCACCCACCAGCAATCTGCAATTGATATATAAATATAACTAAAGTGTAGTTCTGTGAAACATAAAAGGAAATGACAAAGATGTGTTTCTGTGTTGTTTCTGGTCCGAGTCTTCATTTCTTTTTGTCACCTCAGTTCTCTATCTCTGACTTCTTCGGGTGCCTCTGGTCAATGTCATTTCTGAACTAGCAGCTTCTTTGTATCAGTGCTTAAATACCAATTGCAAGATCTCCCCATATGCTTATAATAGCTTAAATTTTAATTCCTGGGTGTTATCAATTGTATTTCACTACCTACGTTCACTTCTTAAAGAGGCACTATAGATTGAAAATTAAGAACACAGGTTTTGGAGCCATGGTCTCTGAGCTTGAATCCAGGCACTGGATACTCACTTGTGTCTTTAGGCAAATTAATCTAGGTCTGCCATAGTTTCATAATCTGTAAAATAAAATAATTACAGTAGTAACCTTAGAGGTTGTTGTGAAGATTAAATAAAATAACTACTTGTCTTTAGCAAATAGCACTCATTATTTGTTAGCTAATATTTATTTTCCTAGACACTACCACCCAAATTTATAGAAGTGTGAATACTGGGTTAAGTGCCACAAATATACAATACATATTTATACATATACATTTTAAAGTTCAGGAAAACGGTCAGAGACTTTAAAGACTAAAAGATGAAAGTCATATATTTCTTATGAAGTGTGATTTTCAGATTATAGTTTATATCTGAAAACAGGAATTTGGAATTTTCAGCTTTGACATTCCCTTTTTACAATTTAATAAGATTCATTTAAGCCAAAAACATTGTAATCAGGCAGGCAAACGTAATAACTTAAGCTACTCCACCTCCTAATCCCAAAATGGAGTTTAAAAGATAGTCTGCACCTCCAACTATCAATATACCTTCTAAGTGGACATTTGGAAACATGCCATTGGTTTCAAATATTTGGGGATTTTCTAGGTATGTTTATATTACTGATTTAAAATTAAAATTCTAGTGTGATCAGATACATACTTTGAATGATTTGACTCTTTTAATTGAATATACATATTATTTATGTCACAGAACATGAAATATATGGGTAATGCTCTGTGTTTACTTGGAAAGAATATATATTCTGTTGTCGGGTGGAGTGTAGGTTTTCATTTTTGATGAAAGGTGTAGAATAACCACAATGAAGTATCTCCCAATACAAACAAATCCATAACATTAGCAAATAATCAAAAACTGGCCCTCAAGTATCACTGCACAATGCAGTTTCCTTCCTACATAAGGAAAACTAAGCCTTCCTTAGTCCTAATCATCATCAAACCATGTTGTATGTGTATGTTTTGAGTGCAGATTCTGAGGAAGCCAGTCCCAGGAGGGGAAAAAAAAAAGAAAAAACTGTCAGTTTATTTTTAAAAATAGGTATGCTTTGGCTGGGCACGGTGGTTCACTCCTGTAATCCCAGCACTTTGGGAGGAGGAGGCGGGTGGATCACAACGTCAGGAGATCGAGACCATCCTGGCTAACACGGGAAACCCCGTCTCTATTGAAAATACAAAACATTAGCCGGGTGTGGTGGCGGGCGCCTGTAGTCCCAGCTACTCGGGAGGCTGAGGCAGGAGAATGGCATGAACCCGGGAAGCGGAGCTTGCAGTGAGCGGAGATCATGCTACTGCACTCCAGCCTGGGTGACAGAGAGAGACTCCATCTAAAAATAATAATAATAATAATAAATTTTAAAAAGGTATGCTTTAAAAATTGTGTTATGCCCACTTTTTATGAAAATGGTGAACGAAGGCAAATGAGGAATAAGAAACTGTTCATATTTGCTAAGGAGGTGGAAAAAAATCCCAGATGGAATCCCTCTTCTCCTTAATTCTCCCCCCAAAAGACATTAATTAGAAACAAAAATAAAGAGAATTTGCATTTGTTTTACTTCACTGAAATTGAGGCTTCTTCTAGTCATTTTATAATGAATCTCGACAGTAATGTGAACATGGGTCAAACTCAGAGGTAACCCCTACACTGAAGAAAATGCAAAGTCAAATCCCTTCAATTATAAGCACATGATGCATGTGAATGAAAGGTACTGCGTATGAGACTACACCGAGTGTTGGAGGCAGTGGTAAGCTGGAGAACGCATGCTCCGTCTAACGGAGGCAACCACCGCTTGGCTCCAAGTCTTTGAGCTTTGCAGTCATTTAAGAGAATCTCCAGATATTCAAAATGACTTAAGAGAAGATGGAAATCTAGACTCTCATTTACATCCAACATTTACATCGTTTTAGAACATCACAGGAATCAAGATAGTGGGGACCAAGTAAAACATGCCTGCACACCGAATGGGCCCACAAGTCTTCAGTTAACAAGCTCTGCTGCATATATGCTATATAGCCTCAAAGTTAGCTCACATTTACGTATAAAAAGTCGGTTATAAAAGACTACTTCCTTTTCTTCCTTACAAATGTAACACAGAAAACCTCTGGATATGTTTAAATAACTTTTACTAACAAACTGTAGTGTGCTCCTACCCCTCAATTATGAGTGAGGGAAGGGAATGTTAGAAAGCTATTTAAATAAATAAGTAGATTTTCTTGCCAAATAAGGAATTTTCAAAACTTTCAGACATTTCTTCAAGTCACCATGCACAGCATTGCTTTTAGTTGCAAATAAAAATAACAACTAAACAACCAAAACTGGTTTATATGAGAATTTAGACTTCTGGCCAAGATGGAGTAACAGGAAGAGAATTTTCTGTCTTGCCCAAGAAAAAAAGGAAAACCAACACTCCACCCGACAGCAGAATATATATTCTTTCCAAGTAAACACAGAGCATTACCCATATATTTCATGTTCTGTGACATAAAGAATATGTATATCCAATTAAAAGAGTCAAATCATTCAAAGTATGTATCTGATCACACTAGAATTTTAATTTTAAATCAGTAATATAAACATACCTAGAAAATCCCCGCATGTTTGAAACCAAATGGCATGTTTCCAAATGTCCACTTAGAAGGTATATTGAGCTAAATAAAAACAAAAACACAGCATATCAAAATTTGAGGGGTACAGCTAAAGCATCAATGAAAAGCAAATAGAATTAAAATACCTATCTTAGAAAAGAATGATCTCAAATCACTTATTTTAGCTTTCATCATAAGAAACGAGAAAAAGAAGGACAAATGAAAACCAAAGTAAGTAGAAGAAAGGAAATCATAAAAACCATAGCAGAAATCAAGAAAATAGAAAACACAAAAGCAATAAATTATTTCCTTCCAGAAGGCTGAAGAGGAGGGAACACCCACCAACCAAGTCAACCTACAATGCCAGACTTAATTTTGTAACAAAACCAGATAAAGACTTTGCAAGAAAACAAAACTAGACCAATATTTCTCAGATATATAGGTGGAAATTCCTTAATAAAATTTTCTCAAAATGAGTCCAACATTATATTTAAAAAGTCACCATGACCAAGTTAGATTTACTCCAGGTATGCAAAGTTTAATGTTCAGATATCAATTAATGTAATATCCTCTACTAACAGATTAAAAAAGAAAAAATCACATGACCATCTAAATAGATGTGGAAAAACATCTGATGAAATCCAACATCAATCCCTGAAACAAACTCTCAGCAACTAATAACAGAACTTTCTCAATCAGATAAAAGTACCTACAAAAATCCTGTAGCTCACATCATATTTACTGGTAAAAGATTGAATGCAAAGATGAGGAAAAAGGTGAAGATGTCAGCTCTCACCACGTTTGTTCAACAGTGTACTAGATATTGTAGTCAGTGTGATAAAGCAACATAAATAAAATGTTTTAATAACTGCATTAAAACTGTCTTTAGACACATAGATAAGAAAATGTCAGGAGGTTATAAAACATTCATTATATTAATGGTGGTGATTTCATAGATATGTACACATGTCAAAGCTTATCTGCATATACACCTTTAATAAGAACAGTTTATTGTATGTCAAGTATACCTCAGTGAATATGTTGTAAAGCTTTCATATGCAAGGTAAATATATTGCCTTGCACAACAAGTCACAAAGTAGAACATCAGTTATATCAGCACTTTAATGTTAAGATCACTCTGCCTTGACAATTGTAGATTTCTCCTCTCATTTTCTTAGGATGACTACAATATATCCAGCCTTTGTGATCCTACGTAACAAAATCCAAGTGCAAAACAATAATAACACCAAAAACAACAAAATATCTATTTAAAAGTGAAGATAAATTACTTTCTAGAGAACTACCCCTCACCTGCAATTGGTCGGAATTTCATGACTTGCTCAATCAAGCAAGAATAATGAAAATGTATATTGGCTTCAAGTATTTGTTCCACTCTCTAAAATACATGAACAAAATATCTGAACAAAATCAGAATTCTAATAACAAGGTAGCCAAGTGTAAATGCCTTTTGGGAAAGCCGTACTGTCAGTGACCGACAGAGTCATTATGTGGGTATCCAGTTAGGATTATTGAATCAATTACTTGGTGAGGCTAAAAGAATTCTTCATTACTTCAACATTACAACTGTTGAAGAAAAGATTGGGGTAGAACAGCTTTTGAAAATTCTTAACGTACTCAAAATTATTTTAGTGGGTTATAATGAATTTTAAGTTGCATTTTTATACTCTAAACATGAATCAGTGTTGATACTTTTTGTATACCCATTCCATTAATTACAATTATGTGATATTTTTAAATATAAGCATGCATTAACCTGAGGTAAGAGGCACTGGAACTATTGAAAATTCATTTTTGAAATATTTTTGTGCACAGAGCATATCTATCAGACGGAAGTCACAGTCAGGACAAACATGAAGTGGGAATCTTCACGTTTGGGACTCAGATTGTAAGAGAATCTGATGAGCATATTTTGAAGGGGATATATAAAACTACAAAAATTTCCTACTGAGAAAACTCGAAGACAAGGAGATTTGTTAGATGGATTTTTAGAAAACAAGTAAGTTCCAAAAGTGGAAATTCTGAGAATTGCTAACAATAATGATGAATGTACTGACAAATCTGAAACTGTTCCCAGATTTTAGTAGAAATCCTGATTAAAAACTGGCAAATCTGTAATATGGCTCCCATCTCCGGTGTCACAAGGGCAGAAGAATAAAGTTACAAAGTCTCCATAGGCAGAGCCAGGTGTTAGTATCTCACCAACTTCTGGAAACAAGGTTCAAGCTCAGGACCTCTCTTTTATTTCCTGTGTGAGACACAACGAGCTCTGAAAGTCCAACAACCATCCAGTGACTAGGGAGGGTCCATAAAGACAGATGTCACCAGCTCTTCCTGCATTAACAGGCGCGAAAGTTAAACAGGTCCTCTCGGGCTCCTTTTCCATAAAGTAATGAACTGAGGCATGCAGGTGGAAAACAGGAGTGCACACCACGTGTCTTGTGTTGGCTGCTATAGCCCAAGCAGCGGATCTCTTGTCTTTTGTACTTTTTACTTCTGAAAATATAAACTGCTCTTTTAATTCCAAAAATGATGCTGTTGATTTGGATTGCTATGTCTGGCTAACTGCTCTGCTTCTGTATTTCTCTTCATACAGCATTCTGCCCGCTATTTGATTGAGTGCCTAAATTTGTAGAGCACTATAACTGGCACAGCAGATCAGGCAGCAGGTGGAGATGGGTGGATACAGTGTATCCCTCCAGGTAGCTTTAAATAATAAAAAACAATGCTTTAAGTTTCTGCTAACAGAAAGCATTCCACTGAGGACACTGCTTGAATGTCACCAGTTTAGCTTCAGATGGGCCTTGAATGTGAATATGATGAGATGTCTCATGGCTTCCTCTGTCCAAACAAACATATGTTACTCCTGTGTTTGGTATGATAAGAGATTCCCTTTACAGATTGACTGAGACTTTATACCTTTCTCTTGAAAAGGAGCTTAAAAGAACCATATTTCCAAATTTTAATATGTTTACATCCAGATCCATTGAATTAATATGTCCCTCAAAGGAAAGAGTGTTTAAACATTTCACTCTGCTTTATAATCACACAGCACTCTGAAGTCATCATGAGGACAGGAGTCAGCAGCTCTTGGCTGATTGACACTTGAAACCATCTGCCTCCCAGCTTCCCCATGTTGCTATCCTCAAGACACTTTCTAGTTTCCTGGTCAGAGGGGACAAATTCTTCTTTATATTCCAATATTCCTCCTGCACAGTCCACATGTTTTCCAAATGCCTTCTGTTAAGTGCAGACATTACTGAAGTGCCTAACCCAACAGGGTGGGAAAAGGGATCGAGCATCCTAACTCTCATGCCTGGGTTATGGGAGTGGACACATCCCTTCCACCCACTGCCTTAATAATAGGCTTTGTGAAGCCCCTCCCCTCAGGCCTTACTCCCACTCTTTCCATCTTGAGTTCACTGCTTCAAAAGAGAAATATATTTGTACTTCACTCATTCTTCCTTCCTCCTCTTCAAACATCTTCCCTCCTTCAAATATATCTGTTTGTGATAATGTCCTCAAACCATTCTTTTAATCCCATTTATTTTTTAAGGAAGTGCTATATTGTATAACACATGAGTATTTATTACAAAAGAATAAACACTTAAAGAATTCTAAGTACTATTCAAAAAGAAACGTAACTGTGTGTGATAAAAATTTAACTTATAACTTATTTGGGAATTCAGTGTTTAATTGGCAGGGACTAGCATTTATTCTCCAGATGTCCCCATCTTCTATGGTCACAGCTTATATTATAAGTGACCATCAGCAGAACTTTCAGAGGAATAATCATTGAGCTAGCCCTACTCCTGTTATTGAAAAAGTAAACAAATAAACAAATGGAAATAATTATCTGTCTCCTAGGAAATTAAACAATGAAGTGTTTCAGTTCCACACATCTTCAGCATTAAATTCATCCTAAAGTAGTGTAATACTATATGTATATAAATATATTGTGGTAATAAAGCTCTGACTACTCATAGAAATTACAATATTATAATTTTTTACAGTTATCCTAACAGGAGAGCAAGAGTAGGTAAGAACCCACCATTCATTTGTTCATTTGACAATTTCTGTAAAGTCACAGATGATGCTTTTAGTTATTGTTTTCATGAAAACATAGGAAAATTTAAAAAGAAGAACCTACTCCTGAAGACGACATACATTTGAAGGACTATCATGCATCATAAACAATGTTTTACATATATTACATATGCATATATGTTATAAGTGATATAGAAAACATATGCTATGTACATATTCCATACATTTTACTTACGTTAACCTTATTTAATAAGAAACGTGAAAGGTATATGATTCACATTTACAGATAGGACACTGAACTCAGTAAGCTTTGGCATCCTACTAAGGGTCACACAACCAGGAGTGGCTGAACTACGCTCTCTGACCCTGCTATATCTGTTCTGTAGGCCTCATGCTCTTCACTATATTGTGAAAAAGGTTATGGTTTCCTGGGAAATGTATCTACAGGAGCTCAGTGAAACATATGTTCTGCCAAAGTCATTTCATTAGAATGTTGGCCAAACCCTGAAGTGACTCAGACTCTGTGGATGTTGAACAGATTTTAGGACTCTGCCAAATGTAGCTGAGTTAGAAACAAACAAAATAACCATAAATAAAGGAGGAAAAACATTCACATGTTTTTAGGGAGTGAAGTACCTTCTAATAGCTCTAAAAATGCATTCACATGACTAAACATCAGGCTTTTGTAATTATACAAAATATTTACAAAAGAAGTAGCCTCAATTCCAAACAAAGGGAGGAATATTGCCATTGCTAGATGCACTTAAATATATTCCAAGATTGTGTTACTCCTTGTAAAAGAGAAGCTTAGCAGCCTGTGCAGTATCCTGGGTGTTTACCCACAGTATGTTGGGAAAGGGGTGACTTTAACTACATGTGAATATCTATAAACCATCTTCCCTCAAATAATAAGCAGGAAGACTGATTCACTATTTTTCTGACAAATTAGAATGACCATCAATAACAAAATGTCAAGTATTACAGAAAAACTCCAAAAGAAAAATATTATACAATATACTCACTGCTGAATCCATAAAGAGGACAACCACAATCAATGCAAAGAGATAATTAAGCATTCTTTTGAATCATCATTAATGACAGAAAACACATCCTAGCTTCATTAGTGAACCTCAAGGTGCAGTGCAACTAATGGAACCCACTGGCAGCCTCGATAATATTCCATTTCTGAGAGCTTTTGTGGCAAAGGGGGCTCCAGGGGAGAGGAAGGGGGAGAAATGCTTAATCAATTTCCTTTAAAGTTTCTTGCTGCTTATAGAATAATAAATCAATCTTTCATGTGTTGCTTAAGAGTCTAAGACAATGGAAGCAAGGGAAAAAAATATTTTTTCAAAGATGGAATTGTATTGTCGACTTAAAACAGCAGATTAGTAAAGCAAACTAAACCATTGCACTTTTTTACCCAAATGCATAAAAACATTAGAGCTAGTCAAGTGCCGTATTGTCAAGCTCAATCATATACAATCCTTTCCTTACTACATAAGCTATTTTCTTCCTTTCCTCTTATTTCAAACACTTACTTTGAAGTCAAAAAATGGATAAAATCATTTTGAAGGCTGCTGAATGTCTGGGCCTTTTCACAGAAGGACATTTGTAAAAGGAGAAAAAGGCATGTGGCTCAATGAAGGTGAAATAACTGACTCACAATCTCTTGCCGAGATAGCAGTAAAATAAAGCAAAAGTGGTGCCCATCCAACATGTCATTCCCATTAGATAACACGCCATTACCTTGCTAGTCCCAAACCTGGACTTACTCCCACATACGTTAGAAAAATAAAACTTTTAAATTAAAGTCACAGTAAACTTAGTTTAGATTAGAAGAGCTTCTATTACATCTCTGGTACATTTCCCTTCTGAATCATCCAAAAAGATGTAAACCTAGTACAAATTCATCTTACATTATGGTCTTCTTCTGGAAATGACTTTATATAAAATAAAACCTGGCATTTAGATTGAAAAATATGACAATCTCAGTATCTCATGAAATATAAATAAGCCCTAACAACAGGCAGCATATGACAAAACAAAAAGCTTCAGACATAAAGTCAACAGAAGGGTAGGAATTCATCATGGTCATACATTAATTAGTTTTACTAATTTAAATGCTTCTTTGAAAATATCTATAATCTAGGTCAAAATAGATCCATCCTATTCACCCATCAAAAAGAGATGTACATCTTCTTGTTATTTACTCTTCCATGGTTGCAGATTTATACATATTTTATGAATAAAAGGCATTGCAAAAGGACTTTATCTAATATACAAAATGTTCTGAAATACTCAGTATCTAGCAAGGCTACATAGCTCAGAAATATGATCTGATATTTAGCAAACATGAAACATATTGTCTATGAAATTTCTTCCATAAATTTGGAACAAAAGCTTTTAAAGAAAAATAGCTTTAATAAACTCTCTAAAGTCACTTTTTATGTGATTCAGAAAATTGTGAAAAATGACCCTAATGCAGCTGACTTCATTTGGTTTCAGAATTAATTTTAAATTAAAGTGTTTGATCAGTTATGGAATAGGCTCTTATTCAACTTCTCAGTCTCAATTAAAGTTACTTGAATCCAAAGATATGAAGCAAAGAATTTACCTTTGGTTTCAAATTGTAGTTGAATACCATTAGATTTAAAACTCATAGTAAAACTTGCATAATTGTGTATTAGTTTTCCATTGCTATATTACAAATTCCCACAAATTTAGTAGATTTTAGCAATATTCACTTCTTATCTCACAGTTTCAGATGACTGGAGCAGTCATGATAGGGTTCTTTACTTGGGGTCATAAGGCTGGAATCCAGGTGTTGACTGAAGTTGCATTCTGATCTGGAGCTCAGGATTCTCTTCCTAACACATTCAGATTGTTGCAGAATTTGGTTCCTTACAATTATAGGATGGAGGTTCCTGTTTTCTTCCTGGCTGTCAACTAAAGGCCACCCAATATTTCCTGCCAGATGGCCCTCTCCACAACATTGAAGTTGGCCCCTCCAAGGCCAGAAGAATCACCTGCACTTTGAATCTCTTTACATCTTTTAAGGGCTTGCCTGACTAGAGAAGGCCCAGCCCAATAATCTTGCTTTTGATTAACTCAAAGTCAGTTGATGAAGGACCTTGTGATTGTACAGACTAGGTACACAGGAGAAGGGGATGGTAGAATTCTGTAACTGTAGGTGCTTTTATAAAAATAACACTACCATAAAATGCTACTACATTTTATAAAAGATTAGACTATTTTTGTTTCTTGAAACAACAGGGTTATTTCAACAACATTTACTTGCATACATAACCGGCATAAAATGTGTACACTTCATTACCAAAACCCATTGGATACCATATCATTTAGTCAAGTTCTGAAGCATTCCTGCTATGAAAATGTTTTTTTGCTCTCCCAAATGTAAGCACACTATGCAACCAGAGAACAAAGAAACCACTTTTGGTTAGGTCAGCCCCTCTTTCCCTAACTCAACCACAAGGTCTAAGGGTATGCACACAAAACATCCAGATGCTGTGCCAGGCTGGAAGACACTGAGTCCACCATGGGATGGAAATGGGAATTCATAATGCTCTGATAAATACGGTGCCCATGTGCTAGCTGCTGCCTCTCACAGTATCCTGAGCACTACAGTGGCAACTCTTTTCCACAACTTCTCTATACTTTCCTGGTCCATTGAACTGGGTTACTGACACATTTTTGTGATACACTCTATGGCCTGTATCTTTGAATAACCTCATTGTTATGGGTCTCTTACCACTTGCCTTAGATTTGGCCAGGCCCTTCCATGTGGAGCTGCACACTCTCTTCCATGTCCTTGGTTCCTGTTCCCATCCTGTTTCCTGGAGTTAGAATAACCAGAACCTCACTTCAGTTATCACCTCAGCTGGGCACCGTGACTCACACTTGCAATCCTAGCACTTTGGGACACTGAAGTCAAAGGATCACATGAGCCCAGGAGTTCAAGACCAGCCTGGGCAACATAGCAAGACCCTGTCTCAACACAAAAAGGTTTTGTGGATTTTTGTTTGTTTTTGTTTTTGTTTTTTTTAATTAGCCAGGTATGGTGTCACATGCCGGTGGTTCTAGCTACTCAGGAGGCTAGTCGGAGGATTACTTCAGCCCAGGAGATCGAGGTTACAGTGAGCCTTGATAGCACCACTGCACTCCAGCCTGGGTGATAGAGTGAAGTCCTATCTCAAAAAAAAAAAAAAAAAAATCACCACTTACCTAGATTTCTGTTATCTTGCTCTTCCTTTAGAATTGAGCCTTTTTGGATAAAAATAGTAATCAGAATAGCAAAAGTAGCAGTGATTTATTTAGTGCCAACCATATGCAAGGTACTCAGCTGCATATTTTACATTTATATAAGATTTTCAACAGCTTTTGAATAAATTATTATCTTCATGTTACTTATTAAAAAACTGCAGCTCAAAGAGATTATGTTACTAGCACTAGATCACCTACCTGATAGACATAAAGGCTGGAATTCAAACTTGGGTTGAGCTACTCCCGAACCCCAAGTCCTTTCCTTTTTAATTAGGAAAGAATATTATTTTTTACCCAAACCAGGACACTTTTGAGACTAGAAGAGGGTCTCATTTATAATTGTAATTAATGATTATTATAATTGTTATGATAACAATCAAAATTAATAACAATGGACATGAACCAAGCCTCTTCCAGGTACATCAAAAGGTATAATTTTCTTAACTGTAGTTATAACACCCTGAATATCCCAGGCCCTGTTTCTTCAGTAAGAGACCTTTTAGTGACCAATCCAACAACTGGAGTGACTTTCTCAAGTGAATCTCACCTTTATCCCCTTCCCCCTTGAGCAATAATGCACAGGTCACAGCATGCCTCAAGGCTATGCCTATTAAGCTATTTCCTGTTAGTCTGAAAAAAATGACATGAGTTTGAACTTAGTTGTAAAGCTTCGGGAGTCATTTTTACATTCTTCAATTTGTTTACCTGTAGCTCCTTTTCCCCAATCATTAGCAAGATTTCTCAATTGCATCCTAGAGACAAAGGAAGCTTCAGAATAACTGAGAATTTTCTCTATTAAATCTATACACACAGTCTCTAGCACAATGATAATCCCAAAAGAAGTTTTCAAAATGTTTAGGGATTGTGATAAATGTAGACACACACATAAATATAATATCTTTGTGTAGATAAAGTCACATATATGTAGACAGCTTTTACGTAGACTCTCTCATATCTGGATCCTTACAGAGCATAAATATTTCTATATTTCATTTTAAGAATGCATTATTATATAAAAGTCTCATGAGTTGGAGCTATGGTACAACATTGCACATGGCTCAGTATGCAGTGAGAACACTATAGAGAATACAAATAAACTAATATCAACTAGCATGTCATCCCTAAGTCTACAGGTTCTGCAAATACTATAGTAATATACACAGTTAATTTCAGTTTCCTTTGCTATAAGTAATTTTTAAAAGGCATTCTATGGATTTTCTAATACTTTGAGATTCTCTTTTAGAAAGAGTTATATGGATTTTTAAGCTAGAAAAATGCTATTTTAGGAAATGATCCTTTACCTGTGCTTCCTAAAAATACTTAATTTCACATTCCTAAGACATTTCACTTCTCCAGGGACTCTCATTCAATTCTTTGCATTTCTCAAACCCCTGAGGGAGCAAATATAAATTACCCTGGGATATTTCTTATTGATCTAGCCTTGCCCTCCATAGAAGACAAGAACACAATAACTGAATTGTCTTTGTAAATTATAGAATTAAAATATAAGTCTTCCATGTAATTTTCCATCTTATTATTGTGGTTAAGCAGTAGTTAAGATTCTCCCATAGGAAAAAATCTACATTCAAATAAATGTGGGAGACATTATACTTTCCATTTCTTCTCTCAGTACTTATTACTGTCTTAGGGCTTTTGAGAAGTTTGGCAATAAAGAACCCAAAAGAATTTGACTATAAAATCCTTTTCCCAAAAACATCTTCAAGGATCTCACTGGGCTGCAATTACATGGAATACACTTTGGGAAATGTTCTTTTAAATGACAAAAAAAAAAAAACCTTTAGACTGGTTTGGTGTGTGATCATGTCTCCCACTACAGACAAAGGAAAATTAAAACACAGAAATGCAGATACATATAAAACTGAAACACCTCCTCCTACCTAAGCCCTAAGGAGGGAGGCTGAGTCATAAACTATATTGAGCAAGGGGCAAATCACAGCACTGGAAAGTCCCTTATGGTGAAGTCTGGGTAATACCATAAGGAGATATTTCCCAGCTGCCCTGGGACTGGCATCTACAAGAACACCTTAATGTCAATTACCCATTATCTGGAAGTAGAGGTAGAACCAGAAACCCTGCATGGATCTTTAAAAGGAGCAATTCAGCAAAGTGGCAAGGGTAAGTTTCATGGTCAACATCAGAGCAGGGGCAATGTCAGCGCAGAGAGCAAGGTGAAGTTTGTTTTCACTGTAATGCTGAAAGGAAAGTTTCATGTTGACCAGCAGTGATAGTGATGAAGCAAATAGGTTGGTGAAGGACAATTGATGGGGCCAAATCTTCCAGGTGTTTCTTAGAAAACACCTGCAGGAAGAACCTCAGCCAGAAAACCCAGCAGCAAGGAGGTGACAATTCCCAGGGCCAAGTGGAAATGAGGAGTCATCAGAAAGATGGATAAGAAGTAGCTGCTTAACCATGATTTGTCATTTGGGAAAAACATATGTTCACAGTATGGAGTCTATTTGCAGCAGAAGGAAATCAATATTCTCCTCTTTTTTCTTTCCAGAGTCCACCCAAAAACGCTTATCAAAAAATTCTGTGCCTGGCACCCGTGGCCCCTTTCACAGGGTTTGAATGGGCTTTCCAACGGTGGTCCCCCTGCTCATTTAAAGGAGGATGGCTAGGGCAGGATTTCTCAACCTCAGCATCACTGGCATTTTGAGCCAGATTAATAAATATTTGCTTTGGATGGCTAGCCCGCATTGTAGAATGTTGAGCAATGTCTCTGTTTTCTCTCCATCAGCTGCTGATAGTACCCCTTCAATTGTGACTACCGAAAAGAGCTGTGGATACTGCCAAATGTTTTCTAAGGGGTAAAATTCACCCCCGGTTGAGACTAGAGAAAGGCTATAAAACTCTCAGTAATTTACATGAAAATAAAAACTGGACTGTATTTATAACAGTAACCATTAGCAGGAGGTTTGAGGTTGAGGTTAAGGGAGTCGTGGTGGGAATTTGAAATCCTCTTCCACATTCACCTGCTACATCCAAAAAGTTGGTTACATTTAGGGGAGTTTTATCCAACATTTGTTAGTTTGATATTATTTATTGTGTGTTGTTTTTTGCCATGTCTCAGTTATCCATTGCCTAGGCTAACTTTTTCCTCAGTGAGGTTGCCAATTTTTGTGTGAGTGGTGTTAGGTAAGTAGGTTCATCTGTCATAGGCTGGGTTAGCCTGAAGCATATCCATTCAATGGGAAGTAGGACATACATGTGTATGTCCTAGAGGATTCTAGTGGTTATGGTTTGTGAAGGGAAATACACATTGTTCATGGTCATCTATGCTAGAGGATAAACCTATGGTAATAGGTGTGAATTAACCACAATTGCAGAGTGTAATGAGGTTTGTTGTTTCCGTAAATTTATGGGGAGAGACAACTCTAGAAGCTATTTTCAGATAGAATCAGCAGATGTAAATTTGTTAAGTTGGAAGGATGTTTTATAACTGTCACTACAAAGAATGCAGATTTAGGATGGGATCAAATGAGAGGCCAGAAGCTAACACATGGACTGGAATTGGAAAATAGCTGACTGGTATCCCAAGATGTAGGCTGAATACATAACAGCTAGGCTTTAATTTCACTTTTCTGTTTATTTGTTCTGCAGTGTTTGTGTGTTTGTGTGTATGTATGTGTGTGCGTATGTGTGTGCATATATCTATGTGTGTCTAAACCAATACATACATATATTAGAAATATATAAAAAGACAACAAATATATATATGTATTTTCTGTATATCTGCTAACATACCCTGACACATGGCAATAACAACATGACCTGAAATTTATAGCCTTTTACTCCAAAAATTCTAGTATCATAAATTTCAAAAATCACTGGATCTAGATGATGGATATGTGCGATCATTTTACTGTTTTGTATCCATTTTTTTATTAGTTTTAAATTTCCATGATACAAATAATTTTTTTAAAAAAGTCAATTGACACTGTTTTCTGCAAAATTACGTGATGTGGTTTGGCTCTGTGCCCCCATCCAAATCTCATCTAGAATTGTAATCCGCAATTACAAGTCTAGTGAGGGGCCTGGTGGGAGGTGACTGGATCATTGGGGTGACTTCCCCCTTTCTGTTCTGTAATAGTGACTGAGTTCTTACCAGATGTGGTTGTTTGAAAGTGTGTGGCACGTCCTGCTTCTTTAGCTCTCATTCTCACACTCTCTCTCTCTCTCTCTCTGTCAATCCTACAGCAATGTAAGATGTGCCTTGCTTCCCCTTCACCTTCTGCCATGATTATAAGTTTCCTGAGGCTTCCTCAGCCATGCAGAACTGTGAGTCAATTAAGCCTCTTTTCTTTGTAAATTACCCAGTCTCAGGTAGTTCTTTACAGCAATGTGAGAATGGACTAATACACTAGGTATTCTATTTGGCAGCATATAACAGTTGCACTGTTTTTTTTTGTTTGTTTTTTTTTTTGTTTGTTTGTTTTTTGAGACGGAGTCTCACTCTGTCGCCCAGGCTGGAGTGCAGTGGCGCTATCTCGGCTCACTGCAAGCTCCGCCTCCTGGGTTTATGCCATTCTCCTGCCTCAGCCTCCTGAGTAGCTGGGACTACAGGCGCCCGCCACCGCGCCCGGCTAATTTTTTTGTATTTTTAGTAGAGACGGAGTTTCACCGTGGTCTCGATCTCCTGACCTTGTGATCCGCCCGCCTCGGCCTCCCAAAGTGCTGGGATTACAGGCGTGAGCCACCGCGCCCGGCCTGTTTAAGCAGAAGGATACCTATTTTTTGCAAGGCCAAAGTCACATTCCTAGTTGAAACTTTCAAAAACAATGTAAAATTTCCATGATATTGTAAACAGTTATTCAAACTATATTTTAGATCATAGTTATGAACTTTCTAAAGAAATTGTACTTCTCTTGCATGCAATACATTTTGGATTTGAGCCTTTCATTTTATTAAAATGCAAAGTAACTATGCCATCTTGCTCTTTATGAAAATTCAATTACATTGAAAATCAACTAGAGAATACTGCCTCTGAGTTTAAGGTGATTTAGCAAGCCAAAAATGTATGCAGATTATGAGGGAAGAAATTAGACAAAATAATAATGGAAACTATAATCTGCTCATCACTTGAGGGTTTACGAATCACTTTCATGTAAATAATCTTACTTTTTACATCCAATGTTCTACCTCCTGCCCCCTGACCTTCCAACCTGCCAAATAAGATTTCACCAGTCCATGAGTAAACTCAGAAGAAACTATTTAAATATTTAATGGTAAACTACATTCACCAATATACAGACTTTCTTTGTCCCTAGATTACATAATTCATATGAAAAATGTGTATGACCTTCAAACACTCCTATCCCACCATTCAAGCAATCAAGTCACAGTTAAGAACCAAAAAAAATCTGCTGTTTGGGATTCTATATAAAGGACTGGCAGTTCTATCTTAACCCATCTCACATGGAATTCCCATATCGCTTAACTATAAAATGATGCAATTAGACCACAGTAGGGAAGTGACATTTTGCACATTTCTAGACTCCTGTCCAGATTCCTGCCTTGAAAGGCATTTGAAGGAGCTATACTAAATCAAACTATAGTGCTCAAACATGGGTCTGCAGGTTGTGAATTCTATACATTGCCCTCTCTCCTCATGTTCATAAGGTGACCCGCTCATGGTGCCCTTCAAGTTTCCCAGTGCTCTTTCCTGGTCTACTAATTGTAATGAACTATCAGACATTTTAGTATTACAAGAAAGAGTTCAAAATAAGTGGAAAACTTCATGTATTTCACTGATTGACCAAATCTGCAAACGATATTTTATCAGATCAATTTTGAGAGACAACCCACTTACTGAAATAAAAAACATTTATGTCTCCACTGTTCTACTTTATTCTTGATTAAATTAAATTCAAGAAGCTTAAGAACATGGAATACATTAGCCAATATTAGACTATTTTCCATATGATTAAAAGCATACTTAATGGTACCATAAAAAAAGGTCCTTGCCATGAGCCAACTGACCATATGTATTAGGTGAAATTCCAGAAGATTAACAATTGATTTTCCAAGCACAAATTGTACAGGTAAGTTGCAACTCCAAAGACAATTAGTACTTTAAGGCAAGGACTATAATTAACAAACTAACTTATTAAAAAAATGTGCAAAGGCAAAAAATGAATCTGGTTCAAATTCTTGAAAAACAGACCCAGAGCAACAAGTTAACAATACAATTGCTAAGGTAATATCAATTGTTTAAGAAAGAGAAATAATTGCAAGAAGGAACTAGACGCAACAGACTGATCTCAGGTTTCCATTGTACATGCAGGATAACAAATCAATGAGGGCCTGTCAATCACATTTGCCATATCAAGCAATTCCACACATAATTACATCATACATGAAACAGATGTGACTTCCTTCCAGGAAAACAAAAAGGTAGCAAAGAAATGCACTGGTTTAAAAAACACAGTCTTCAAAATAAGGTTACATATCTAATCCATAATGAAGACAGGTATAAAGAAAACAGAAGTTTGCCTAGTGAAATTCTAACCACTTGCAAATGTAATATTTTACTTTTTAAATTTTATCTTTTCATGTTCTATTTTGGAATATTTCTCATTTAGGAGTGTCACATAAAGATATAATTTAGATTGGAGAGGATGGCTACTGTTTCCTTCAAGTTTTAGCTTATTAAAAACAGCAAACAACAAAAATTCTGACTTCCAGAATCACACTGACCCACAGAACACCTTTAGTGTTTGGCAAAGAAGTTCATGAGATGCAGATAGAGAATGGGTTTCAATGGACTAGGTTGTACAGTGACCCCCTTGCTATCCTGAAGGATGAATCAATGCAGGCAGAAGTGCCTTGAGAAGGCAAGTTTGTGGAAGGAGCTTTATCATCTCTCTGGGGGTGTTTGATGGTCAGCATCCTCTGCCGGGTAACCTACAAGGAGGTGAGAGGGACAGCCAGAGGTACCTGAACAGAGACCTGGGCTTTCCCCTTTTCAACCAAACCGTGCTTCTTTTTCACTCTCAAATACACTTTGAGCTCCAATAGAGGCTTGAATAATCCTTTTAAAAAATGCCAAGTAAGTGGCCAGGCGCTGTGGCTCAAGCCTGTAATTCCATCACTTTGGGAGGCCAAGATGGGCGGATCACCTGAGGTCAGAAATTTGAGACCAGCTTGGCCAACATGGTGAAACTCCATCTCTACTAAAAATACAAAAATTAGCCGGGCGTGGTGGCAGGTGCCTGTAATCCCAGCTACTCAGGAGTCTGAGGCAGGAGAATCGCTTGAACCCGGGGGGCGGAGGTTGTAGTTAGCCAAGATCGCACCACTGCACTCCAACCTGGGCGACAGAGCAAGACTCCATCTCAAAAAGAATAATACAAAAACTAGCCGGGCGTGGTGGCGCGTGCCTGTAATCCCAGCTACTCTGGGGGCTGAGACAGGAGAATCGCTTGAATCCGGGAGGCGGAGGTTGCAGTGAGCCAAGATCGCGCCACTGCACTCCAGCCTGGGTGACACAGTGAGACTCCGTTAAAAAAAAAAAAAAAAAAAAGCCAAGTAGGTATCCTAAAAGGGTAAAAAAAGAGGACCAGGAGTTGTAACTTTATTTAATTAACTTGTTCCCTTAACCACACAAAGGCATTAGAAAATACAACGTCTCCATCCAGGACTTTGGAGGAAACTTTCTTCAAGGGAATTTTCTTGTTCCCTAACCCAATTTTCCTAACCAGACCCTTCCCTTTCCTTCCCAAAGCAGCATTTTGATCCTCCCTCTCCTTGCAGAGCTCACCTTTCCCCACCTCTCTCTTACATATGGGAAAAACCTACCATTCCCATGTGAGAAAGAAGTCTATTGATGTCTTCATGTCTTCGTGCATATTGCAAACTCTGCCACCTCAGACTTCCACAAAATGTTAATGATGAAAGTTTTCCTTTGTCCAGGCTTCCACTGTATCTGAGGGAAAGCCATGAACTGTGTGCCATGAGTAGAAGAAGCCAGGAGAAGCTCCTGTCAAATGATGGTTGCAGCCATGTTCCTTTAGAATTGCCTAAGGAAAGGGAGTACAATCTCACAAGAGAAAAGTAGTTTCCATCACAGGGTCTTTCTCCTACTCTGAGAAATAAGACATTGGCCTTATTGTGCTAGAATTGTTGTTTCCTTCCTGCCCTGCTTCAACTGGAAGTACTCCCCTGTCATATAAAGGAATAATGGCTCTCCTTGAGCCACCAATCACTGGGGGTACAAACACCAAACGGGTTCTCTTAAAGGCCAAATGCTCTCTGCAGTGGTGGGGAGGGGGAGATTTGGTTAATCTTGCCATGTACAGAGATTCCCTTTATGGAGCCTAAAATAGTGTTCTTAGAAATAGCAAAACACAACTACGGAATTGCTTGATCCATAGTTATTTTTGTGAACAAAGTTTTTGTCTCACCATAATGGCTGAGTTATTAATAAAATAGTTAGATAATGCAATCATAAAAATCGCAGGTCTGCAAATGACGAAAAACACCAGACCAAATACTTATGGTTATATTATTGTGAATAACTTAACTATCAATATAACTGAAGATTAATCCACCATTTCACCCTAAACATTCATTCATTCAGCGAAGATTTAAGGACATTAACTACAGGTTAAAGGGCAGGAAACAGAGAAGAAAGGCAAACAGATGGAGACTGAGCCGCCTATACTTAGTCCATACTCTTCTCTCCACCACCGCCCCTACCCCCGCACAAGCTCTCTGCTCCTGCCTTGTCTATTTTATTATTCCCTAAAGTCAGAAACTAATCACAGGAGCTGGAGTCAGCACAGTTAAGTGCTGAGCTGGCTTTACATAAACAAAAGCTGCCATCAGAGACCTGGCGGAAGACACACCTCCCCTCCTTCCCTGAAGTCTCCCTGGTGTTTGCCATGGGCCACTCTAAATTGTTGTGAGTAGTGCTGTGGTGTTAGTTTCTAGACGAGCATCTACCTTAGACATAAACCAAGGGTGATTTCCCCTGTGATTGTGAGTCGTGTAGAAGACTATCCACGGGTCTTCTCCATGACAATGTGGCCCCACTTTATCACACCCCCTCCCCCCCATTTAATTCGCTGGGAGAGTAGTAGCCAGTTCCTATGGTGAACACAGGTGGCAAACTTCCTCAGGGGTTACAGAGGGTTTCCCATGGAGGGTTTTTTCCAACAGTGAACTTTGGAGCAGGGAGGGTGAAGATCTGATAACGACAGAATGTTTCTCTCCGTCATCAAAATAATTACTTTTGTTGCTCTGAGTAGAGAATGGTGACCCTGTGGGGCCCTCTGTCTACTATTTGACAAAGAATGGCTAAGCAGTCCGTGACACCGGAGCAGAGCAAGAAGAGCGAGAGGATTCCATGGGTCAGCATCTATATTGGCAAAGGAAAAAAAGCTTTAAAAAGGCAAGTCTAATTCTCAGCTCCCCAGAGAATTAGAGGCTGCTCCCAAATGCTCCCATGTTCATAACAAAGAATCTCCATAAGGCATATAGTTGGCTTTGGACAAACATATGAAAAAAACACATTCTCCTTGACAGGCGAAATTATTGGTGATCAAGCTGGTATGCACTTTCAACAAGAATATCTCACTTCCACGTTCCCCTTCCCTCCAGCTGAATTCTTAAATCCATTTTATCTTTGCCTAGATTTTCTCCATCTCTTTCCTCCCTGTACGTGTTTGCCATTTGTTCACTAAGCTGCAAAGATTTTGTGTCCTTACCTTTGAAATAACTTAGACTTCAAAAAGGAAGATAAGTGGGTTTAGGAGCTGATAGGATCTCTGATACCTGTAGAATTCTGTGAGGTGGGTGTTATCTGCAGATGAAGGTATCCTCAGACCTATATCTGGTTTCAATTTTGTCTTCATTGTTTCCAATTCCAATGGCAAGCAATGGAGAAAACAAGATATTGATGGACAGGTTTGGGAAATATGACAGGATGCTGAAGAAACAGTAATTCTTCCATTGTTAATAGCCCAAGGCCCTGAAGTTAGAGGGACAGAAGAGGGAAGAAAGCTCCTTTCTCCTCTAAATATGTTTCTTCTCAAACCCCATTCCAACACAAATACAGAGAAAGACACTGTGATGAGTATAAACTTTAAGGCAAATTTTTATTGTGAAGAAATGTAACTTTTTAAAAATAACTCCATTTCTACTCTGAGTCCCCATTCTACTGAGTGGTGAAAACTAAATTTTAGTCATCTCCCTATCCTGAGGTTACATATAAATTTTAGAGGGTTTACACAATGCGAATATTGGATATATGGCCTGGGAGAACAGGCATCTGGCATCAGATGAGAGATTGTATCCCCAACAGATGGCTGGCCGTCAGTCCACCAGACAGGTGTCAGCCATGCTTCCTGATGGCAGGTGCGCTTGGGTCCAGCTCATTCTCAGCACTTCTGTACTCTTCTGGTTTCATGGACCCATTCTGCAGCTTTTACACCAGATAGTGCCATGGAAATGAAGCTACCTGCAGCACCATCTAACTTCTGTGCCACTTTGGGCCACCAGGAATTGTTATTTTGTACTGCACTAAACTGGGGAAGATAAACTCCCCTGTCAGACTGAAGTCCCTCTTCCTAAACCCATCATGGAGGCATTTGCTCTCTGGGGCTCTGCAACGTCCACACTCTGCCCAGGAATCAAGGCCTAGGTCTTTTCTGCCCTTGGACCCCAAAACATATCTGGGATTAATATTAACCTCCCAAGGACTAGCTTCATAGGAAGTGCAGGAAATATTCCTCCACCTTGTTAAGGGCCCAAGACTGTTCTCACTTCCAGGCTGATGCTCTATCCTGCAGATCAGAGGACCCTTATCCTGTCTGATCACAAGAGAATCCTGATATGTTCTCTTTAATAGAGTCTCCCAAACATCATGTTCTTCACCTTTCCTCTCTGAAAGCTAAGCTGGACTTTCAAAATTCAAAACCTGGAGGAAAAACTTAAGTTTGATTTTTCTCTTTCGGTTCTTATCCCTTCTCCAAGGAGTTAATGAACTTAGAATGGGAGAAGGAGCACTAAGCAAAAGGAAGAACTATGCTGGAAGAAAATACACACACACACACACACACACACACACACAAATATATATATTTACATGTGTATCCATATATAGTAGGTATTACATATATTATATAGACTATATATATTATGTAATATATGATATGTTATATAGTACATTATATAGATTAATATATAATATATGTAGAGTATAGTTTCCTGACACCATTGCATTCTTAATTAAAACCTAAAAACCTAAATCACCAGACAGGGAAGCTTTACCAGCCCACTTATCCCGTGTTTTTCTACCACAGTGGGAGTCTGGCACAATAACAGTAGTAGGTAAGAGAGAATACCAAAACAAAAACAAAAGGAATAAAAACCAAAAACCCTACCTAAAGTGTTCTCCTCTCTACAGATAAATGACTATGGGAATCCCCCCAAGAGACTGAAAAGAAAGTTGGTTCCAACTCCATGCACCAGGAAAGAAGCACAGGATTTAACCTGAAAGCTCAGAAACCAAATCTTAATAAAAGTGAAGAATTTTAAAATCAAGATTTCCAAAAGGCAGTTCAAAAATAGCCGATTTCCTTTCTGTACAGCCGATTTTTATGTATATCTGAACACAGTAAATAATAACATTTTGAAACTGTCTGGTCATTTTATTTAAAGCCAATACCCCCAAAGTATTTTTTCCTTGTTTCTCTTTGCATCTACATTTGCTAAGAATTCCATATGTTCTGCTAAAATCATACATTTCTCTTCTCTCTAACCTTTCAGGTGTTTCTAATATCTGGACATCTGGCATGCAGACTCTGAGAGGTGCCTCTGCTATATGTTCTCACTCTCTCTGTCTCCATCTCTGCATCATTGATCCATCCTATCAATCATCTCTCTCTCTGTCTCTCTCTCTCTCTCTCTCTCTTTCTGTCTTCATAAGACTCATGCCTCTCTTCTCATAAAATTGGTTGAACAGTAATACTTAATGAATATTTGCCTCCCCTGAGCAACTGACCATAAGCTCCATTGGGAAAAGACTGAATCTGTGGCATTCACCACTGTCTCCTGGGGTCTAGCAGAGGTGGTGGCATGTGTCAGGGATAAGTATACAGGTTCAATGAGTGAATGGTCCTCCCTAAGAGTATTGGGTTATCTATTCCTTGGGATGGTAACTCTATTACAGTTTCTACCTTACCCTCCAACAGCCACAAAGCACACGGTTCTCTCCATAGCATCTCCCAACACACTAGCTCACATGTTTGCAATGTGCTGGCACACATTCCTGTCTCAAAAGCCCCATCTCAACTCTCATTCTCCCGCTCAAGAAATGCACATGAGTTTCAGTGATGATACTGTGTGAAGTACTTCAAATTGGTTCTATTTTTAAAATCATTTGAAAAAGTTTGTACTTTATTTATTAATGGTAATAATGTGTTTATGATTCATCTCGCAGCTAATAATGACACACCCCCTGCTGAGACACAGAAGTTGAGAGTAGCTGCTCTAGATCTATGCTTCCAAACTTTAGTCACCTGCTGATTTTGTTAAAAGGCAGATTCTAATCCAGTAAACCTGGATTGGGGCCTGAAATTCAGCATTTTTAATATGCATTCCCATAAGATGTCCTTTCTGTACTTCATAGACCACACTTTGAGTAGGAAGGTATGATTACTGCTCATCAAACCAACTGTTATAAAGCCTAGAAAACGTACAGCTAGACAAAATGTTTACATCTATCCTAAAGATACATTTCTATACTTTTTTAACTTTTCTCTCTACTTCCACTTTAAACACTTAATGCTACAATGAACTCTATATGTCTCCTTGCACACGGAAACAAGAGTTTCTCTGGGCTTCTGTCCAGAAGTAGAACCCCTTCTGCACAAGGGGACCTATATCTCCAACTTAATGTGCTCTACTCAGAAGCTTGCCAATCTGCCTACCCAAAGGCAGCATGTGTAATTTTGCTCATAGAGTTCCTCCATAGGAACCTAAATATAAAATTTACCGATAGTTGACTTTATCTTTGGGAAGAACGGGGCTGGAATCACAGAAGGGTATCCAGGAGGCTTAAATTTCTCAAAAATTTATGATTTCATTAAAGGGAAATATGACAGAATATGAGTATTTGAAAAATACTTGGTAGCTAAATGCAAGTTCATTATATTATTCTCTTTACTTTTCTATAAATTTCAAATATTCCATAATTTTTTAAAGGACTAAGACCACTACAATACTGCAGATGAGGTATTTTTGTTGTTTTGGTTTTTAATTTATCTTACGGAATGAGAAAGAAAGAAGGAAGAGGTAACAGAAAAGCAGGAAATCTTATCAGCAAAAGAAATTCCGTTATTATCTTTCAAATTTTAGATCTTCATTCAATCTTTTGGGGAAAATTACCTCACATACTTTAGATTTTCTTTTTCCTCAGAATTCACAAGTTCTTCACTCTAGAATGAAAGAGAAAACCAAGAGGGTGGATCTTTCACAAAGTGCCTTAAACTGGCTTTTTTTCTAGAAGAAAATTAGATTGAGCCCAAGGGAGAAAGGTGTCTCCTGGCAAACACCAAATTTAGAGCCCATTCTTACTGCTAAGCTCTAATTGTGTTGTCACTATCTTGCCTTTGGTACTTTAGGGAGAACTGATTTAATTCTAGGAGACTCCCTGAAGCTCATACCAACTGACTCATCTTTCTTTATTCCTTCTGAATGTCTCTCTCTTTTGATGTTCTATGCCTATTTGCCCATTTTTAAGATACTAGAGTACAAATTTTTTTCTAGAATAAATTGTTCCAAACAAAAGAACATCAGGAGGTCACACTATAGATTCCTGAACTGTACTAGAAAGATAAACAAAAGGGGACTGATATGACCCCTATTCAGAGATAATGAGTTACTTTTCCAGTGTTCACTCTTCATCCAACTCAGGAATACCCTTTCTTCTCTGATATCTGCTACCTTCCAGTATATTAGGAGTTTACTTAAGAGTTGTAGGTGGCGAACACATGGGGAATTTTTCTGCTACATCCACATTATATCATGTCATCTTTACCACATTTCTATTGTTTTTTTAAATTACACTTCTATGTTATTTACAATTTTGAATCAAATTTCCAAATGTTAGAAATCTAAAAAGACCTTGGTTTAAATTTGGGGAAATAGCCACAATAAAATTCCATAACTTGAAATGATCTGAAGAGCAAATGAAGTCATTGGTAAATATAACCAGAACTCATTAAACCACACACATTTTAATGCGAAAATAATTTCGATAATAATGTATGACAATTAAATTAAATGTTTACTTTCCATTTAATCTCAAACTTCCACTAATATTTTTGGATGCCATTTCGTATCATTTTGTTTGTGCAATAAGTTATACTTCCTGGAGAGGAATTAATTTTGTTTGCTTTTCATGCAGATTTGTATTTGCATCCATCCTTTTTTTTCTATCTACCCATTTATCTGTGTGAAAGATGTGTTGACATAAAATATTTTATTACAGAAGAAAAATCTTTATATGGTTTATCATTCTTCAGCAGCTATGGAAAGTTGTGTTCTATTGTTATATTGCATTCGTCTCATTTTCACTCATTGCCTAGGAAACCTCCAAATTACTTTTCTTAATTCTAAAGTATCAGAGCCGCTGTTTCCATGAAATATTCATACGTGCAGACTGAAATATAGCATTAATATAGTAGACATGAGAAAATTAATAAATTAGATCTTATTGAGCCATAAGTTTTCCGAAAAAATAAAAAATCCTGAAACTTGCCACTCCCATTTCTTTTCAGTGTTTTTGGCAGCTATGTAATTCCCTCTCCTTTTACAGACTTCTGACTCTTTTCCTGATATGACAGAAACACCTACCAGCTCCCAGTGTCTCTGTCACTGTCTTCCATATAACCTGAAATCACCATCTCTCATTCCCTATTCATTTATAAATAATGTCTGTGTCTTTTCCTTTCATATTTTTGGACCCTGAACACAATATCTTAAAAATATGCTGTGCATCAGGCATCCAGAATAAGAAAATATTACTAATGCTGCAGCTCTCCAAGTATGTTCAGATTCACTTTCTTATGCATGTTTTCCTAGATCATCGGAAGGAGAAAATGTAGTAGAGCAAGGAGAGTGTGGGTTGTAGACCAAGAAAGACCTGGGTTCAAACTCAGCCTGCACCTTGTTCTGTGACCCTGAGCAAGTTATTTACTCTTCTGAGTCTCATCTGCTCATGAAGAATCATTAAATGAGATAGCATAGGAAAAACATCCAGTATGTACTAGACACAGGGCCACATTCTAGAGTTTTGGTATATTCATAATGTACCTTACAGGATGTTCGAATAGTGTTTACTGCCTTCTTTCTTGTTAACACGACCCTCTTTTCCTCAATTACTATTTTGCTGAAGGACTTCCCTTCATTGTGCAAGCACAATTTCAAGTCATCTGACACACGTTTTAGCTTAGGTTCTAAATTTACCTTTGGGCAAGGGTATGTGTCTAAAATAACTAAAGTATAAAATAATTGAGAGACAGGGAAGCAGAGATTCCAATGGAGAAATACATTTCAGATATGAAACTTTTCTAGAACAATGAAAACAGGTATTTCTAATGAATCTGTCATTAGTGGATCCACGCAACTTTCTCCATATCGATTCCTTGTCTATGAGTACCTTGCATAAATATGGGATGAAGGAAACACCATTTACTTTACTTTTTCTTCATTAATTAATTTGTTTATTTCAGTAGCTTTAGGGATACAAGTGGTTTTTGGTTACATGGGTGAACTGTGTAATGATGAAGTCTGGTCTTTACCTGTACCTGTCACTTGAATAGTGTACATTAAACTCAATAGGTGACTTTTTATCCCTCATCCCCCTCTGCCCTCTCCCTTTCTGAGTCTCCAGTGTCCATTATTTCACTCTGAATGCTTTTGGGTACCCATAGCTTTGCTCCCACTTTATAAGTGAGAACATGTGGTGTTTGGTTCCTAAGTTGTTTCACTTAGAATAATAGACTCCAGCTTCCTCCATGTTGCTGCAAAAGACATTATTCCACTCTTTTTTTAAGGCTGACTAGTATTCTATGGTGTACATACATATATATCACATTTTCTTTATCCACTCATCAACTGGTGGGCTCTTAGGTTGAGTTCATATCTTTACAATTGTGAATTGCGTTGCAATAAGTATATGTGTGTAAGTGTCTTTTGAATATAATGACTTCTTTTCCTTTAAATAGATACCCACCTTTACTTTTCTTAGTCACATTTGCTTCACTGGATGAGGAAGGGCCATTCACAGTTCTCTTAATGTGAAGAATGAGTCAGGCTAAGAAGCATACACCTTTTCTTTCCTCTTGCCATGCCCTAGAGTTATGAACTCTAGGCCACCATAAAACTAGGCCACTCTTCTAGGAGCTCAAACCACCGAAACCAATTTTTATGATACAATAAGATAAGTAGATTAATATAGATTAATACAGTTCATCTAAGTAGATAGTACATTAGTACTAAGTAGATTAGTAAAAGTGTATAAGGCTGTGCAGTCCAATAGGGTAGCCAATGTACACACTACCTCCAAAGACTTGCTAAGAAAAAAAGACAAATATCATTAAAAATTAGTTGTTATGAATTATAATATTATTTTTTAATTATTAAATTGAATGTTAATATCAACGTTTATGTTAATTATTAATGCTTAAGTTGATACATGTTGAAATATTTTAATATTTGAGTTAAAATATATTATTAAAATTAAATGCAAATGATTCTTTTTTCCTTTTCAATGTGGCTATTAAAATTTTTAAATTACATGTATGGCTTACATTTGTGGCCTTAATTATATTTCTTCTAGACAATGATGATCTAATATCTTACTGCTACCCTTTTAGATACCAAGCATCCCCCAAAAAAGACACCTGAGGGGTCTGGTCACCCCCAAAGCTTCAAATGCTCATTTCACCTTTTTATTTTCATACTCTTGTTTCAGAGAAAGCCTCTTTTATGTCCAACATGCATAGGCAACAGCTCCCAAGGGAAGCCTGTCTTTCTCTGTCCACCCAATTCACGCCCTCCACTGCTTCCTGAGTTACTTTCTTCAAACAGCAAACTTATGAACATACCCCCTATTTAAGAACACTTTATTTGCCACACAATGTCCAAACCCCCCATTTCTAGGCACTATCTGTAATGTTCAGTGGCCTTCTGTAGCCCCCTAAATCCAGCCAGTTACTTACCCATCATCTCCCAGCAACATTTCTCTCCTACTTATGTGCTTTTATTCTCTATTTTCTCTGCACTTCTGTGCTTTTATTTCTCTATTTTGGAAAACCCTCCTGACAAAATATACCTGTGACCACCTTGCCCAGACTACAGTATTCATTCCAATTTCAGCACCTCCTTCATGAGCTCCAGGTCCAAGATTAAATCTCTCTCCCTCTGGGTCCCTATGGGTTTTTGCTGGCACCTCTTTGATGGCACTTTCTACATGACACCTTGTGATAGAGTTCATTGTGTATAGTTACTTCTCAAAACTGAATGTACCTTTAGAGTAAGGTTTATTTATATAGCCCTCAGGACAAAATCTTACACCTGGCAAATGTTTGAATGAAGTGGAATGTAATTTGAAGTCTGCAAGGTTATCAAAAGAGGGAGAGTCCATTCTGTGATACTCACGGTGTTTGGCCCAGAGCTCACAGCAATCTAAAATGATTTGTAGGTAACTGGCATTTCTGTAGCTAACCCACTTGCAAATGATGTGTGGTAACACAGCAACAGGGAACTCCACACAGCAGTCATTTTTTATCCTGACTTTTCAGTTAAAAGGATTCACAGACTGACAACTAGTGACAGAGAAGTCATTGCAGAGCTCCTGATTGGCAGGGTCATCCTACCACCTTTCAACATCTGCTTGCTTCAGATGGGACTATGTCACACTTTAAAAAATGACTCATTTGGTACATACAGAGGGAAAACTAAAGCAAAAAAATAACAGCTTAGAAATTTACCCAGACGAAACATTCCAGAATAAAGGGTAACATTAGAAGGCATCAAGAGGGCCTACATCACGATTAACTTTATCATAGAGCCAGGATGAATTCTAACTTTATCATAGAGCCAGGATGAATTCTATTTGTGCATTTTGTGTTCTCAATTGGACTGTACACTCCAAGAGGCCTGAAACCATGTCTTATACATCACTTTGTTTAAGTACTTACCTTACTGTTGGGTAGATATTAAGGTCCATACTATTCTTTTGAACAAGGAAACTGTATTTTAATCTAGCTAGTGGGCATCTCATAATAAGAGACCCCACAATTTGTTTCAGGCTAAGCAGTTGCTTTAAATACATTTTTTCTGAAAATATGATACATATAAATCATGGAATACCATGCAGTCATGAAAGTATAAGATCATGTCCTTTGCAGCAACACAGTTGGAGCTGGAAGCTGTTATCTAAGCAAACTAATTCAGGAAGAGAAAACCAAATACCATGTCTCACTTACAAGTGGGAGCTAAACATTGAGTACACATGAACACAAAGAAAGGAACAACAGACACCAGGGCCTACTGGAGAGTGGAGGGTGGGAGGACGGTGAGGATCAAAAAACTCACTATTGGGTACTATGCTTATTACCTGGGTGACAAAATAATCTGTACACCAAACCCCATGACATGCAATTTACCTATATAACTAACCTACATGTGTACTCTTGAACCTAAAATAAAAGTTAATAAATAAATAAATAAAATTACAAGTGAAAAAAAAATACATTTTTTCTTAATAAAGTGTGGAGAATGAACTTCCATAACCTCAGCAATCTCAAAAATAGGCAGAGATATTATTTCCCTTGTTCATCTGTGAGAGAGGATACAACGCCACAGACAAATTATGGAGGAGTAGAAAATATACAAGTATTGAGACTTAGTAATTTCTAAAATGAAGGTACGCTTATCCAGATTATAGTGTCTCTTTAGCTGATGTGGAGCAGTGGATCTTTCCAAGAGTCACAATCTCATGGTCGAGGCATTGCCCCATGACCCTGATGGAGACGGTAGACAGGTGGGGAATCTAGTCTTGGTTTCAGGGACATCATTTTTGTCTGACATTCCTAATATAAGCCAGTAGCTTTGTATATCCATCAATTAGAAGAAAGAAATAAAATAAAAACCTACCAAAGTATATGAGCTCTGCCAAGGAGTATATGTTTTGGAGCAGGCTCCTATCTCAGCAGAAGTTTGAAAATAAACCAGGAATGCTACAGAACTCTTTCTTACGGCCTCAGTGAAAAAAAAGGGAAGAAGTATCCCCCTCAGTTGATAGAGAGATAGACAGAGCAAGGATGTGATAAAGCGCTCTCAAGGAGTTATGTATTTTATGGGAACTCACAAAAAACTTAACCCTTCAGAATGGGAGGATCAGTGAAAATTTCACAGAAGGACAACAGGCACCTAGCACAGCTAAGAAATCTTAATCCCAGTTGCCAGACACTGTTTTGAATGTTTTGAGTGGAGCCTGGCTCACAGTGATCACGGACTAATCCAGGGATTGAGTAAAATCTTCAGATTCTGCAGCTAGGTGAGAACAGGGCAGGCCAATACTCATGGTGGGATTTTGTTTTGAAAGAGCAAGAAATCTGTCCTCACAAACATGTGAAAAGAGAAGTAAATGACATTTGCTCTTCAATTTAAGCTTCCCATAGAAATTGCTTTTTCTCATAAAGTAGTTAACAACAACAACAAAAAAAAAAGGTTGAAGCTCTTTCCCATCAACTGGGCAACACTAATATTATCTGTCTAACAGGAATAGCTGTTATGAGAAGGGTCTTGAAAAGATTTTTATGCTGTATGGAGCAACAATATTATTTCCCAAATAAACACATACACATTGGAAAAGAAGAAATACAATTGCCTTTATGTGCAAGTGACATGATTGTCTATGTACAAAATAGCAATGAATCTACACATTTTTAGGTAACACATTTTAAATAAAAAGAACCTACTTGATATGGTTTTGCTGTGTCCCCACCCAAATCTCATCTTGAATTCTCACGTATTGTAGAAGGGATCGGTAGGAGGTAATTGAATCATGGGGGCACGGTCTTTCCCCTGCTGTTCTTGTGCTAGTAAGTCTCACGAGATCTGATGGTTATTATAAGGAGGAGTTTTTCTGAACAAGCTCCTTGCCTGCCACCATCCACATAAGATGTGACTTGCCTTCTTGCCTCTGCCATGATTGTGAGGACTCTCCAACTATGTGGAACTGTGAGTCCAGTTAAACCTCTTTCTTTTGTAAATTGCCCAGTCTCGGATATGTCTTTATCAGCAGCATGAAAATTGACTATTACACTCCTGAAACTGTGAGTTTAGCAAGTCACAAAATACAAGATCAACACACAAATATAAATCATATTTCTATATGCAAGCAACAAACACGTGGGGAACAAAATTTAAAACACAATATCATCATCCAGAAAAGGAAATAAGTAAAACCTAAAAGAAAAAAGAAAAATCATCTACAAGATACGAATGCTAAAAATTACAATATACTGATATAGAAAATTTTAAAAATCTAAGTAAATGAACATATTGTGTTATAGATTGGAAGAATCAACATCACAAAGATGTAAAATCTCTCCAAATTTATTGGTAGGTTTAATGCAAATTCTACCAAAATCCTCACAAGATCTTTTTACATGTAGACAAGCTTATTCTAAAATTCATATAGAAAGGCAAAGAAATTATAATAACTGAAACAATTATGAAAAAGAATAAAATTGGACAAATCATTCTATCAGATATTGACTTATCATACAGCTACAGTAGCCATGATATTGTGGAGATATCAACATATAGACCAATGGAATATAGTTGGTATAGAATCCCAAAATATACCCACACAAATATGGCAAATTGAAATTTAAACAAATATGCAAAGAAATTCATTGATGGAATGAAATATTTTTCAACAGATGGATGTTAAAAGGATGAAAAGATAAGGCCATAGACGGGGAGAAAATATTTGCAAGCGATATATCTGACAAAAGTCTTGTATCTAGAATACATAAAGAACTCTTAAAGCTCAAAAGTTAAAAAATTCTCAATTTGAAAATGGGAAAAGAGACATTTCACAAAAAGGAGATATGTATGGCAGGTAGGCATATAAAAAGTGTTTATGGGTGGGCTCAGTGGCTCATGCCTACAATCCTAGCACTTTGGAAGGCCAAAGCGGTCAGATCACTTGAGGTCAGGAGTTAAAGACCAGCGGGGCCAATGTGGTGAAACTCCATCTCTACTAAAAATACAAAAATTAGCCAGGCATGGTGGTGCATGCCACTAATGCCAGCTACTGGGGAGGCCGAGGCAGGGGAATCGCTTGAACGGAGGAGGTGGGAAGTTGTAGTGAGCTGAGATAGCGCCACTGTACTCCAGCCTGGCTGTCAAAGTGAAACTCTCTCAAAAAAAAAAAAAATTATTAGCTGTATTATTCTGTTCTCATGATGCTAATAAAGACATACCCCAAACTGGATAATTTATAAAGGAAAGATTTTCTTTTCTTTTCTTTTTTTTTTTTTTTTTTTTTTTTTTTTTGAGATACCCAGGCTGGAGTACAGTGGCATGATCTCTGCTCACTGCAATCTCCACTCCCTAGGTTCAAGCGATTCTCCTGCCTTAGCCTCCCAAGTAGCTGGCACTACAGTGCCATCACCTCCTACTAATTTTTTTGTGTTTTTAGTAGAGACAGAGTTTCATCATGTTGGCCAGGCTGGTCTCCAACTCCTGACCTCAGGTGATCTGCTCGCCTCGGCCTCCCAAAGTGCTGGGATTACAGGTGTGAGACACTGTGCCCAGCCTGGAAAGAGGTTTAATTGACTCACAGTTCCACGTGGCTGCGGTGGCTTCACAATCATGGCAGAAGGCAAATGAGGAACAAAGTAAGTCACATCTTACATGGCAACAAGCAAGAGAGAACGTGTGCAGGGGATCTCCCCTTTATAAAACCATCAGATCTCATGAGACTTATTTACTATCACAAGAACAGCATGAGAGAGACCTGCCCCCATGATTCAATTACCTCCCACCAGGTCCCTCCCACGACACATGGGAATTATGGGAGCTACAATTCAAGATGAGATCTGGGTGGGGACACAGCCAAACCATATCATTAGCCATTAGGAAAATGCAAAAATTAAAACCACTATGAAATATAAGCACACACTTACTAGAACAACTAAAATAAAACATAGAAATAATGCCAAATGCTGGTAAGAATGCAAAGAAACTGGATATCTTATACATTGCTGATGGGAATGTAAAATGTCACTTTGCAAAATACTTTAGCAGTTTCTCATAAAACTAAATACACATTTACCATATGACACAGTAATTGCAACCTTGAGCATTTATCCCAGAGAAATTAAAAGTTATTTACACAAATAACTATGCACAATTATTATAGACGTTTGATTTGTAATGGGCGAAAACTGGAAACCACCCAAATGTCCTTTAATGAGTGGCAAGTTAGACAAACTGTGACACCTCCACACAATGAAAAAGCACAAAAAGGAATGGACTATTTATTGATAGATGCAAAACTTGGATGAACCTTAAAACACTATCCTTAGACAAAATCTGCTAGAAATAATATAATTCTGAAGTGGGATTTGTCTTCTCGTTAATTTGACAAACATTTCTCAAGCACAGGACAGGTACTTCCCTAAACCTGGGATACATAGATATGATGGGAATGCCCATACACATTTATAGAAGGAATGGCAATTATGTGACATGCCATGTGCCAAGTTCAGTGTAGTCATTACTGTCATGCAATGATTACTTATTTATGTCAACTTGACTGGGCCACATGGTCACCAGATAATTGGTTAAATGTTATCCTAAATATTTCTGTGAAAGTGTTTGATGAGATCAGCATATAAATCAAAAGACTGAGTAAAGAAGATTCCCCTCCCTAATGGGGGTGGACCTCATCCAATCAGTTGAAGGCCTAAACAGAAGAAAAAGGCTGATCTTACCCCAAGTAAGAGATAGTTCTTTTCTAGCCTGGCTGCCCTCAGACTGAGACATTGACTTTTATCCTGCCTTAAGACTCAAACTGAAACATTGTTTTTTCCTTCGTCTTTACTTCCAGCCTTTGGACTGGAACTACACCATCAGCTCTCCCGGGTCTCCAGCTTGCTGACTCACCCTGCAGATCTTGGGACTTGGTGGCCTCTATAATCATGTGAGCCAATTCTTTATAATAAATTTTTCTGTATGTGTATATAAATTCTACTGATTCTGTTTCTCTGGGGAACTCTGACTAATATATCCCATTAAATTCTCAAATCCTAAAAGAGCAGTATAATTTTTATTTGCATTTCACAGATGAATCAAAGTTAAGCAACTTGCCAAGTTCATGTAATTTATAGTTGCCAAGCAGGAATTCAAACCAAATCCAATTCCAAAGGCCAAGTTCTTAAATACAAACCCCCGTCTTCCAAAGAGTAACTGTGTAGGCACAAGAAACACAATCATGTAAACAAACACTTATGGAAATATGACAGGTGTTATAATCAAGGTGTGAGTAAGTCACTAAAGAAGCAAAGAGGATGCATGGCTGAGAAGATATGCCTTCCTGGCTGCAAACTCACTGTGATGCGAGCAAGAAAGCCAGGTTAGGTGTTATCAAGAAGAAAGAAAAAGCATCATGTTTTGAGTTTGAAGATGGAAATTTGCATACGACAGAAGAGGGATTTTCAAGGACTCAGTGAAATGGTCTTACAAAGATATTCAGTTGGTGGGGGGATGGAACCGCAGGGTGAAAGTACAGATCTGCCTAGCAATGGGAATACTTAAAAGGACAGACGGGCAAGAATTTCTATTTTGGGTGAGGGATGAAATATAAACAAGCATAGACTTCCTGAGTTGGAAGAAGAGATGGATAAACAGCACTCCTAGAGTTAGGAAAAAGTGCTAATGAAAGGGAAAGGAGACAGTCCAAAGCTATGCATATTAAGCAAGATATTCAAGATAATAACTTTAAATGCCTTGTTTCCAGAAAAAAAAAGGAAAGCCAACCCCAAGCAATTTGGATAACTCCAGTGAGTGCTGGAAAAACGAGGTTGATGTTACCTCTTCAGATCCTAACTTGGCACACTCAAAAATGTGCCCTGGGCAATCCATGGTTAAATTCAGGAGTAAACATTAATCCTTTGACTAGGGAATACAGTAATATCAGCTAGTACATTTTTTTAACCCAAGGAACACGGCTCATGAAAGGAGATAAAACAATAAAGGAAGTTGTAAAGCAAATTTTTGATCAAGTTGTGCCACCATGGTTAAATAAAAATAGGCCTTACTTAAGGCTGTATTCATTTGCTAGGACTGCTGTACAAACTAGCACAGGCTAAGTGGCTTCAACAATGTATTTTCTCACAATTCTGGAAGCTAGAAGTCAGAGTACTGGCATGGCTGGTTTCTCTGAGGCCTCTCTCCTTGGCTTATAAATGTCTGTCTTCATCCCTGTGTCTTCAATGGTTTTCCCTTTGTGTGTGTCTATGTCTTAATTTTCTCTTATAACATCAGTCATATTGGATTAGGATCCATCCAAATGACCTAATTTAACTTTAATTACCTCTAACCTCACCAAATACAGTCACATTCTGAGGCACTAGGGGTTAGAACTTCAACATATGAATTTGAGGGGATCTGATTCAGTCCATGACAAAGCCCCATGTTACCAATGGCCACATGGGTTTCTTGGTCTCTCTGTAATAACCAACAGAGTTATTGTCAAGGCCATGAGGGTCTATATCTTTCTGATATCTAATATCTTTAGGAGTTTCTTTTGCAGTGAAAGTCAGGGAGAAGGAAGTAGATCATAATTCCGAAGTGGCTTCATATCTAAGGTTGTAGAATATGTAATTGAGGAACTTAATGAAAGATATATTTTAGGGAGGTTGGCTTTTCAAACTTTTTTACTCACAGAGCAGAAATCTGTATTATTCATTGTAAACAAATTTCATGGAACAGCACGTGAGATACACTTCGATATTTTTTGTTATTTTCTATTTAATGTTATTTATTTTTTTTAATTGTATAGTTTAAGCCACTAAATTGATTTCCTGAATGGGTCAAGAGCCAATATTTAGAAAAATACAAACTGTTCTAAGGATAGCGACAAATATTGAGTTCACACTTCTATTCCTAGTATTTTCTCCTGTTGCCAAAATACTTGTTCAACTGCTTAAAGATCTTCCCAAAGCCCTCCATTTGCCAATATTTTTTAAAATGCTTCCATTTAGAAGAGAGATAAATCCTCAAATAGGTTTTACAAGCTCTCAACTCCTTCTAAGCAATCCTTCAGCAGGTGTCTCTGTAGCAACTGTCAGTGAAGAAAGAGGCCGAGACTGGATTTAAGGTTGTGTAGTCAGGGTAGAAGAAGAGAAGCATGAGATATTCTCAGAAAACAAAGTAGTGTTCTTATGATAAAAAGAGATTCTGAAATCTCACCTGAAAGTCACAATAGTGTGCAAAAGTCTTGATTAATGTTCTTGCTCAAGCATTGCCTAACACCAAGTTCACACTGAGAGTACTTCTATTTGTATTCCATCTCACAGTAAGGAAATGCAGCTTTCATTTATTTTTATACATATGCCTTTCCAACCATCTTCAGTGTAAAGAATTATCCTCCAAAAATTGAATAAAGGTTTGAACCATTCTCATAACTGTGTTATAAACTGAGATGAGATTACAATGCTATTTTGGTGTATTGTGGCCAGGGAAGTCCACATTTGAATTTGTCCCCAGGACATAGCCATGCCTACCCAAAAAGTCTCTAAGAGAAATATCTGGCAAAGAAAATAAGTGTAACAGCAAATTGTTAGCTGGAACTTTTTCTTAAAATCCAAGAGAAGGGAACTATGATGAACTGGGGTGGTCACAGGACCACAGTCAGTTTTTCTAAACCACTTGTGTTTTACTTCAGTGATTTTACCTTCTACTAAGTACATTTCAAATAATTTCATTTATTCATAATTTTCATAATTTGTATCAAATTATCAAGTACTTTTCCTCCTTAGGAAAAAATATGAAAAAGAAAACAAGGAGGAGTTTGATAGTATTTCTTCGCTCAAGAGCCTACAGAATTACCTATTTGAGATATTTTAAAAAGTATGGAAAAGAACCACTTGAGAAGAATTTCATCGGCATTATGGATTAAACTACATCCTTTTACTCTGCATTCATCAATTACAGCTAGTATCCATTCATCACTAAAGCCAAGCTTAGTCGTTTCTAGTTTGTTCTCATAACTTTTGCTCTGAGTCATTGTTTTCATCTGCTTCCTCATTCCATGTTGATCTGCGTCCCAAGCTGGCCCATGCTGGTCTACTTCATTAAATCAGAGCTGTTGTGCTTATTGTGAAATATATTTGTTTCTTCTTCTCTAACTGCTCAGTGTGCAATCTTTAACTTGTCATGTCTTGATCTTCATTATTGTAGCTACGTTTGTTATGATGTATGCAATGCTGAAGTGATAAAGGTACATCTGCAGCACTGCATGTCCCCCTCGGGTAATGTCTACCACAGGATGCTGCATGTACTGCTGGAGAGAAGAACAGGGTTGGTTAGGGGCCCCTGGAAAGGAAAAAATCCTCTTTGGACACTACTCTAAAAAAACTCTCACTCATCACCAATGCCTCCTTCACAATTGTTTCCTTGTCACACTTTATTCCTCTTTGGTTCCAGCAGCTGTAATTAAATATTGTCTACTGCTAATTTTACTGAGGTTTTGCTATTCGACAGTTTCATAGTAGATTCATTCTAGAAGAAAGTTTTTAGTTACATTATTTTTAATAACATCTACCACCTAAAGAATGCTTATCTTAGATCAGGCACTGTTTTGGGTACTTTATGATCACTATCCCACTTAATCCATGCAATTTCAGTAAGTAACTATCATAGCACCCTTTTAATAAAAGAGAAACCTAGGATACAAAGGTTAAGTAATTTATCAAAACAAGCTAGAATTAGAACCGAATCTGTTGACGCCAAAGTCCATACTCTTAATTATCATGCTAGGATGCCTCTAAGAGGTCAGACTATATACCTTCAGCTTTACCGAAACTACAGAATTTGGCCCCAAAGAACTCTCACACTGTAGTCACAACAGTGTGGCTTTTAAAAACCTTTAGGTTTAGTTGTCTGTGCTGTTAAAGTAATGAATCTCAAAGTATTTGGAGGCAATCTCTTTTCATCCAACCAATTCCCTGGGTAGAGGTAAGGGAAGAAAATTAACCAAGATGAAACTTTTCTATTTTTGTACACTCCTCACATTGTTAAATACTGACCTCCTTTTCTTTGTTCCCACTCCAAAAGCTCTGGAGAAACATGTGCTACCGTCAGGGAATTGTGGGGAGCTCTCTACACATCCTCTAATTACTCTGGCCCTTGTTGTCAGCTTATGATTGATATGTATTAGTAAACTAAAGATATTATTAGTAATATTCAGAAAAAAAAAGATCCTGAATCTAACTAGAACAGAGGTCAAATGAAAGGCAAATACACACTACATACGAGTCAGAGATGGATGACAACTACCGTCTTAATCAGAGTTCCAGGAAAGATTTTATGTGACTCCTGACTCAGACAGTCAAGAGAAAGCAATTTACATTTCATGCCTAAGACAGAACAATCTGTCACTTAGAAATATTTGGGTCAGTAACATTAGCTGAGAATAAAATCATGACGAGAACATGAGAATAATTCTAAATAAACTAGATAACCAGAAAGATCCTGAAAGCAGCAATTTCCTTCCCATTCCTTTGAACCATATATAAATATTCCACCATGATAGGACTGGCAGATGATAGGTGGTTTACAAGTTTCATCTAGATTAGAAAATAATTAGATTGTCTGCATTTTTTATACTATGATGAATTTTACTCTTATTTGGAAATGTTAGCAGGAACAAAAACAAATGGTGTCTTAAGAAAGCATACTGTGATGTGAAGAAATGTTTTGGCACATACAAGTGTGAATAAAAAGAGAATACATCAAAAATATTTTATTTTTTCATAAAATTACTCAGGATGTGGTCTCTAGCAATTTTATACTTAAACTTATCATTTTTAAAAAGTATGTACTTCGTAGATCTTTGGGTTCAAAAGAAAAAGAATTGGTTGTTGCTATGTACAAATGTTTTGTGGTAAAAATGATTAAAATCACATAAGTGTAAATAGTTATTTAAAGCTGAAGCTATTGATAGCAGAGATGTCCCTGTTTACTATAAATCTTAGACTCAAATTATTTCAGATTTACTTGTTCTGAAAAGGATGTCACGCTTCCGTTTATTGTATACTCAGTGTGGCTAACAGAGATTTTGACCACACCCAAAACTCTGCTGCATTGTCTAAGCACTGCTTTATTGTATCCTAAAGCATCCCTTCTGCAGAAAAGACCGAGCTGCTTCGTTATGGCTCCTCTTGAAGCTGCTTGGCTCAGCTGTCCTGCAGTTTTCTATTTGCACTCTACAGCCTCAAAGGTTGCTAGGCAGCAAGCAGTGCTTCCCTGCTCAGAGATCTGGTAACATTTCGAGAGCTCCTTGCTCTAGGTTTTCTGTTTAATGTTAAAGAGATTTGATAAAGCCATGTTGGTCAAGCTTTTACTTTAAATCTGTCCAAATTTCCTGATATAGTGAACATTTTACTAACAGCACTTCATTTGCATTAGAGTCATAACACATGTTAGATTTCCAGTGTTAATTTAAAAATCCTCCAATCCAATAACCCCAGTTTACAGATGATGAAACTGACATGCAAAGAACTGAAGCAAAATTTCTAATTTCCAGGAAAATAAATTTCTTATAGCCCTCAGAACCCCAAATTGAAGTACAAACTCTACTCTCAGAAAAGTCATCAGGGAGGTTGAGTTGCTGACCAGAAGTGGTTGTTGAATAAAGGGCTCTCTCGGTTATAAAAGCCCTTCTAAAAACAGAAACTTTCCTTTTTTCTTCATCTCAGACCTGTCAGGAATTCAGAAAAAATGCACATAATACATATGCATTTTAATTGATTTAAATTCAGAAAGCACACAGTTTCTCTGAAACCCACCTACAAATTCTCTGAATTAAGAATGCCCTTTCTAAATGGTCTAGATGTCAAAAACACTTCATTGCTTATTTCTTCTGGCTCTTCACTGTTTCTAGAACTATGTTCCAGAAACTAACTGTTCAAGGAGCCTTACATGTATTCAGATATTCCATGCTCTTAAAAATCTTGTAGGTTATTAGTATTATAATCATTTCACAGATAAAGCAACTGCAACTCAAAGACATTGTGTAGCTTAACTAAGGTCGCAGAGGCAGTAAGTGGCAATATCAAGATATCAAGATTCTAACCTACATGGTCTGGCTCCAGAGCTGGAGTATCTCTTAACGACTAGGTATATAGTTTATGGGGCATCTATAATATGCCAATCACTTTGCTAACTAATTCAAGTGTTCCCAAACCTTCTGAGGAAGTTATCGTTATTATTGTCACTTTTCAGATGAGGAAATACACCTTTATAGGTAGGACATCTAATGTTGATAAATCTAGTAAGTTACAAAAGTGAGATTTGGGCATGAATCTTCTAGTATGTCATGTAACATTATTTTCTCCACAGCGACACTGTCCAGTAGCGCTTTCTACCTTGATGGAAATATTTAGTATGGTGGCCATTACTCACACGTGACTGTTGAGCCCTTGCATTATAGCTAGTGTGACTGAAATTTTTATTTTTCATTTTAATTTTAACTGATTGTAGTTTAAATAATCACATGTACTAGGAGCTACCCTATTAGACAACAGGGCTCTAGAGCTTTATTCTTCTAAATGTGATCCACAGTCCACAACCATCAGCAGTGCCTGAGGGCTGGTAGAAATGCAGACTTGTAATGGTTAATTACAAGTCAACTTGACTGGGCCATGGTGTGCCCAAATAAAACATTATTTTGGGTGTGTCTGTGAGGGTATGTCCAGATGAGATTCACATTTGAATCCAGTGGGCTCAGAAAGTAGGTGGACCTCCTCAATAGGATGGACATCACTTTATTCATTGAGGCCTTAAGTAGAACAAAAGGTAGAAGAAGGTGAAAGAAATGCTTTCCCTCTTTTTATTCTGTCTCACTGTATGGGCTGGGACATCTCCCCTCATCTTCACCTGTCCCTGGACTGAGATTTGCATTATCAGTTCCCTGATTATCAGGCCTTCAGACTCAGATTGCATTATACCACAAGCTTCCTGGGTCTCCAGCTTGCAGATGGCAGATCATGGACTTCTTGGCCTCCATAATGGTGTGAGCCAATTATTCAAAATAAATAAATATGTATATCATTTTAACTTACATTTTATATATGTATATTTATATGTGTGTGTGTGTGAGAGAGAGAGAGATAGATAGAGAGAGAGAGAGAGAGTGTGTGTGTGTGTGTGTGTGTGTGTGTGTATCTTATTAGTTGTTTCTCTGGAGAACCCTGACTAATATAAGATTCCTGGCCCTCACCCCAGATCTATGGAATCAAAGTCTAAATTTTAATAAGACCTCTAAGTATTCTATATGTACATTAAAGCTTGACAAATGTAACTCTAGATCACTTCACTTCTCATACCATTTGTCAAGGACAAGAAGATAAGCCATTTACCCTCAAGAGCCTTTACATTCAAATCCTTTTCCAAATTAAGCATTAAGGATTTAACATTGGCCCCCTCACCACCATAATGCAACACGAAACCCCCAATTTGAGGGTGTGCCCTCACCCCTAAACTTTAAGAATCAGAAATATAAAACTTATAAAACATATTAGCCTTCAATGACAATGCAGAAATATCTAAATAAATATCAAGAGACAGCATGAACTTAGACTTCAAATGATATTAGTTGATCATTTCCTTAAAAGCTTTTATTTTTTAAAAAAATCAAAAACTGACAAATATGAGTGAGTAAAAAGAGAAAGGGAGGAAGAGAGAGATGGAAAGAGGAAAGAAAGAGAATGGAAAGAGAAAGAGAGATAGGAAGAAGGGAGGTAGTAAGGAAACTGGAGAGAGGAAGGAAGGAAGGAAGGAAGGAAGGAAGGAAGGAAGGAAGGAAGGAAGGAAGGAAGGAAGGAAGGAAGGAAGGAGGAGGGAGGGAGAGGGAGGGAGAGAGGGAGGAAGAAAAGATTATGATTGTTCACACAATGAAACTGAAGACAAATAAACAGTAAGACTCAAAGAACATGACTTTGCATGAGAAATTAAACCATGAATTTCAGTCATTAAAATACTATAAGCATCTTACTGCTAAATACATTAGAGAAAAGAGAAAATAATTATCTTGGTTTTAAAAAGGGGAAAACACTTTAGTTTGCATTTTACAAACTATAAGAGAAATAATGTGATGTTCTTACTTGATTCCATGTACTTTATACACTTTTTTCCAATGTATGGTGACAGGCCAGCCTAGTTGGCACTTTCTTTTAGATCCATTGTCCAGGTCTGCTTCTCTAGTATCAAATCCTCTAATTTCATTTTCTTAATGCAGATCTAGTTGTATATTAAAGAACCTGAAGTGATCTATCTGCTTGGCTGGTATAGTAACTACAACATAGAAGAGATGTGAGAAAGTTCTTGAGCCATTCATTAAAAAGTTGGGCCTTTTCGTTTCCACACCTACAAGGAAGTAAATAAGGAGCCCAGTCACAGTTAACGAAAAGTTGGAACAGGAATATAACTTTACATAGGTCATGAAATCCAAATTATACCTTCCTCTCTCCTACCCAACATTCACTACTAGTTGAAAGTTTACGTCTCGCTACATTTGAGGCCCAGAGCCTGACCTGCCTCCACTGCAGATTTCAGCAGCATTCACAAGTCAGCTGTCATTCCAGCTCAGCCTGGTGATTACCATTCCACAGACTTATGAAAATTGGTTGTGTTTCAACTGAATGTTTGTATCCCCCCAAAATTTATACATGGAAGCTATAACTCCCAATGTGGCTGTATTTGGAAATAGGCCTACAGGGACACAAGGTGATTAAAGGTAAATGAGCTCATAAAGGTAGAATTTGATCTAATAGGATTAGCTCCTTATAAGAAGGGACACTGGAGAGATTGCGGTCTCAAAGGAAAAACCACCTAAGGACTAAGTGGCTCTCTGCAAGCCAGGAAGACAGCCCTCACTAGAAACCAAACTCTGCCAAAAACTTGATTTTAAACTATCCAGTTTCCAGAACTGTGAGAAAACAATTTTTTTGTAGTTGAAGCCACACAGTCTGTGATATTTCATTATGGTAGCTTGAGCAGACTAATATAAATCCTTTTCTGGCATGGGTGTGAAGTGGTCAGCATGGACTCAGGGAACAGATATCAGGAATCAGTCTTCTTCACAAGTTCAGGAATAATAGAAAAAAATGGCCCGACTATTGATCAATCCATGCTACAGCCCTGAACCTCAACTCTGGGCCCTGGCAGCAGATGACCTAGAGTGGACACTGTAACCTTGCTGCTGACAAAGTTAATACCCCACCCACCTCACAGAAAAGGCTCCAGGAGAAACTGGACCTGATGAAGAGCAGGAGGCTCAGAGAAGGGCCAGGTCGTTGGGGTGGACCTGGCACACCTCGAGTGGAAGAGAGGCACTACTATGCATTGACACATGAACCCCGTTTTACCCACACACAGGCTACAAATACACTGAAGAGAAAATAAGAATAAGCAGTGCCAACTAAATTCAACACATATTTATTGATGCCTACCCTGTACTAGGACAACTCACAGCTACTGCAACACATATATGTACATAGTATTACTAGATAGCAGAGGGGAGCAATGATGATAGCCTTGAAGGAAGAAGATGAGTAAAGAGATTTTCTTGAATGAGGCAGTGTCAGAACTCAATCGCAAACATATGTAAGAAAAAGAAGGCAGAGATGACAATATGAGTGCAAGCTAGAAAGGAAAAATAGCATAGCAGATTTGGAGACCTCAGGCAAATTCATATCACTAAAAATAAATCATAACATGGAGACTGGTGCTATTTGAAGCTGGAGACATAGGTAAAAGTCGGATCATGAAGAGATGTAAGTACCATGTTAAGAAAGTGGGGCATTATCCTGTTGCTAATTAGCATTAAGCAGATGAGTTATGTATCACATGGAGGTGGTTTCAAAAGTAGTATGGGGAATAAATTGGTTTAAAAAACAATCAGAAATCTATTGACAAACCCAGGCAAGAGATGATGAGTGATAAGTGATAAAAGTGATTTATCTCTATAAGGTAGTAGTAGTTGAAACAAAGGATATGGGAAAAATTCAAGAAATATTCAGGAGAAAAATGGGCAGGAATACACAATGATTGGATGTAGGAGACAGGAAAAAGACAAGATAAAAACAATGTTTCTAGCCTGGATAACTGCATAGGTTACTGCCTCCAGATGACAGAGAATATAAGAGGTGGCACAAAAATGAGTTCAGTTCTGGGAACATAAATTTTAAGTGTCTTTTGGACAGCTAAGAGGAGATATAAGGGCAGCAATTGCATATACAAGTTTGTATTTCGTTAGACATATCTATTAGTCCATTCTCACGCTGCTATGACAAAACACCTAAGACTGGGTAATTTATAAAGGAAAGACGTTTAATTGACTCACAGTTCTGCACGACTGGAGAAGCCTCAGGAAACCTACTATCATGGCAGAAAGGGAAGCAAATATGCCCTTCTTCAAGTGGCAGCAGGAGAGAAAAGTGCAGAACAAAGTAGGGGAAAGCCCCTTATAAAACCATCAGGTCTCGTGAGAACTCACTATCACAAGAACAGCATGGAGGTAGTGCCCCCATGATCTAATCACCTCCCAGGAGGTCCCTTCCCCAACACATGGGAATTATAATTCAGATTACAATTCAAAATGAGATTCGAGTGGGGACACAGAGCCAGACCATGTCAAAATATTTGGGGCTATAGATGTAAATTTGGTTGACCAACAAAATTGAGGAATAAACTATTGTAACAGAAAAGATTAGTCAAGAAGTACATGCAGGGGGAAGAGTCTCCCCAACATTTTAGAGAGATTGTGGAGGAAAAGAGGATGTCTTGCAAGGAATTAGTAACATTATATGGAACATGAGGGGTCTCGCGAGCCAAAAAAGGTAGTCTGTGTGCTTGACAGTGGCACCTGAAAAAACAAAGTTACAAAGTAAGTAAATCCCAAAAAGACCACTTTAGTTTGATGATTATTTGGTCACTGGTGACCTTATAAGAAGAGTTTCAAAAGATGGAAACCAGAGGCTACGGAATAAAAAGTAGTGGGAGGTGAGAAAATCGGGGCAGTGAGTAGACTATTCTTTGGAAAGTTCTATATAATTATATACAGTAGGTTACAGATCAGGGAGACTGAGAGAGGCATGTAAATATTCCAATTAACCAATCTTTATCATCTCCAGAGAAAAAACAATTATTTACCTATGAATGGCCCTTATACTGGCGTGGCAACACTGATTAAAATGCCATCAAACCACAAAGAGCATGTTTTGAACAATGAAGAACAAAGCTCTGTTCTGAGTGGTGGACGGGATAAAAGGAATGTAAGCGGCAGTTTTTGGTCCCTCCAGCTTACCATAATGTATAGGGGCAAGACCCAGAATGATAAAGAATTAAGTGATCAGAAAGCAGCTGAGAGTCAGAGCTTAAACAGGAATTGGACACCAGCGAATGCTTGTCACCTTGTTCATATACAACCTATTCCCACTTATGTCTCCATGAGAAAGCCTGCTCCCAACAACTAAACTTCCAGTCACACTCCTACTCAGTCCCTAAACTACTGGGCAGAGTCAACACCACCACTTCTTAGTCCATGGTTTAGAGGCCCACCAATCGCCTAGCAAACGCCACTTAGCACCCCAGCAGGACCAGCACGTTTCCATTACTGGTAATAATAAAGAACTCTAGGGCAAGAGAAGAGCATAAAGGTCATGAGGCTACTGATCTGCTCCAACTTTATGGCCACTTTTGACCAGGTCTTGCTTCTGTGACTGAACCTAAGCCTTGCATACCAAATCAAAGATCCCAACTCCAGACAATTTCCCTTGGAATGTTGCATGAGTCTTTATGCTAGTATTCTTCTAAGAGCCTGTTTAATCTAAGTCTAGGCTCCTACTTGTGTTTACCGTAGGACCATAGGCTCCAGCCTCAGGGTTAGACTCCTTCCATGATATCTGACTTGGGCCCACTGCCATTACCAGTCCCTGATGTACTCTTCCTTCCATCCTAACTCTTTTTCACAATCAGCTTCTGATTCTGTAGCACAGCCTGTTGTGCCTTGACAGCCACCTCTAGGCCCTGAGATTCTACCTTTCCTGGATTGACCCTCCTGTCACACATTGCTACCCTGAGTCCTCACTTAGTGATTTTATTGATCACTACAACCTCCACTCAGGAATAAGACTTGTTATTGCAGTGGCTTCCACCCACCAATTTAATGGATGATTAGTAAATCATAAAATATGTATTCCTGTATACTCTTGGTATTGTACTTTAGAGTTAACTAATATGTCAATGGAGAAAATGATTTAAAGAAAAGTCAAATAACCATAAACATTTCATTAAAATATCAAGAAAATATAATGTATCAACAGAGCAAGACATTTTCCAATAGGTATTGTAGACAATGCCTTCATTTATATAATGTATATCTATATAATCTTTATATTATTACATTTCCTTTGAGCCTCACAATAACCCTTTGAGGTAGCATGACAGGAATCTCCACAATACACATTTAACTAGAGGAAATCAGAGTAGAAAAGGCCCAAGTGACTTCCCCAAGTTCATGCAGCGGACAAAGAGGCAATGCTGGGTTTGAACCCAGAACTTCTGCCTCTAAAGCCTGTGTTTCTCAATCCAAAATAGGGTGCCAGTCTCATCTCCCCAATGACTCCCAGATACCCTACCTCCCACTCTCATCCAGTGCAAGTCTTATTCTTTCCTATCTCTGTTAACCCCATTCCTTCGGCTTAGTATGTCCTTCCCACCATTTCTCTGCCACATAAACTCTTCATTCTTCCCAGACCAATGCCAGGTTATTTTCTCTATAAATCCTTACCTGACCCCCAAACGGTGAGTGTTATCCTCTCTTCTCTGCTCAAACAGTTCTTCTATAATTTGAAGGTTTTATATATATTAGTCTCCAGTAGGTTATCTTTATTATTAATAATAAACTTTTATTACTTGATAAGGTGCTATGGTATGGACATCTGTACCCTCCAATACTTAGATCGAAATTTAATTGCCACTCTAACAGCATTAGAAAAGACCTTTAAGGGGTCATTAGGCCATGAGGATTCCACCCTCATGGTTGGGACTGGTGTCATAATAAAAAGGAGCATTCAGCCTCCTCTTGCTCTCTCACCTTCTGACTTGTGATGACAGACCAAGAAGGCCCTCATAAGATGCTGGAACCTTGATATTGGACTTCCCAATATCAGGAACTCTGAGCCAATAAATTTCTGTTCATTATAAATTACCCATTCTTAGGTATTATGTTATCACTATACAAAATGGGTTAACACATGAGCATTATGTATGCAGGGTAGAAAGTTAAAGATTCAGGTAACACAATAAGAAGATTAAATGACCACATTCTTATAATCCAGAGATAACCACAAATGCCTTATTGTAAACTTTTCTTTATCTTTTTCTATTCATTAAGAGTCATTTAAGGTCTCTGGCTTGGTTTCTGTAGCTACTATTAGTTGTAGTACCTGCCCTAGTTAACTATTGCTATAGGGTTTTCTGTAAATTTAGAAGAAGCTATTACTTAACTACTCTGTGTCTCAGTTTCCTCATCTAAAAAACAAGAATAATAATAACACCTACCTATAGAGTTGTAGTAAAATTACTTGAGTATTTAAAATACTGAAAGTTGTGTATGACTCACAGCAACTACTATGTTAATTATTAATATTATTTCAGTTATTATTTCATAATGCACCATCACTTAATAATCATTTTTACTTAAAAATAAGAAAACTAATAATAAGATCTGATTGGCATCTCTTTATTAAACATTAATTTGAAGCAAAGAGGGAACTGTTTTTAAAGTAATTAGAAATTGAGGGAAGCAAACTGTAGCAGAGATTGGCATTGATTACATCTCAAAGCCCAGTCTGAGATTTGGCCAAGAAAATTAGTTTTTTTAAAAAAAATATGTCTTAAAGGAGAGAATGTCTGAATGAATGCAAGAATGAACTTGAGACTGAAATTTAAAATGTCTTCAGCTTCTGGATATTTGCTGAGACTCTTGCTTCATCACCTTTGGGCTCAGTGTCCATGGTGGTGATTGGAGGATGAATGGTCATCAGGGAACCTTTGTCTACCTTGTGTGACAGTCTGAGTCCCTGGTAGAAGGAGAAGGGTGTCTTCCAGTGCAGCCAGTTCTAAATTTTGATGAGGACATAGCATCAGCTCTGGGGCTGATTCCTCCAGAGCAGAAGACCTATGGAGAAGAGTTTTGCTTGGCGTTTCTTAAAAATCTGAAGTCATTTTAGATCATGAACATATACTATGTCCAGCTTGATAAATTTGTAATATTATATAATTAGAATACACAACCCAAAGTCGAACCTGACAGTAATTCCCACCTCAATGGCCAGACTTAGATTTATGTCTTTTGTTGGTATCACATTATAGCTTTCTGTATTCAAAAGTACTAAGCATCATCCTTGGGTACAACCAATGTACATATAGCAGAACAACTCCAGGCAAGGGAATATTCCACCAACATTTTCCCCATAGTCAAAAAGATTCAAAAGTATCATTTTCACATAAGGAACTATGTGGAAAAGATCAAAAATTCCAGTCATTGAATCCCTTTTTCCTCCAAGGAACTTTGTCTAAACTGTCCTACTTTCTGAACTGTTGCTGTCAGAAACTCCTGCTTCTTCAGTTCTTTATTCTATATCCAGAATTTCTGAACACTGTTGTTTGCCTGTACTGAGTCAAGTTCCTCTCCTATTGCACATTTGAGTTTAATTCTGGAATTATAAAGTGATTCTGAATGTAGGTCAGTTCTCCCGTGTACTGCAGAAGTGAGAAGGATCTGAAGCAAAAGTGATGTGCGGCTGAGTCATGCAAACCCAGCCTCCTCACTGCAGGAAGATCCTCCTGGCAAGTCTGCCCAGTTGTCCTTCACCAACGTGTCAGGAGGATGTCCTCTTTAAAATCCAGTCTAAAAAGGCAGCTAGCTGCCAAACCATATTAATTCATTCAACAAAATGCTAAGCACTTCCTAGGATTAGGCACTAAAGTACTAGGACAGAATTCCTACCCTACAGCTACCTAAAATCTGGTTCAGATTTTTTCTGAAACAGGCAGAAAAATCAGTGATTGATCCCAGAGGGATAAGTATAATACTACAAATATAAGTTGTGGGAAAACAGAAGGCTGCCACTATCTCAGCTAAGTGTGCATAGTTCAGTAAATGTTTTTTATAAAATAACTAACCTGTAAAAGATGAGGAGAGGTGTCAGCCAAGCAGAATGGGCAGAGAGTGGGGTAGGGTGAGAACCAGGGAAGGAGACAAGTGTATTATAGGAGAAGCACCAGCTTGTTCCTATCATTTGTGCTCCAGGGGTATTTGCTATGACTGGAGAAAGGAGTCAAGGTGAAGATGTTGCAGGAGATACGAGGCACAGAATTAAAGCAAAAATGAGGCCAAGAAGGTGTTCATGTGCTTTCTGATAAATTTGAACTTTATCCTGAAGATTATTGGAAGTGGAGGGTCATGAAGAGCCTGGCTCTTCAGAAAGACAGCTTAGCCACCCTGTGCAGGGTGTATTAGAAAGAATTAGTTAGAAACAGGGAAACTAGTGACAGGGCTATTGTTACTCTTCAGCAGAGACATTGTTAATCTGAACTAGGGAAAATGGTGCAAATGAAGAAGATAAAAAAGATTCAGAGACTATTCATTGAGGAGATGGTGAAAGAAAGAATTTAAGATGATTCCCTCTAAAGTTAGACTGTATGGATCTATCAGGTCTGGCTTTGGGGGAATATAACTTAATCACTTTTTCGTTATTTTCACTGTTGTGCTATTGTAATAACTATTATTCAAAGCATAAAAGGGAAAGAAGACCTACCTATAATCCCACCACCCAAAAATAACCCACTACTAACATATCATTGTATATTCTTTGTCCTTTATATGTGTGTTTTACAAAATCGGGATCATATTTATCATATTTTACACATTTGTTCTGCAACCTATTCAGTGAAAGCTAATTATAACTTTCTATTGTAAGAAATTTTAAAACTATAACTAATTTGACAAAAAAATAAATAAACACCATATATTGCTGATAATCATTTGTTATAAAGGTTCAAGTTCTTTTTTCACAGAAGAAATGACAAATACATTCAAAGCCCCATCTACTCCATCATCCTAAATCCAACTGCGCCATCCTCAGCAACCACTAAAATAAATTTAGTATATATACAGTCATGTTTTATGCAGCTAAAAACATATTTATTTATATTTAACTGTAAATAATATATGGCTTGCTTTGTGTATATCTTTAACTGCATAAGAGGCATCACAAGATGTAAACTCTGGGAAGGTAGCACAGCATAATGGCTGAAGCTCATTAGGTGCCATATTTCCCAATGAGTGATAGAAATAATAACAGCTCTTGGCTATAAAGAGCTGTAAACTGTGTAAGAGAATTTTACATCCCTTTTTTTAGCTTCACAATGACATTGCCAGGTGAAAATCAAGCATTATCACCAAGGGAATCTTACAAATCAGGAAATTCAAGTGTACAAATTTCAACTGAATTGCAAAACTACACTTGAACTCTGGTATTCTCTAGAGACTACTTACGATTCTAGACTTCTGGTAGCAGAATTAAGTCCACACTGCTAAGTTGACATTCAGATCCTACATATCTGTCCCCTGCCCCAAATGCTGCAGCCATCCCATTAACGGGCTCTGCTTTTTCATGCCTTCAAGCCTTTAACCTTACTCTTTTTTTCTGCAATGTCCTTCCCTCCTTCCTCTCCTGCCTAAATGCAATAAATATAAATATAAACCCTTCTCTAAATTTTTTGTCAAAATTATTTACACCTCTTCTGAGCTCAAGCAGTATTTCTTCTGATACTTTTAATAAACCGTAAAACTTTTGTATCATCTCTTTTGTTTGGGGAATTGTATTTTTATGTAAAATTCTCATATAAGACTTTTTTCCTCAAAAAAAAAGTACAGTACTTGACAAAGTGAAGAACTCAAAAGCAATATTTGTTGAATGAATTAATATATAAATGAAAATCATGAGTGAAGGTTTGTTCAGCTACTGACTATTTTCTGAAGAAGCCTTCCATTTCAAAGGCAATCCATGTAATACACAATCCATGTATTCCATAATTCCCGGGCGCAGTATTAATGGTAATTGAAGAATTCGTTGTTAAAAAGGAATCCTTTATGAGAATTAGTGCCTGAAACACCAGGGAAAAGAGAAGTGGATTACAACAATATTGTATACACTTGGCAATTCTCCATGCTCTGTTCCCTTTTCAATTGTCTTGAATAAAGCCACTCTCAGGGTGATATTGGGAGCCTTTGCATTGGGTGGTGGAGACACAAAGTTTCTTAATAATTGCATGGAGAAGAGCTACCCAACCAGCAACACCAATAATACTGTTCTGTGAACAAGAAATTTTACTGTGCTTAATTACTAAAATTTGGACATTATTTATGATTGCATCTGGTATTATCCTAACACAACGATAATATAATATAACTTACATTAAAAACACATGCACAAAGCAATATACGTTTTGTAGAAAATACACAAATCAAAAAATAGATACATATTAAATAGAATGGTTGCCTAGGAGAAGAGATTTGAGGATAAAAATAGACATGGGGTTGTAGAGACCAGCAATGATAAAATATCTTCTAGGGTATAAACCGAAGAAGAACGTAACTCTGCTCCTGAGGTGCAAAGGAAGGGTGGAAAGTGTGATTGTGAAAGAAATCTAAAGGAATTTGAAATTTATGTGACTGAGCAACTCTCCAGTGGAAGTGAATAAGCCAGTCCTGGAATTTGACCTTACATAGGGTAATACGAAGCCATTGCTGAAATGCCCTTTCCTCAGAGGGCATAATGGTGAAGGATTATGGAGCCCTCTGGGACTGAGTTGGACTGGGTGATAAAAAACAAAAAGACCCAAATCACAGCTAGGAATACTGGTGGAAAAGTTGGTAATTCCAGTACCAGGGATCTGGGTCTTAATCTTAGCCATCACAGATTTGTGGTGCATTGTTGAGAAATTGACTATATGATCAATACTTTAGTTGTCTAAGCTATAACATGAGTATAATTACTACTTTATCCATTTTAGTGAAATATAAGAGATAGCATACATAAGTCAAAGGTATTTTTATTCAAATGATGATATCTCAAAATATAGTGCTGGTGATGGTGATATGTGTGTACATGTATATAGGGAATGAGAGAAGCCTACAACTTCAAGATGCTCAGTAGCTGCAAGAATCTGGCCACAAACTGGTTTAATTATCTCACAAAATCATCTCATGAGGACAGATATATAATGTCCCTCCACAGAACTAAAAATAGTGAAAGAAGCCTCAGGTAAGTATAGTCTACATAATTCATGATGTTTCTGCTGTAGATCACCTAAGGGAGATGCTCTTTAGCTGACCACAGAGATAAGAGTTACAAGAGTATTCAGTGAAAGAAAAACCCAGAATTAAAAATATCAGAAGAAGGAGAACTGGCCTGGAGAATATTCTATAAACAGAGTTCCTCTCTGAGCCAGTTACCTAGAGTAGTTAATATCTCTAATTCGTGGTTTCTAAATATTGGGTCCGTGGCTCACTGAAGTTTCTGAAATAGAAGGCAAAATTACATGTGTATGTAGTTATATGCATTTTTCTGGGGGAAAAGTGACTTTCCTCAGATTTTCAAAACAATTACTTTAAAAAGGCCTAGAATAATGGTGTTTAATTTCAGTTTAGTAATTTATACATGTATTTAGTATGCCAAGCACCAAATGGGAAACACAAGTCCTATTGAATCAAGAGCAATACTGGGCAGAAAAAGATGTCAAGGCCAGGCTGGAGGAGTAATTTAGTTAGCCTCTGGTATGGTTTGGATTTGTGTCCTCACCCAAATCTCGTGTCAAATTGTAATCACCAATGTTGGAGGAGGGGCCTGGTAGGAGGTGACTGGATCATGGGTATGGACATCCCCCTTGCCCTTCTCATGATAGTAAGCGACTTCTCATGAGATCCGGTTGTTTAAAAGTGTGTGGCACCTCCCCTTTCCCTCTCCTCCTCCTGGGCCAGCCAGGTAAGACACGCCTCCTTCCTCTTGGCCATCCGCCATGATTGTAAGTTTCTTGAGGCCTCCCCAGCCGTGCTTCCTGTGCAGCCTGCAGAACTGTAAGCCAATTAAACCTCTTTTATTTGTAAATTACCCAGTCTCAGTTAGTTCTTTATAGCAATGCAAGAACAGAATAATACAGCCTCTGAGTAGCATTTATCATCCTGGATTTGTCTGCTTTTCTGTTTAAGTGATGTTTAAGGAATCATCCCTGACCCTTTTTGAGTTTTGTCCTATTTAAAGAGAATTGCTATTTTAAGTTTAGAAATTATCTTATTTAATACTAAGTCTATCCTTTTGTCCTTCAAGAATTGTTGCCAAAATCTACACCTATGAGCTCAGCTAAGCAGCTCCTCTGAGAACGACGGTTTACACTCCCTGCAGAATTTTACATATGGCGATTGATTCACTGATTTCTGCTTTAACTCATTTTTTCACTCAGGAACAAGTTGAGGCTGGGATTTGGGTGATGGTCAAGAGTAAGTTCAGGTGTGAGTTGAGGTTAAGGTTAAGTCACAGACAGTAATAAAATTTAAGAGAAGCAGCCAACTTCAGAGATGTTAATTAACTTTAAGGTTGGGGTAAAATTCAATGTTAGGTAAAGCTCAAATATATAAATGGATTGGCTAATTTAGATCCAGAAAAAAGATGGGACTGTCCAAATGTCCTGGGTATTAAATCATCATTTCAATTAAATCACTGGAGTCAGAAGTGGTATGCAACACAAATATACAGGTGCTAAATGACATGAAACAATTGACATCATTCGAAGAAGTGTATTACAACTAGAGAATAGGATAAATTTAGAGGAGCCTGGGGAGGTAGGAAGGGAGTGGATCACAAGGTATCTGATATTCTAAGGGTCCTTATCTTGATGACAAAGGCAGTAATGGTTACTGAAAGAGGCTCCCCATCTTGCAACTCTAAGAGTTTGCAGCCCCTTGGAAATCAAAGTGAATGATGGAGGTGGTTGACCTCCAATCTGACAGCACCTGAAGAGACTTGCCAACATCACAGAGACCCTGTGGCACCTAGCCTGCCTCTCAGCCCCATGTTGCTTTCAGGAGCTTTATCCTGACTGACAAGAGACAGGTGCCCTGCTCAGTCTGCTATTGTGAGCTCCTGTAACACTGTGCCTTCAGAGGCTGTTACACTCCTAGGTCCTTTCCTGGCCTTTGGTACTGTGAGAAATTCTCTCAGCAGGCTTCTGCTCATAGGCTGGAAAAATCCAATTCCTGTAGTCATTCCTTTTAAAAATTCCAAGTGAAGACAGTTACCCAAACCATTATAGATAAAGGTGTCCTCTCTCCACTTCCTTCAAAATTTTCATGTAATAGAATTAATTCTAATTGTGCAAACCTTCTCAAGGAAGCTGAACCTGTCTGAATTAGTCAGTTATGCTCAATGGAGCTAGAAGAACCAAGCCTGCAACAGGAATATGAGTGTAGAAGGGAATTGTGCCATTGCCAAAGCACAGAGGATGCAGCAGCAACCGCAGCTGTGTTAGGCAAAGGAGACAGTAGGGGAAATAAGTACCTGGTAGGACATATGAAGTAACATGGAGGGTAACCAGCAGGTACTTGTAGACTATATTTCAGTTCCATTTATTCAACAAATACTTATCGACCATATACTATGTACCAGACACTGTTCTAGAGCCACCAGCTACATTGGTAAACAAAAGATACAAAAGTACCTTCTCTCCAGGCTGCATTAGAGTCCTGGCAGTTATTTTGGTGGGTTGCCTGGAAAGACAAATGACTCTGCAAGTGCATAGATGTTCAAATCTGACACATCTGCAACAAAAGAAACTATGAAAATTTCTTATACACAATGCTCCACTGTGCTGAATGCCTACTATCTTCCATTTACCCTTCCAGAACTACTCTTCACTCTTCTCTACCCACTGTCTACCCTGAGAAGTTTAACCTGCATAAATTCTATCAATAGGTATGAGCCGGTGCCCACTTGCTTCCTGTTGAGTGCTGTTGATGGGAAACAGATTGGAGAGGAAGAAGAGGGTGGGATCAGGTCACTTATTTCCCTGCCGCCTTCCTTCCCAAGTTGTCTAGAGCTGGTGGTGGCCCTTAAAAAGGGGGGTATATCGTTTCTTTCAAGGAGGTCTTCTCTGTATGACTCTCTCCTTCCAGGCTCCAGTAACCACACCTTCATTCACACTTTCAGTCCTAAGTGTGGAAGCAGAACCTATGGTCCTGGCCACTCTCCTCCCCTGTGGATCTCCTACTAGACCTTGCCTATTTTATCAATAGTCCCTTCATGTAGGAGGTTGAGTAATGGCTACCCAATCATCTCTGGAGCCCACAAATGTTATTTTATATAAAAAAAAGTATCTGTCAGATCTGATGAAATTAAGGATCTGGAAATGGGAGGATTATCCTGGATTACTTGGGTGGGCCTAAAGGCAATCACAAGTGTCCTTGTAACAAACAGAAGAAAAGACACAGGCAGAAGAGGAGGAGGCAAGATGACCACGGAGGCAGAGATTGAAGTGATGCAGCCACAAGCCAAAGAATGCCAGAAGCCACCCAAAGCTGGAATGGGCACAGACAGATTCTCCCCTAGAGTCTCCAGAGCATGACCCTGACAACACCATGATTTCTGTCCTGTGATATTGGTTTTGGACTTCTGGTCTCCAGAATTAAGAATGATATTTTCTTGTTTTGAGCCACCAAGTCTATGATAATTTATTACCTCAGTCAAAGGATCTAATATACTTTGTTAATAAATTACCCTCAAATTATCCTAATTATTCTGATGAGACCTTATCCTATTATTATTTGATGCAGGGTTTTTATCATAAGTGTTTGGAGAAGAGCGAAGTCCCTAAAATTACATATAAAACTATGAGTATACCTAGGTAAATCTATTAAAAAGAAGCCTGCTAATTTTCATCAGACTCTCAGAAAAGCTTCTTCTAGCTTCTTCTGTCCCAATAGGTTACAAGTGAAATTGTTAAGCTGAATTTTGTCAGTTACCAGCCCTTATTGTATCACTGGAAAAGTGGTCGAGTCCTTGACCCCACCTGGTATTCTGGACAAGACACAGCCTGAGGGCCAGGCTGGAAGAACAAGTTGGCTTTTTAATGACGTTTAGCACCTTAGATTTTATGCAAAGCTACTCTTTTGTTTCCGAATTTTTTATTACTCTGACCTTTTCAGGATATTGTCCTGTATCAAGGAAACAATATTTTATGTTCTAGAAAATCTTTTGTTTAAATCTAAATCCATGACTTTCCTGAAAAATTTGAGCCAAACTTAGACCAGCTAAGCAGCCCAGATGGGACAGCCCAGTTATGTATGGTCACACACCCACCAGTAGAACATTTGAGGCATGTGTAGCTCTTCTTTAGGGATTCACACATTCATCTATTTATTCTTGTAGTAGTTCAGAAAATTGAACCAATGATGAATAACGTATAGTCTTTGTTACAAAATTATCAGCTATGCAATTTAGTAAATTGACTTATCATAACAGTGTCCCAAAGTAGGCAGTAATGAACCTTGTGATGGGATCAAAGAGTAAGAGATCACCAAAGGGAGATACCAAGCAGCATCTCAAATATAGGTAAGAGTTTGCCAGGCTGCAGCACACACCACACCAGAGACAGGAAAAATGCCCCCATACTTTAAGTTGTCACCATTAAACTCATTTTGATCAAGTCATAAACTGTGTTTTCTAACTGTAGTGAAAAATGCATGGATATACCACCATGTGTCTATCCATTTATATGTTGTTTCCATTTTTGTCTAATACAAATAAAACTGTTATGAATACTTGTGTACAAATGTTTGAATGGGTGCATGCGTTTTTCTTGGGTAAATACATGGGGTGGAATGGTCAAGTGTATGCTTAACTTTTTAAGAAATTGCCAACTCATTTTCCAAAGTGGTTGTAGCATTTTATATTTCTACCAACAGTGTATGAGTTCATGTTATTCCACACCCTCCTCAACGTAGTATTCACAGTCTTTTTCATTGTAAACATTTTAATAGATGTGTAGTGGTATCCCCTTTTAGTTTGCATTTCCCTAATAAGTAAAGATACTGAGCACTTTTTGTGTTTACTGTATACATACAAAATGTATTTGGTAAAACGACTGTTCAAATCTTTGCCTTACTTGTTAATTGGGAGGTTTGTACTATTATCAAAGAGTTGTTAAGTGTTCTTTGCATATTCTAGATACATGTCTTTGTTGGATATATGTTTTGAAAATATTTTCTCCCATTCTGTGGCTTGATTTTTTATTTTTTAACTCTTGAAAACAAAATGTTTTTAATGTTGACAAAATCTAATTTGTGTGTGTGTGTGTGTGTGTGTGTGTGTGTGTGTGTGTTCTGTATAGCTAAGTGAGGATGAAGAACCATCAATAACCTCTTCCTCTGACTCAGGAGAGGAAGTGGTGAAACAGAAAGTAATAATGGATAATTGCATATAACTATAGGGAAGAAAAGCTTAAAAAGCATGACTTAGAGCCCAAATTGTCTCTATGTAATATGATATGCAACTATGCTGCTATATGAAATGGGAGTAGGATATGGGCTAAAAATTACAAACATCTTAAAAAGAACTAACATTTAGTGAGAATTTACTATGTGCCAGTGACTATTCTAAATACTCTTCTTGGCTTAACTCATTTAATCCTAAAACTCTCCAACTCTTCAAATATTTAAGCTAACCCCAACCACTCACCATCACAAATTCATCACCCCTAAATATTTGGAACTTAGCACAAAATCTCATATCCTTTTCTACACTGCTTTATTTCCATTCTGTATCAGCTTACCCATAGAATTCTGGCATGGTAAGATCTCCTGAGCTTAATTTCTGCCTCCTAACTGCTGAGTTTCAGGGGTGGACTTCACCTCTCTGATATTAGAATTCCAGCTCTCTCTTTTATGTATTTGTATAAGTTTAGGGGTACAAGTGCAATTTTGTTACATGGCTATATTGCTTAGTGGTGAAGTCTGGGTTTTTAGTGTAGCCATCACCCAAATAGTGTACACTGTGTCCATTAAATAGTTTTTCATCATCCACCTCTCTTTCTGAGTCTCATCAACCACTCACCTTTCCGATTCTCCACTGTCTACCGTTCCATACCCTATGTTCACGCATGCACATTATTTAGCTCCCACTTCTAAGTGAGAACATGTGATATTTTACTTTCTATTTCTGAGTGGTTTCACTTAAGATAGCCTCCAGCTTCATCCGTGTTGCTGGAAAAGACATGATTTTCATTCTTTTTCATAACTGAATGGTATTTCATGGGGGGTGTGTGTGTATACATATACATATTTGCCTATACACGTATATGTGTGTATATGTATGAATGGTATTTCATGGTGTGTGTGTATACATATACATACATACACATTTATATACATGTATACTTGTGTGTGTATATGTATATGTATATTATATCACATTTTTCTTATCCAGTCATCCATTAATGGATACTTGGGTTGATTCCATATCTTTGCTGTTGTGAGTAGTGTCATGATAAACATACACGTGCAGGTATCTTTTTGATATAACGATTTATTTTCCTTTGGGGAGATACCCAGTAGTGGAATTCTGGATCGAATGGTTGTTCTATTTTTAGTTGTTTGAGAAATCTCCATATGATCTTCCAGCTCTATCTATCTGAATCTTTCTATCATTCTTTGGATAATTTGAAGCCAAGTACATGGATATGAGCTACACAACCACACTCACAACTAAACATCTACCCAGCTTGGTGCTAGGTGAGGCTCAGCTCAGATGCCTATGGAACTCAAGCGTGAATGGTTCTCATATCCTGACCACGCTATGCAAACTTTTACGCTGAGACTCCAGTACTCAAATACCACTAAAGCTAATTTGATCCCCATATTGACACATGCTGGGGAACGCAGTAATTCGAGAAAAGTATCTCCCACTCACTGACCGTGAAAGAGCATTATGAAGTACCAGTGTTCTCCGCCTCAGAATGGCTACTTAGGCCCCTCACATCTAGCTTCTTCCAACTGAAAACCCAAATAATGTTATTTTCCATCAAAGCCTAAACATACTTAATTTTGAAAAAATAGCAATACTGCATATATGTCTTTCGAGTTCTCCCTAATCACTCAAAAGTGTCTAGTTATAAAAGAAAAAATCTTTATTGTATGATAATCTGTCTTCAAAATCTTAACTTGGAACCTCTTGCTTCTGATTTCTTTATCTTTGCCTCTAACAAAAAGGTTGTGCTTTTATAGCATCAGCAAACAGAGAGGAAAAAAGATGGAAATAGATCACCCCTCTACTGCAAGTAGGGATAACATAGAACAAGCTTAAAAAAAAAAAAAAAAAAAAGGTAAGACATACAAATATCTGTAATGAAAGAAGGAAATGAAAATGAGACCAAAGGATTGGCAGGAAGTGAGCCTACCTGTATAAATTAAGGCAGGGTATTTTATAGAGAAGAGAAAAAAGAAAAATATATAATTAGCTCTCTGTTTCTGTATCTTGGGCCCAGCTAACAAAGTTTTATTCCAATCAGTTGCTACTCTTATGTCAGGGCTACAGTAGACAATAGCAATCCTAAGACTATTTAACTTCTTGAAGGTCAGATTGGCCATGATATCAGGTAGATTGCCACAGTAGGATGGACCCTAAGAGTAACAGATAAAACCAATATCCTAGAAAAGAATAACTGTACATTTTTTTCTATTAATACATAAAATGAGTTCTAACGAGGCTAAAAACATAGCCAACAATAAAGTCACTAGGTTGTTCGGGCGCAGTGGCTCACGCCTGTAATTCCAACACTTTGGGAGGCCGAGGTGGGCGGATAATGAGGTCAGGAGATCAAGACCATCCTGGCTAACACGGTGAAACCCCATCTCTACTAAAAATACAAAAAATTAGCCGGGCGCGGTGGCGGGCGCCTGTAGTCCCAGCTACTGGGGAGGCTGAGGCAGGAGGATGGCGTGAATCCAGGAGAGGGAGCTTGCAGTGAGCCGAGATTCCGCCACTGTACTCCAGCCTTGGTGACAGAAGAGACTCTGTCTCAAAAAAAAAAAAACACACACACACACAACAACAACAACAACAACAACAACAACAAAAACATGTCACTAGGTTTTAGTTCCTGACTTTTCTTTTAAAATAAATAAAGCTTTACTTTTAAAGTAAAATAAAGCTAGTTATTATGATACAAATTATAAAAAGAAAGAAGGCATGTATTTGATATACAATGAAAAGTTATTTTAAAGAAACTTATTCCTTTTAGAGAACAAAGAAACAGGAGCTTCAAGATCATAGTCTTTTAAACTTCCATGATTTTATGGAAGGAAATGACTCTGACTGATCATTACATGCAAAGAATTGAGTGCCAGGCTTAGAAGCTGTATATTAGAGGCACTCTAGAAACCATTTTCAGTTTCTGTTTGGTTTTTGTCCTCAGACGCAACAGATAACAATTATTCAAAGCTAAGTAATGCCATTAGGTACATTTAGGTGTATTATGCTCGTATGCATCGGTCATGTCTAGACCATGTTCACATTATTCTGTAATGAGTCCCTAAACAGACTCATAATAATGAAACAACTGCCCAGTTACTAACCAAACAGTAAAGGAGACTGAGCTATTAGGGGGCTCCTCACCCCAAAATTAACTCTGGAGAAATGTGACAGGAGTGGAAGCAGCAATGTGAGAAACTAACTGAAAACTGTCAATATGTCATTTACAAGAAATTATCTCTTTGTAATTGGGCAAGTAAAAATGTGATTAAAGTGCAAGTGGAGAAATCAGATAAATTTAGGTTAAAATTCAGTCCTGCCTGTGTCCTTGAGAATTTTGCTTAATCTTTCTACATACGTTTTCTCAACCGTAACATGGATAGACTATTGTAAGAATTAAACAAAAATATTTCTGAAAAATAATTCTCAATAAATATCTGTCCCTTTATAAATCTCTCGAATTCATCCAGGACCTGACAATATCTCACTGATTACAAAATGGTAAATTGAGTAGTTGAAACACGCAGTCTGTGAAAAGGGGTTTCTTAGAATTTTCTTTAAAGTGCCTATGGATGCAGATTTCCCCAATCAAAATTCCAGAAAGGCATTTTTGTGGAAATTGGCACATTGATTCTAAAATGTATATTAAAATGCAAAGTACTAGAAAAGCCAAAACAATTTAGAAAAAGAAAAATAATTGATGAACTTACATTACCAGATTCTACCGGGTCAATATTGTATTTGAATGTAAAGACAGATATAAATCTATGGACCAAAAATAAACTAATGCATAAATGGTCAACTGTTTTGGACAACACAGTTCAACGGTACTAGAACAACAACTGGATAAACAAATAAAGAGAAAAATTAATTTCTACTGCTATCTCAAATAACACAAATAATGAAATTAATAACACATTTACAATTTGAGATAGATTATAGATATAAATGTAGAAGTTAAAATTACAAAGGTTTCAGAACTATGGTATTCAATGCAAGAGTCAATAACCACATATTGCCATATAAAATTAAATTTGATTAAAATTAAATGAAATTTAAAACTTGGCTACTCAATCACAGTACATGTATTGCAAATGCTCAATAACCAACATAGCTAAAGTCTACAGTATTGAATAGGGCAAATGGAAAATTCTATTGGAAGGTGCTATTTCGAAAAGAAAAAATATGAGAATGTCTTTGCAAGCTTAGGCTAGGTAAAGATTTCTTAAGTAGGACACAAATAACCAACAATAAAATGTAAAATTGATAAATTGGATTTTCTCAAAATGAAAACACTGTTTATCAAATGACAGTCATAAGAATGAATAGATAACACAGAGACTAGAAGAAAACATTCACAACACATACATCTATAAAAGGGTTCTTCATGCAGAATAAAGACCTCCTTCAATTCTAAAAAAGAGGGCAAACAAGCCAATAAAAAATTGAGAGTGGCCGGGCGCGGTGGCTCAAGCCTGTAATCCCAGCACTTTGGGAGGCCGAGACGGGCGGATCACGAGGTCAGGAGATCGAGACCATCCTGGCTAACACAATGAAACCCCGTCTCCACTAAAAATACAAAAAAAATTAGCCGGGCGTGGTGGCGGCACCTGTAGTCCCAGCTACTCGGGAGGCTGAGGCAGGAGAATGGCGTGAACCCGGGAGGCGGAGCTTGCAGTGAGCCGAGATCGCGGCACTGCACTCCAGCCTGGGCAACAGAGCGAGACTCCGCCTCAAAAAAAAAAAAAAAAAAAAAAAATTGAGAGAAGATCTGAGAAAACAACTCATAAAGGAAGTTATTAAAATGGCAAATAAGGATACAAAAAGTGCTCAACATTATCAGTCATCAGAAAAATGCGAATTAAAATCATAAAAACATCATTAGATCCTCACTATTACAACTACATATATAATGAATGACACATCTGATATTGACAAGGATATAGGACATCCAGAACTCTCAAAAAGTGCTGTTGTGAGTGTAAAATGGTACAACACTTTGGAAAACCGCTTGTCAGTGTCTTATAAAATTAAACAAAGGCATATGTTTGCATGCACTATGAAATTGCTATGACCTGGCAGTTTCACTCAGGCAATGTCCTTACCCAATGAAAGCACATTTTTTTTTCCACACAAATACTGGTATACAAATCCTCCTTAGCAACTTTGTTAATATTAGCCCAAAACTAAAAACAACCCAAATAACCTGCAATAGAAGAATTAATAATTACATTTTGGTATATTCATACAGTAAAATACTACTCAGCGATAAAATGAGAGAAACTGCCCATACTCAGGACAGCTTAGATGGACCTCAAAACTTTATGCTGAGGTAAAGAGGCCATGCCCAAATAATGAACACTGTATTATTTTATTTGTAAGTTCTAGAATAGGCAAAATCAATCTATGATGATAAAAATAGAAATATTGGTTGCCGCTGGGAAAAGGACATTGACTGAAAAGGGGTAGTTGTGCATTTTCTGGAACAATGGAAGTGTTCTGTGTCTTATTTGAGGTGATGTGTTCTTGGGTAGATGCATTTATAAAAAATCATTTAGCTGCATTTCTAATATTTGCATTTTACTGTATGCAAATTATTCCTCAATTTAAAAAAAAGTTCTGGAGGAATAAATAAAAAAAATTATGTGTGTAAAGTTGTATTCTAAATGTGCCTTTCTTCCTGATACCTGCAGTGACTGAAGCTCTAGATACGTGTGCTTTCTGCCTTCTCATACGCAAGTCCCCTTGTAAGGAATTCATTATGGAATGCCCCATTATCAAGTTCCACAGCAGAAATTGAGACGTTGCATCCTGCGATTTCCAAAGCCTCAGCTAGCAGAGCCATAGTCCACTACTAATGCCTCTGCATTTGATTTATTGAATACAGCGCATCACAAAGAGTTTGATAAACTCAACATGTCATACGCAACTAGAGCTTTTCTTATTCCAAGAGCAGTCAACTCAACGATTAGTCATCTCAGAGATCAAAAATCTACTTTCTCATTCTAGGCTTGTAAAGCTGAGCCCAGACCTCAGCACACATCTTAAAGCCTGTTGTCAATCTACTTTTTTTCTTTCCTCATCTGTAAGCCTAACAATAAATAAGTAATAATGCTGGAACATCCACTTTGCATTTGTTTTATTTATTACTGTATGTTTAGGGATATCTTCTGGTTTCCAAGTGACCTGGTTATGTTCAAACATATATTGACATCAAGTAGGTTGCCATGGGAACTGAAGGCAACTGCACATTGAGATTTACAGGCAGGTAATTTAAGAAACCCTGGAGCAAAGAATGAGGGCTTGATAGTGTCCTAGTCGCCCCAGGGCATATCAAAATTAAATAAAGCACTAAGACTTGAAGTGAGGGGTGGTTATTATACAGTGAACAGTAACTGAAAGAATAAAGCATTTTTCTCTAGAGATGTGGTTGTCAGACTCTGCATTATAATATTTGTTTGATGTAAAATATCAGATTTGGATTCTCTGTGTTTACCCACTAGATCAGAAAACTTAATAGTTATATAAATATGCTTTATCAACATTAGTTTCCCCCTTCCCACCAAATGGTTTAATTGTAACTATTGGCTTAGAATTAAGAGAGCTTTTAAAAGTAACTCACACATTAGGGTCCAGTGACCTCCTTGATTCCAGGGAAGGGCCGAAGAATCTGTATCATTAAGAGCCCCAATGTAGAAATTACTGATCTTCTCACTTATCCTAATCAATACAAATAAATCCTTGCCAAATCATAAAAGTGGTTTTCTGGGCCGGGCGCGGTGGCTCACGCCTGTAATCCCAGCACTTTGGGAGGCCGAGGCGGGCGGATCACAAGATCAGGAGATCGAGACCACGGTGAAACCCCGTCTCTATCAAAAATACAAAAAAATTAGCCGGGCGCGGTTGCGGGCGCCTGTAGTCCCAGCTACTCGGGTGGCTGAGGCAGGAGAATGGCGGGAACCCGGGAGGCGGAGCTTTCAGTGAGCCGAGATCGCGCCACTGCACTCCAGCCAGGGGGACAGAGCGAGACTCCGTCTATTTTTAAACACATGCAACGACATGAAGCTCACAACCTCAAAAGAACAATAGTTGTAAAATATGACTTCTATAAGATACAAATCGTAGGAGGTTCCATCTTCATTTGGTGTCTTTACTGCAGGTCAGCAAAACTGAGAGGAAGGTGAAACTTATCTTTTTTGTGTTTCTGCATACTTACTAGCATGTGCATTTCATGTTTGCATAAAACCTCCCCATCATCAAAATCAAAATTTCTTCTAATGGTATAGCTCCTTATGCTTTATTAAATGTTTCCTGATTCATAAAATACTTCCTGACATAAAAAATATTGCCCAAATTTGGACAAACTACTGTTAAATTTCAAAACATGCCACTTGAATATTTGATTCTTTAAAAAATTTAATACTTTCTATAAGCAAACTCATAATTACATAGTATTCTAGAAAGAATACAAGGTTTAGACTCAGAATAACTCACCTTGAGTCCTAAGTTTGCTGTGTACCAATTGTGTAATATTGGACAATATATTTAATTTCTCTAAATCTGAATTTCTTTCTTTGAAAGGTGGTGGTGACAATCATGCCCAGCTCATGGGGTTGCTGATTATATTTTAAACAATAAAGTATGTAAAAACATTTTTAAATCATAAAATAATAGGCAATTATAATGTTTAATATTTTGAAGCTGAAAATCATCTCGTTTCCATTATTTCTTCAAGAGCAATGAACACTAATCCCAGAAAACATAAAATGGTAATACCAATTATAGAAATAAAGACTGAAATTTGGTGATAAAGGTCACACAGTTAACATAGCTCAAATAATCATAATGACTACCATTTACTGTGTGCCAATCAAATGCCAAGAAATCTCCATTATACTATTTGATCCTACCAAGAAATCTATGAGATAGATCTTAGCTCCAGTTTAGAGATATCAAAGCTAGATGTTGTGAGCATATTGTTCTTATCCACCAGCATCATCTCAACCATGCTTCCCCATTCCATGGTATCCAAAGGAACTTTCTGTCACAGCTTCCTCACTCTCCCAGCCGTAAGAGTGGACATATGCAAAGTTTAGCCATTAAGACATCTGTTTATGTGTTTCTATACAAACTTTGGGAGGAAAGCTTCCATTCTGAGTTGCTCAGAGAAGAGGATTTGCATTAAAAACTGCTGGTGATCATCTTGCCTGGTGTATGCCACACACCTCTATGCAGAATAAAATCAAACAGAGATCGCCAGCAAAGACAAAGCCCCAGTAACATCATTTGAACCTGATCTAACCAAACCTAAGCCTGGATGTACCATTCCTCCAAACTCAAGTTGTAAGAGCAATTTCATTAAGCCTATTTGAATTGCTGTGAAAAGTTCCTGGAAGGAAATAGAATTAGCCCAGACATTCAGAGAAAAACTTAAATGAGATTAATATTTACAGAGATATAGGTTCCCAGATGCTATGAACAGTGGGAAGCTCTAACCATTCCTCTGGCTAAAGGGACACAGAGAGGAAATGGTGTTACTGTAGCTCAGTAAGACTGCAACAGAGGAAAGCTGGACTCACAGGAATGTGCTCCTGGGGGATGCTGGATAGGCAGACATGAACACTGAAGCAGGGAAGGAGCAGGGACGGAAGACCCTATGCATTATCTCCTGTCACTCCCTCATCTCCTGCAGGTGCCAAATTCCACCAACATTAAACTGGCAAAGGAGCCCAGCTGGGTAGTCTGCAGGGTCAGCATTGCAGGACAGCGAAGGTCAGGGACTACCTGGGGAGGAGGAGCAGGCAGAGAATACAACAGCACTGTTAGGTTTCTTTGAAATCAAAGCAGCCCAACTATTTCCTTGGAAACATGCCTAAGATGGAATAGCTAGTAAGCGCTGAGGCAGGATTTAATCCAAATCTGTTTCATACTGAAATCAATGCTCTTGCCACTGTTTCAAGCGTTTGATGTTCTGATCTGTCTCTATATTTGATTGGTTTTCACTCTGCAAGATCTCAGTGACAGAGTGCTCATGTGTAAGCTCTGTAAAATTTATGGAGTTATCGATCTCTCCTATCCTTTACTGGCCTTTGTGATGTCCTACCATTCTGACTTCATGTTTGAGATGACACCATGCCGCTAACGGCATCGTCAGTCAGCAAACTGACTCATCAATTAGATAACACCAATTAGTTACTCTTCTCTTCACCACATCAAGGAAGCAACACTGGTATCATTCAATTCCACATCCATTTGAGAGCAAAATGAAGGACGACTAGGTCACCAAGTAGTCTGGTATCATGGCATCATTTGTGAACAAAAATAGGAATGTATATGAACCATGGGCAGAAGAAACCTTTAAGGAGCACACAGAACATCTGAACAAAATGAGAAATGTCATTATAGAAGGGTCAAACTAAAACCTGTATCCGTGGGAGATACATTTGAGTTTCAGATTGTTAATATAGAGCTTTAAAATAACGGATGCCTAATTTTGAACAGAGACATTACAACGGAGACTTACAGGCAGTACTAAGCTCTGAATCTTCAGGGAAATTAAATATGGTCACATTCATTCACTCATTCATTTAATTCATACAACAAATATCCAATGAGTATCCATTATGTGTGAGACACTATTACCAGCCAATTTGGCCCTTGTAGAGTTCACATTCCAGTGGGAAAATCAGAACATAGATAGTATATTAGTTGCTGATACATGCTAAGGAAAAAATAAAAGCAGGGCAAGAGTTGAGGAAACCATTGCAATGTTAGAAACAGTGACCAAGAAAGGATTCACAAAGATGGTGACATTTGAGCAAAATGTAGATGAGAGAATGAATCATAAGAATATCATCATGAAGAAAACATTTCAAGCAGAGGAACAGCAAGTGCAAACATTCAGCAGTAGGCAAAGACCCCTTCAGGCAAAATGTAGAAATGTCTCATGACTAAAAATACATTCTCAAAATAGCGAATAACCTCAAACAAACACTCACACATATATTCTATATAATTCATTTTTGGACTAAGCAATATTAATACAACCACATACTCACACAAATTGTCCTACACACAAATACTTATCTTACAAAATGTATTTGAGTTTCATCCGGTATATAATGAAGAGCTCTATACATACCCAAAGGTAAAATTCTGAGTAAAGTGAGGACAAAGAATAATATAAGACATGTGCTAATGGCCTCATTATAATGGCACTCTGCAGTTCAGAGCAGTACCCAGATACATCTTCTGAGGCTTTGTAAGTCTTTATTCAAACCTTATACTACAGACATTCCTGTGGGTATTACATTTCCAGAAACATATACTAGATATACAGAGTAACAATGGTACAGAACACCAAAAAATGCTGGGTAATACATATTTAAACAATGTTTAAAGTACAGTCAAGTTGGCAGAGGAGAAAAACAATTTGAGTCCAGAAAAAAGAAAACAATTCCACAGAGATAAGCTGGCCCTGGAAACAGCATTTTCCCTAACAACATCTGATAATTCTTGCATGCCTAGAGCCTGAATTTAACAGTAACATGAGGACAGCAGACAGGAGTAATAGCTTAAGGGCAGATGTGAGACCTCACATAAAGTTAAGATTGCTAAAGTTAAGATTCCTGCGCTTGAACCGGGGAGGTGGAGGTTGCAGGGAGCCAAGATCGCACCACTGCACCCCAGCCTGGGAGACAGAGGGAGACTACAACTCAAAAAAAAAAAAAAAAAAAAAAAAAAAAAAATGATTGCTGCAGGATGACATGTCAGGGAGTGAATCAAAAATAACCCACTCCAGAGATATTTGTCTGGGGTAGTCTTGATTATAGATCTAACAACAAAGAAAGAAAAATAAAAATGATCCTACTTCTAAGTAATCTAGATTATTCACTAGATTACTCTTACTATCACAAGAACAGCATGGAGGTAACCAAGCGTCCCCATGTTTCAATTACCTGCTACCGGGTCTCTCCCACGACACGTGGGGATTATGGGAACTACAGTTCAAGATGAGATTTTGGTAGGAACACAGCCAAACCGTATCACAGACCTATAAATATTGTAGTTAGTGGACATATACAGAACATAAATTAAGCATATTTAGTACTTTTACAGAAATAAACATGGGGATTGAACGTTTAAGGAAGTGACTGTTAAAATTGAATTTGAAAAAGAACCAACTAGAGAAATTTAAAAATAAAAATACAATAATTAATTAAAATGAACAAATCAGTTGAACAGTACTTTAAAAGCTAGAGGTAGAATTTCTGAATCAGAAAGTTTCTGAAGAAATTGCTCAGAATGTACATAGTAACCATCACCCTCTCACTGACTAACCCAGAGCTACTTTCGGTCCTGCAAGCTCCATTCACGGTAAGTGCCCTATACAGGTGTACCAGTTCCTTTTTATTTTTAATACCATAGTTTTATGTACCTTTTCAATGTTTAGATAAGCAAATACTTACCATTGTGTAACAGTTGCCTACTGTATTGAGTACAGTAACATGCTGTACACTTTGGAGCCCAGGAGCAATAGGCTATGCCAAATAACCTATGTGTGTAGAAGGCTATACCACCTAGGTTTGTGTAAGCAAATTCTGTGATGTTTGCACAAAGACAAAATTGATGAGCAATGCATTTCTCTGAAAGTATCCTGGTCATTAAGTGATGCATGACTGTATAATGATTGTCAGATGAATATTTTAAACACAATCTATCTATATGCTAATTATAAGAGACATATTTAAAACCTAAAAACAGAAAATTTGAAAGCTAAGGGATAGTTTAAAAATTGGAAATAACGTCGGTTTAGCTATATTGCTATCAAAAAAATGGGCTGTGAGTCAAAAAGATTAAGAGGCGCAATTCATGGGTAATACATAATAGTCTAAATTTGTATGCCCTTAGTAAATTAACTTTTAACTCTATAAATCAAAAAGTAACATAACAACAATGAGAAAGGCATAAATCCACCACAATAGTGAAAATTTTCTCTCGGTCCTGTCAGTTTAATAAACTATGCAAAAAAATCAGTAAGAATAATGAGATTTAAAAACTTGATAAAATAATTCTCATGGACATATGTAAAATAACGGTAGATTGGGTAACAGATCATAGTACATTTATACAACAAAATAATAATACACGCCCAAGAAAAGTAAATTAATTATACCTAGATGTGTCAAAAGGATACAGCTGAAGAAGGAAAAAGCATAATACAGTCATCCCTCAGTATCTACGGAGATTGGTTCCAGGACCCCCGGTACACCAAAATCTATGGATCCTCAAGTCTCTTTTATAAAATGACATAATATTTACTTATAACCTATGTACATCCTCCTGGATAGTTTAAATTGTCTCTAGATTAGTTACAATACTAACACAAGGCCCACATATCACTTCATTTGCGTGGATTCAGTGTAGTACTCAGTGCCTGGCAAATTCAGATTTTGCTTCTTGGAACTTGGTGAAATTTTTTTTCTGAATACTTTTTACTTACCGTTGGTTGAATCCACAGAAGTGGAACCCACGAATATAGAGGGCTGACTATAGAGTTTTTAAAAACCAAATCTCAGAAGAACAGACATACTGTGAAACTGTGTGCATAAAGTTCAAAAATGGGCATACGAAACAACATATTTAGAGACAGAATACATGTGGTAAAATAAAAGAGAAAATGAACTGTATGTTTAGCACAAAATCCAGGAGAGTGGTTCATTCTGGGTGGGAGGAACAGGCACGTTCAAAAGAGGGCTTGCAGAGCTTCAAAGGATCTGGTACAGTTCTGGTTTTTAAAATAGATAATTGATGCCTAAATGTTCACTCTTTTTATTATAATTTTTGTTGCTATTTAAACTGCAGTTGTACATGTTATAGATGCTTTTATGTCTGATATACTTCACACTGAGACATTGAGAAACACATGTACAAACACGCACAGAGCCTAATGGAAAAGCTGTACTGAACAGAGTAAGTGACTTTCTGGAGCCTACCTACTGAGCCGTAGTCAAGTGTCACATCCAAATCACAAACCTTCCTGCTTGAGCACAAATCAGCCTCATCCTACAGAGGACAACTCACCATGTTAGACTTACCTAAAATGGAGTCTTTTCTACAATGGTTTTGATAATAAAAATGTCATGATCAAGAATCTAATAATTTTTAAATTATTTTTAATTATGGATATGTAAGTTGTACATATTTATGGGGATACATGTGATAATTTGATACAAGCATGCAATGTATAATGATCAAGTCAAGAAAGCTGGGATATTCATCACCTCAAGCATCTATCATTTCTTTGTGTTAGGAACATTTCAATTCCTAACACAGAGTCTTACTTACAGTTGATTGAATCCCTCAGTAACTGAATATTATATATTTAATATTCAAATATTGTATATATACAATATTTGTGTATATACAGTATTTGAATAGCTCAGTTATTTTGAAATATACTATAAATTATTATTAACTAAATGACACAAATATTTCTCAGATTTGGATGGAACAAATGTGATGACTTTTACAAGCAACACTGACAACAGGCCTGACTTGGCCCTTGTGCTACAACGTGTAGCTAGACAGAAAAAAACAGAAATAGAAACTCCATTGGAAAACCAGATTATGAAAATGCAGGCGATTTCAAGAGTTCTAGAAAAGACTTCACACACAGAGAAAAAACATAAGTTGGGAGACATTTGAAGAGCATTAGAACTAAGACTTACCTTAGTGACTGAAGGCAGAATCCATTAACAAGTTTCAAGCACAAACAGTAACTTGCAGGGTGTCGGGGAGGAAGCAATCATTATTATGTGTAAAGATGTTTCAGTTTTAAAAACATTTTGATCTGCAAATCTTTGCAAAATTGATATATATCTAGCCTTATTTTACAGAAAGGAAAACTTATATTAAAATATGTTAGAAATCCTTTTATAAAAACTATTCAATAAAATGTCTATCCTTCAACATTTATCAGTACAAACATGGGTAAGAGTCAGAGTCACCGAACTGCAACGGGCTGAATTTCAAGCATTAAATATTTAGTACCTTATTTTTATTCATACATATTTTGCCCTAATTTCTAAATATAGTTGAGAAATTTACTTTAATTATCTCTGTTCTCCTGTTATTCTCAGCACCATGCTACTCCATGGTGTGAAATTTATAATGAGAAGGAAAGCTAATAAAACATGTGGGCTCAGAGACTGAAATCAAATTCAAGATGTTAAACTAATTTAAAAAAAAAAAAAAAGGTTTTAGAGGATTTGGGTTGGCTTTAATTTTAGGATGTTTTAAAACAAATTTCTCCTCTTACTAGAATCAAAACATAGAACTGTATCAAAGTAACAGAGTCAAAGTTGAACCAATAAGTGCTGCAGCTCTGTGAAGGTCAATAAATAAGAAACCTCATTGCCCTTATGTGGTACACCATGGCTGATTGGAATTAGAATGGCCTGAAAAGATATTCTCTATTATACACAATTTTTTCTGTTTTTGAGATAAGGTCTTACTCCATCAACAAGGCTAGGGTGCACAGGTGCAATCACGGCTCACTGCAGCCTCAACCTCCTGGGCCCAGGTGATCCTCCCACCTCAGCCTCCCGGGTAGCTGGGACTACAGGTGCATGCCACCATGCCCAGCTAATTTTTTGTAGTTTTGGTAGAGATGGGGTCTCATCATTTTACCCAGGATGCTTTTGAACTCCTAGGCTCAAACTATCCGCCACCTCAGCCTCCCAAAGTGCTGGGATTACAGACGTAAGCCACTGCACCAGGCCTGTTACACAAATTCGAAATGAAATGTTTAGGCTACTTCACCCGAAAAGCATCTTCATGCCAAGGTTATAGTTTCTTATTGGGCATAATCTTTTTTAGTTTCTGTTTATATGCAGATCTTACAAATTCATGAAATTAATGGGCTAGATTCCACCCCTGAGGCATATGATAAAACACTCTGTTACCTAGAGGAGAGTGGGTTAACATGAATTTATTCTGCCACAGTAAGTAATTCCAAACATGCACATGGGCAGGGTCTTTTTTTAATATTATATTTTCTCAAGTATATTTCCCATTTGACATTCAAACTCCCCCACGCCCCACCCACTTTCAGCCAATTAGGCTACCTCTGTAGGATTGCCTCAGAAGAGAAGCCTGTGAAGGCAAATAGGAAAATGGGAAGAACTTGAGACTTAGGCCAAAATTTTGAAAAAGTGAAGATTACAGAGAGTGAGACTTACCTTTGAGTCTACAAAATGTGCACCCAGGGAAGAGTTTGGAAGAAAGTAATGGAAAAGGAGGCAATGGAAACAAAGATATTGGAGAGGTTGGGGGATGTAGAAATTTCTAAAGTAAAGGGCTACATGGAAGGACATATTCAAACAACTAGAAGTTGTGCAAAAAAAGGTTGATCTATGCTTGCAGCCTCTACTTAGGTGAGTGTGAACATAAATAACTGACATCATTGGTCTTCAGTTGGGACATCCTTCTGACAACAGCGAGTGCTTCTTCAGGAGATCACCAGCAGGAGTAATGCCCTCTGTGACCTGAGTCTTCAACCAGTTCCTATTGAACCTATTCCATACAGACAAATGCTTTACTACATGCCAGAACAAGAGAAAGTGAACGAGAAAGAAGATGGGTGTTATGAGACACACAGTATCTGGTGAAGGAGCAGGTAAGGAAAGTGCCATTAGATACTTGACTGGTAGTGGCAAGATCTGGAAAAAGTAAGTTCCATTCTCCCTCAACAAAAACTACTACGACCACTACATCTCCTTTGCAGCCAAGCTGTGCCAAGGAAAAAAAATATTATGACAATGTTTATCATGCTTATGAGAAAAAGATATTCTCATGCATCACCTCATTCATCCTTACAAGGTCTGTGAGATAGGCAGGTCAAGTTCTACTGCTATCCCCAATTTACAGATGAGTAAAACTCGGGCTTTGTGATTATGTGATTTACCCAAGAGCACCGAGGCAGAAGGAGGTAGCTGAATCAGGACACACCTGGTACCAGTGCTTTCATTCTCTGTGGTTCTATCATTTGTTCACTACTGCTTTGGCCCTACACAGAGGTAAAATAGACAGTCACCTATGGCTTAAGAGGCACTGACAGGCCCACCCTCCCAAAACGTTTCTCCCCAGACCTTCATCAATTCCAGAATACCTGCCTTAGAGACATTCCTCTAAATTCAGGCAAGGTCTTTAGTTGTTCCTTGGCAAAATGATACCACCCACCAACCCATTCATTCAACACAGCCTCCATGAACTGAAACTTCCATGGGACAGCACTACAGCTAGAGAAGTTTAAACGAGAGAACAGGCAATGTGCCTGCTAGAAAGTAGGGACTCAACAAATATAATTTTTTCTTAATTGAAAAAAAAAATCCAGAAACCCCCCATAACATGTTTTTGACCCCATAACGTAATTCATTTGCTTTCCAAAGAATACACAAATAAACAAATAAATAAAATAGCTATGAAGAATATTATTTTTGTAAGACTAACAGTAAAACAAAATTTCAGAAAACTTTGTAAATCTCAAGAAATCTGAGTCATTCTGAAAATAATGAGCATCTGAAACCAATATCATAAAGGAAAACTGTTTGGTAACTTCAACTCTCCTATCAGCGGTAAAATACTAAAAATTACTTTCACTGAAATCACTAAAGTTATCAGATCCCCTAGCTTTGTGGCATATAAGCATAAAGAATAATACACCCTGGGAATATGTAAAAACCTAGATTAATACTGAATAAACAGCGAAGGATAAACAGGACTTTCTGCCCTGCTCTCACTAAAGACACACACAAACAGTAAGCTGAGAAGGAGACATGAATCAAACCAATGAATGCACGCATTGCTTACTGCAGTACCAACAGGGCTTTTAAAATGTCAAAAGAAAAGTATACTTTAATAAAAATACATAAAAACTGTACTGAAAAATTAATGTAACACACTGTGCAAATAATCCCCTACATGAATAGAAAATTGAGATTAACTTTGTGCATCAGTAAACTTCAGGTGACAAATCACTGTGACAATGTCTCTCCCTCCTTCAACTATCATTAGAGGTCTTTGGGGGAGAGTCAATACATAATGGGGGTCAAAATTTTTAACTTGCGCAACTTGGATATGCAGAGAAAGTGGTATTTTGCTTGTTTAGAGGTTGTTTCATGAGTCCTCATTCTCTGGTTAAAGGGAAAATTCTTAATGGATATCTAACCCAGTTTAAGGCTAGTCTGATTTAATAACTTGAACAGTCCTCTCAGGCAATATTCAATCTTTCTTGTTGGAGAGAGAATCTCAGTCTCTCAGATTTCGTCTGCCTCCCCCTACTTATCTCTGAAAGAAGGCAACTGGGCCGGGCGCGGTGGCTCAAGCCTGTAATCCCAGCACTTTGGGAGGCCGAGTCGGGCGGATCACGAGGTCAGGAGATCGAGACCATCCTGGCTAACACGGTGAAACCCCGTCTCTACTAAAAAATACAAAAAACTAGCCGGGCGAGGTGGCGGGCGCCTGTAGTCCCAGCTACTCGGGAGGCTGAGGCAGGAGAATGGCGTAAACCCGGGAGGCGGAGCTTGCAGTGAGCCGAGATCGCGCCACTGCACTCCAGCCTGGGTGACAGAGCCAGACTCCGTCTCAAAAAAAAAAAAAAAAAAAAAAAAAAAGAAGGCAACTGAGTGCATGAGTGGGGAGAAGAGTGTGAATGAATAGACCCAGTAACCTTGAGCATGGTGTTCCAGTCTCCTACATGATGTTGTCTTGTTCATCTGGCTGCTACGTTTGTGGCTGGAGTCTGCAGCTGGTCTCTTTCTCTCTCCCAACTTGTTCACAGCCCAGTGTCCTCCCTGAACAAATAGTCTCACTTTGTTGTGTGCTGGCTCCAAAACCCTGAAATCCCCTGCTAGCCTCTGCTATTTAGACCTCAGCAGACACCAAAGCAGTCTCCGAGGCTCTGCACTCAAACTCCTTGGGATCTGAGAGTGGCTCAGAAATGCTAACCCTAGGGTCCTCTGGCTCCCTAAAAGCTCTGCACTGTGAAGAGAATGAAAGTATTTTTGGTACAGGAAAAGTTAGGGAGGTTCTCTCTTTGCAGATCCCCAAAAGGGGGTCAGGAAGTAAAGCCTCCTCCTTTTGCCTCCTTCACAATGCGCGTCCTGAGTCTACTCTCCCCAGTCCAGAGAGAGGAAATACAGGAACACATCCCATCAATGTACTCCTTCTCTCTCTCTCTCTGTGACCCCTTCCCGTCATCATTTCTGATGGCTAGAAAAGAGGTGGGCCTTGTTTTTACTTCTATATGCTGTCTCTCTTAGACACATGGCTTTGCTGTCATGGATGGAAAGGTAACTTCTCTGCTATGGGATCCTCTGGGTTTAATATCTGATATGTTGGAGAAGGGAGTAGAAAGGGTTTGGAAAATCATCTCTCAAGATCATAGTCTGGCTTATAATGCTTTTATTTTGCTTTAATCCTGTTTGTGTATGTCAGATGTTATATATTTACTGCTTCTTTCTCTTCATCATTCTTTATAATAAATTCTCCTCCTCCTTCAGGCAGATGGCTGCTTCACGTTATCTGGAGCAAACGTCATGGAACCTAAAAGGTAAAAAGGCACGTTAGTAATTTCAAAAATTGTACCACTCATCCTCTTGTTCATATATATGCCAGGCTGTTCCCAAAGTAACCATTACATATTAATTCGGTATAGAGGATGATACATTTTGTTCTGTGTCCCCACCCAGATCTCACCTTGAATTGTAATAATCCCCATATGTCAAGGGTGGGACCAGGTGGAGAAAATGAATCATGGGGACAGTTTCCACCAGGCTGTTTTCTTCATAGTGAGTGAGTTCTCACAAGATCTGATGGTTTTACAAGGGTCTTTACCCTTTGCTCCCCACTCATTCTGTCTCTTGCTGCCCTGTGAAGAGGTGCCTTCTGCCATGATTGTAAGTTTCCTGAGGCCTCCACAGTCATGCAGAACTGTGAGTCTATTAAACTTCTTTCCTTTATAAATTACCCAGTCTTGGATATTTCTTCATAGCAACATGACAACGGACTAATAGAGATGGGTATACAAAGCTCTCATTTCATATAAACATTCCATTACATAGGAATTCTCAGAACATGAGTTTCTTTTTGTTGTTGTTTGTTTCTAACATATGAAGTCTAGGGTAGATTATTTTGGTGATCATTATTTCTCTGATATTACCATAAAGCAAAACAAGTTCCTAACTTCATGACAAATGTGATAACCGTGCAGTAACAAATATTAACAGGTTTTACAGATGATTGGAGTAAATGGAAATCTTGGTAAATAAAATGTTGGTATGGGAAGAGTGTGTACCAGGGACAACATAGCTGCCTTTGAAAGGTGTAAATGGTTTAGAAGTGGAAGCCACATTTTATCCATATGACTGCAAGGAGCAAAATTGAGATCAAAGGAAGAGTTAACAGAAAAGACAGCTTTCTAAATATCAAAGCCAACTAAATGTGGAATTTGTTGATGCCTTGAGAGTCAGTGTTTATATCATAACTGGGGTTATCAAAGCTGGGCCAGGTGACCACATAGTAAGGATATCATGTAGATTATTTAAAGATGTTAAGCTCGTTTCCAACACCCAGGGCTTCTATGCTTCTTAGAGTCTTTAAAGCTGAGACCACAGAAGATAAAAGATAAAGAGCCAAAGAAACATGAATCCTGCTGGCAGGAAAATTGGCCATGGCCATTCTTTGATGATAATCAGTGAGTCATTGACTAGGAAAAAGTCAAAATTAGCTATTTATGACAGAATAGAGTCTAAATCACAGTTTACGACAAAATTGGTGAAAGCAAAGCCATAGAAGGAAAACCATCAGGTTTCAGCAAAAGGTATTACAAAGAATTAAAGAAAGTAAAAACCACTGATATCCTGATTTGGTGGAACATGAGAGTAAAGCACCATTGACAAGAATTCTGAAAATAGGGAAAGAAAAAGTGTAAGGTATAAAGCTATAATGTTGGTGGTGGCGTTAAATTTAAGATGGCGCCCACTTTTGAAGATTTACACTATTTTAGTGGGTCCCAACAAATCTCAGATTATACCTTTATTGGTTCTTTCTTTTTCCTCTTTAGAGTTCTGCCAGGAGTGATAACAGTAGACAGGAGAGACAGATCACTGATAACTGTTAACAAGTCGTTAGCTAATAACAGTAGACAGGTGCTGGAAGGAAGTGTGGAAGGAGAGGACAATTTAAAGGATGTAAATAGGATGCTGCATCGCTGGTCATCTTGTCACAATGTCATCATCTCCAAGCCACATTTGTCAGGTCAGTAGGATTTCTTAGTGTTAGATGACACAGGGATGTCTCCAAGTGGAAGTCAGGAGATAGGAATAAAGGCAACATGCTTTGAGCAAGTACTAAGTGCCAGACACTGTTAGAAGCATTTTTCCTACTGTTAACTCTTTAGTCCTTCACTTCTACCCTAACAGGAAGGTATTACTATCCTCTTTTCATAGTTAATGAAAATGAAACTGAAGCTCAGAGAGACTATTCCAGCTCACACCGTTAGTAATTGGTTTCTGGTATTTTAAATCCCAAAGCTCATGGTCTTTCCTTTACCTCATATTAGCAAAATATGCTTAAGCATAAGCAGACAGAGATAAGTGACAAGTGATGCCAAAGACAGGAATCAGGTGGTAAAAATAAATCAAGCTGGAATGGATTAAAAACAATGAGGCAGATGGGAGGAGATATGTGAGGGAGACTGGAGGTGTCTAAGATTCACAGCCAAACAGTTCATTTGAACTAAGCCAGAAACTCAGAAGCCAGAAAGATCAAACACGGAAGAAGGTAAGGGAGTAAAAACCAAGGATTTTCTCAAAAAAGAACTCCAGATAAAAGCTCTGACACATTTGGGTGCTATTTCTACAGTCATGTCTTTAATTCTTCATTCTTCTTAGGGCTTTTCATCTCCTGAACACGGGGTAAGAGAGAGCCTTTGACTTCCTCATATCAGTCTTCATTCTTACTTCATCAGCACTGTTGCCCATGATTATGAGCTATCTAAGGTCAAGCTGCATCAAGAGGCAAGAATTGAAATAAAAAGACTCATAGATTTTAGAAAGGGATCACCATCCTGTTTCTCGTTCTCAAACAACTCAGGATTCATTTATCCATAGAATCCATGATCTTCCTCACAGTGAGTGATCCACAATTCATTGGTATCATCTGAACAAAAATAAAGAAGGCAAATACACAAAGTGATCAAGAAAGGATTGCCATCTGTTTGCATCAGGTTTCTCCATGCAGACTGATAGAACAGATAGAACGAGAGAGATAAGAAAGGATTTATTAGTGGAATTGGCTCACTCATTATGGATGCTGAGAAGTCCCACAACAGTCCATCTGCAAGCTGGAGAACCAGGAAAGCTGATAGCATGGCTGAGTCCAAGTTAAAGGCCTCCAGTCAAGGAAGGCAATGGTGAACTTCAGTCTGAGACTGAAGGCCTGAGAACCCAGGCACCACTGGTGCAAGTCCAGGAATTCAAAGACTGGAGAACCTGAAGTTCTGATGTTCAGGAGCAGCAGAAGGGTGAGAGGGGGCAAATGTGCCTTTCCTCTGCTTTTTTGTTCTGTCCAGGCCCCCATCCAGTTGTATAGTGCCCACTCATGATGAGGGTGGATCTTCCACTGGATGAAGCAGGGATGTCCTCATCCTCACTGACTCACACAACAATCTCCTCTTAAAACACTCTCACATACACACCTTGGGCAGACCAATTGTTCTAATCAAAGGCAAAATCTCCTGGCTTTTCCTTTCAGTAGAAGAGAGGCAGGCTTAGTGCCCAGTGAAGCATTGAGAATAAATAGTGCTTTACCAGCTGAGTATTCCTTAATCCAGTCGAGTTGACGCCTACAATAAACCATCGTACCATCTTACAGGCTGCAGCACTGCACGGTCAAATTTAGTAATTTTTATCAACTATAAGCTCTATTTGCATTTGGACAAAAGCCCTACTTTAATCATTTTCCAACTGAAAGCATGAAAGAAAAGTCTTAAAACTAAACAAGTCAAAGGATGTGCTATGTAAGATGCTCTCAAAGAATATGGTAATTACCACAAATATAATGTCCTATAATTATGTTCTCAGGAATAGGTCTATTCAAAGAAGTCATTCATACATGTGATTATGCATGACAGCTAAGTGGAGTAGGCATTAGCAAAGTTGTCAATGTGCAAGTGCTATTTCTACTAGGCCATATAATTTATCAAATGGAATTAAACATCTCAAAGGAACCAACTTATCTTATTTCCCTAATGCATAGCAAACATCAGTGTATCCATACTTTTGATATAGTTTCTTCCTTTGTTGAAGTACATTGCTCCTAATAATAAGACCTTTTGTTTGTTTGTTTGTTTTTAAGGGTAATATTTTTCATGGTTACTATTTCCTGTTATAATATGGGTAAAGCTCATTGAAAAGATTTGTATTACTTGGAGGAAGAGTAATACCCACTAGAAACTGCTTTGATTCTCCAGGGAATTAAAATACGGTGTATCCTCAGACAGGCAATGAACATGCTCCTTGCACTTTCTCAAGGCCAAACTAACTCCTATGCAAACATCTAAGTGCAGCCACATGTATAAATACACATACACACACATTTCCTCTCTCTCTCTCTCTATCTCTCACTCTCAGAGGAAATCCAGAGCATCTTTTACTAGGTATCTACTATACCTTAATAGCATATGATTGAGATATAAAATTACCATTGTATAAGACCTTTTACAGAAATCATTCTAAGCGTCAGGGTAACGGCCCTGTGGCATATTCATGCAGATTTTTCCTCTGCTGGCTTTTCACAAATGACTCTGTCAAAGCATAACATGTGGCTTCCATAATTGAATGTTATTTACATCTTAATGAAAAGGGGCTGTGTAACCATCACAATGCTTGAAGTTCATGATTTCTGCACTACGGACTAAAGAATAATTTTTCTCTGTTCCCAGGAAAACCATTTCCTGGTTTGCCCTGCATTTGATTAGCAATCTCACTCAGGGTGAGCAGAGCCAAGGAGCATTCAGTGTGCCCAACCCCTTTCAGCCCTCAAAAACAAGAGGAAGAGAGAAGGCCGGAGCTTAGCCTTGGCAATGTCTACATCCCACTCCCTTCTTATCAGAAACAGGCATAATGGATAACGCGAGGAGGCTGCTCCACCCAAGGTCTGAAACAAATAAATCTTTTTGATTTGCTGTGGGATACTAATGGATATTTGGAAGTTGCAGTTCCTATTGTGAACCCCGAATATCTGAGAGAGGTCAAGTTAATTTAGAAAGTGGATTTTGCCAAAGTTGAACATGCGCACCCCTGACACAGCCTCAGGAGGTCCTGATGGCATGTGCCCAAGGTGGTCAGAGCAGTTTGGTTTCATACATTTTAGGGAGACATGAGACATCAATCAACATATGTAAGATGAACATTGGTTCAATCTGGAAAGGTGGGACAAGTTAGTTTCACTTGACAAGTGTTTATGGAACACCCTCTGTGTCCCTGTGTCAGTGCTAGGCATTATGAGAACACCTCAGATGAATAAAACGGTTCTGGCTTCAAAAAGCAAGAGGCCTAGTAAGAGATACAATCCTGTAAAGAAGCAGTCTAATCCAGTCTAGCAATAGAGAGGTATGTTTTCGTAACTGCTTATAGTGCAATGAGTAGTAGCTTGATTGCATGGGAAAGGCAATTGACTTGAAGTTAAGGAGATCAGATTCTGTGTTCCATCATATCTCAATGCCTATATGTGCTATTTGGAGAAAATCACTAATGTCTCTGATTCTGTTTCTTTTTCTCTAGAATGAGAATGGTTATGCCTACCTTTCCCCTTCCCAGTGTTGTCTTTGGGATCGAATGAAATGTATTGAAAGAGCCTTTAGAGAATGGATGGTCTCTAATGATGGTTAATTTTATGTGTCAACTTGACTAGGTTATGGGATATCCACAGAAACATTATTTCTGGGTGTGTGTATAAGCATGTTTTCAGAAGAGATTAGCATTTGAATTGTGGACTCAGTAAAGTAGATTGCCCTACCCAATGTCAGTGGGCATCATCCAATCCCTGAGGGCAGGAATAGAACAAAAGGCAGAGGAAGAAGGAATTTGACTCTTTTTTTTCCTGCTTTGCTGCTTAAACTGGAACATCGTATCTCACCTCCTCCCCTCAGACTTGAATTTATACCAAAAGTTCCTCTGGTTTTCAGGCCTTTTGACTCCAACTGAATTACACCACCAGCTTTCCTGTGTCTCCAGCTTGCAGATGGTAATGATGGCACTTCTAAGCCTCCATAATCACATGAGTCAATTCCTCATACTAAATCATCTACCTAGATGGAGAGATGGATAGATGATAGACTAGATAGATAGATAGATAGATAGATAGATAGATAGATAGATAGACAGATAGATAGATAGATGATGGAATAGATATGGATGATATAGATGCAGATATATAGAGAGTCATTAGTTGCTTAACACCAGGGATCCATTCTGAGAAATATGAACATCATGGAGTGTGCTTCTACAAACCTAAATGGCATAGCCTATCACTCAACTAGGCTATATGATCTAACCTATTGCTCCAAAGTTACAAATCTGTACAGCATATGCCTACACTGAATATTGTTGGCAATTATGACATAATGTTAAGTACTTATATATCTAAATCTGCCTAAACATAGAAAAGATACAGTAACAATATAATATTAAAGATTAAAAAATGATATGCTTTCACTTAACATGAAGGGATCTTGCAGGACTGAAGTGGCTCTGAGTGAGTCAATGAGTTGTGAGTGAATATGAAGGCCCTGGATATTACAGTACACTTTTATAACTGGCAGGGCAGTAGGTACGTTTACACCAGCACCACCACGAACAAGTCAGTAATGCATTGCACTACAACATTATGACAGTGACAGTATCACCAAGTGATAGGAATTTTCCAGCTCTATTATAATCTTATAGGACCACTGTCATAGATACAGAATATTGTTGGCCAAAACATTGTTGTGCAGTGCATGACTATAGATATAGATATATAGATATAGTTGTAGCTGTAGATATAGATATATAGGTCTCCTATTGGTTCTGTTTCTCTGTAGAATACAATGACTGACTAATACAATGGTGTTTCATAGATCTGATAGCTAATAGTAATACTGGTAAACTAGGAGAGGTCCCCAAACGCCTGTGGTACCTTGACCTAGGCTGGTGTTCTGGCTCTTGACACTATTGTGAAAAAGAATTCAAAGACAAGTCAGAAAAAAGTGAAAGTGTGGATATTTATTGGAAAATGCAAGTACACACTCAAGAAAAGAGAGTGTGATTGTGCTCAAGAAAGTGAGCTGCACCCAGTGGAGTCTGGGGCTTCTACCTTTATGGGTTTCTTTAACCAAGGGTAGAATATTCATTAATATTTCTGGAAAAAGGTGAAGATTTCTTGGAACTGAGGTGTCACTCATTTTTATGCCAAATATGGATGTTTCTGGAACTGTTATGTAACTGGTGGATGTGTGATTTAGTATGTTAATAAGCATATAATTAAGTCCTAGGAAAAACCTAGGTCAAATCCAGCACCATGTTGAGTCCAGTTGATCACAGTCAGCTTGGTCTGTATCCTGTTTTTCAAGGTCTTATTAGCCCTTAGCTTATGCAGCTGTTTGAACAGTTTCATTTCTGTTAGTCACATGAAATTGCTGCCTGGAATTCTCTATTCTCCTGCAACCACCCTGTATTATTCCTATCTAAATAAGAGCTAACATTAATTAAGCAGTCTGTGCCAAGCACTGTGTTAAGTATTATAAATCTTATTTAAATCCTCATACTATTAATGTCTCACTTTGGGTAGATAGGAAACCTTATCTACTCAGAAACATGCCTCAGATGACACACTCACTCCTCACCACTCTGTGACAATGTTAATTCTCCACCATTTACAATCTCAGTGACTTTAAGCCAGTCCTTTAACCCCTTGGATCCTCAGTTTTCTCATGGGTAAAACAAAAATGATCTCAAACAAATTTCTTAGACCAAATACTATTAAATGCTGCTGTAGAAATAAAGCTGTGTAGGGAGCACAAAAGAGGAAAAATCATTAATACATAATAGTCAGGAGTTCGTCATTGTGATATACAACCCAAGTCATTACCCAACTTTTTGGTGTGCTTGCTTTGTCAGCTCATCCTTCTGTGTTTTTATTAACACTCTTAGTCCTACTGGCAACTATTCCCTAGACTCATAAATGTTCATTAAATGTTTTGAATGGATAAATGAATCTTTTCTGATAACCTGGGACAATTTTGGTCTTCTTTTTTCTTCTGATTACTTCTTAACATTCCCAGACTTTTGGACAAAGTTGCTGTGGTTTGAATGCGGCCCCAAAAAGCATGTGTTTGAAACTTAATCCCCAAAGCAACAGTGTTGAAAGATGGGGCCCAGTGGGAGGTGCTTAGGTCATGGAGGCTCCACCCTCATGAATGGATTAATGCTGATTATAAAAGGGCTTGATGCTATGAGTTCAATCTCCTGCTTGACTCTCCTGCTCTTCTACTTTCCACCCTGAGATGTTGCCTTATGAAGGTCCTTGCCAGATGCCAACACCATGATCTTGGACCACCCAGCCTCCAGTACTGTGAGCCAAATAAGTGTCTGTTCATTGTATATTACCCAGTCTCAGGTGTTCTGTTATAGCAGCACAAAACAGACTAAGACACAAGCCAAACCCCCTTGTTATATATACTCACAACTTCTCTTGTACATTATTGTGATTGCCTGTAGAAGTCTATTTTCTCCAGTAGGTTTTAAGTTCACATCTGTTTTATTTACCACTGAGTCTCCAATGCCTTTCTCATAGCAAGTTATCATTAAATTTTTAAAAAACAATAAATGACTGCATGTATTTTCTAAAGCCTGTTTTTTAAATGACCTAGGTTTTGGCCATCCAAAAATAAATTCTACAACTAAAACCCTTACTGACCTGGTATTGCTGCTCTGTTTAAGATAAAACAGTGTGCTTGAATTCAATATTTATAAATATCAAAAGATGAGATATGCATTACCCTTGCTAAATAAAATTCATGTGAGGCCATGATTTTGGACTAAACTCCTGCACTAGGCCCCAACAGACCAGGCCAAACAAGAATGAGTCACTCATGCTAAGTACCACATGATGAAACTGAACTTTGAAACAGGCTAGTTTTCCAGAAAAGAAGGGATTCACAGCAACCAATCAGAAGGGGCCCAGTTTACCTAAACCAGCACAATATGAAAGTTCCCTCTATTTTAACCATATAAGGAAAGTCGCTTTGAAGGTACCAATCTGCTTTTTTGTTCCCTGTTTCTGCTTTCGTAGTACTTTTCCGCCTTTAAAGCCAACCTCTTCTGCTCGGTGCAGTGGAACACCCATTCTATTTTACAGAAAGAAATGTTGCCTGATTCTCAAATCACAAATAAAAGCCAATTAGATCTTTGAACTAAATTTATTTGTAAGTTTGCTTTTCAACATGGTTTTAAGATATGTTTTCATAAAAAACTAGAGATGCACACACAGACACAAAACTGAGGTAAGGATGGTGTCTTTGTTTTGTATTGTTATAAAGGCTGGTAATTTATTAAGAAAAAAGGTTTATTTGGCTCACCATTTTGATGGCTGGAACATTCACAATTGGGCATCTGAATCTGGTGACGATCTCAGGCAGCTTCCACTCATGGCAAAAGGTGAAGGAAAGCCAGCTGTCCAGAGATCACACAGGGACAAAAGAAGCAAGAGAGATAAGAGATACAGGGAGAGGTGCCAGGCTTTCTTTAATAACGGTTTTCATGGGAACTAATAGAGAATTCATTCATGCCCCCACTCCGGGGAGGGCATTAATCTATTTATGAGGGATCCACCCTCATGGCCCAAACAACTCCCATTGGCCCCACCTCCAACACTGGAGAGCAAATTTCAACATAAGATTTGGTGGGGACAAACAAAACATATTCAAACTATAGCAGATGGTTTCTAAAAACTGCCTCAAAGTTGCATCCTAACGATGAATCATATTTAGTCCAACCATCTACAGATTCTATTTCAATATCTTGGTCCTAGATACTCTGAGAAACACTACTAGAATCTAAAATATGAAAGAGAATAAATGAAATACAGCTTTGCTTTCTAATGCAGGAGAGAGAAAGAGACATTTCAGAAAGATTTCTAAATGTTTTCATCTTTTCAGGTTACCCTTGAGTTAAGCAGAATGAATCCTAACATACTTCAGGTAATTCCCAAGCCTGATGCTTTTCAAGTCAAATAGCATTAAACATTTGAATCATAAAACCAGCTTCCTTTTATCTCATTCCTTGCCTACTGTATCTTTCAAGGTTCAACTAGGAAAACAAAAAAACACTAGTAGGTATTTAAAATACAAGAAATACAATACAGGAATTGGTCACACAGTTGGAATTGTTAGAAGTCAAGGAGGAGTTAGGAGGCAAACTCAAGGATTTGCAACTTCAAGGAACCATGGACACCTCTGGGCTAAAGGGAAGAGGGAGTATTACTGGACCCTCATGGCCAGGGCACTTGATGGACGTTAGAACCAGGCAGGAGACTCAGCGAGCACCAAAGAAGCTACCTAAGCCAGAGCCAGATTACAAAACACACTCTATTTTTTTCTCCTCCTATCTTAATCTAAGGAGCACAGATTCCAGGAGTCAGCTCCCCCGCCACAGAGAAAAGACATAGAGAAAACCAAGGAACCAATGTGAGAACAAACAGACCCAGCACCTATCAGCACTTACCTTATTGATTCAGGAAACCATATGGATTAGCAGATCATCAGTAAGTTGATGTTATAGTTTCCTAAGTCAATAAGACAGATATCTGATCATTTTGATAGTTAATTCTCATTAAGGACTAATAAACTGACATTCTGACTTGAAATATTTTATTGTTGGTAAGAAACAAAATAACAAACAACAAATATTAACAAATATTAAAATAATAAATATTATTATTAAAAAATAAACAACCAGGTATTTTGTTGTGGGTAAGAAATCTCTTCTAAAGCTATTGTTCTTAAGTTCTATTATCTTTATATTCATTTCATATTTAAAGTTTCTGTTTCAAAAGATAACACTAACCTGTACATTATTGTGAAAGATATGTCATTCTTTAAAAAATCCATTCAGTGTTAAGGATTATTCACAATAATAGGTAAAAGCTAAAAAACTTGGTATTTCTTGCCAGTTTGCTTATTCAAAGTGGGAAGTGTGAGTAAAGCTAAGATCTAAGGAAAAAAAATAAACAAAGAAGATGCATAATAATATTCAAAGGACTAGAATGCTGCTAAATTTTCTGACAAATTTTTTGTGCCAAGTAATAATCATTTTGGAAAACAAAAACCTTTCTTAAGGCATGCCTAAAATCACTGTTGTCAAAAAAGTCTCCCAGGAATTTAAATCACTTGGTTATTCAGAAAACACATCTTGGAATGTACAACATGCACCAGATCAGCCCAGCTCACATTAAATATTCATTTTGATTGACTACTTCAATCACTCTACTATAAATCCCTGACTTGCTCATGGCCATATTTCTTTGGTCTATGACCTCATGGATCATACAAGTAAAATAACTGCCAAGTGTAGCCATCATTTTTTGAATAGAGTCTTCCTGACTTCTGGTAAGTCATAGTACAAGGACTTCTTTCTAAACGGTGTGTGAGTCAACTTTCCATAATTTTAGTGCTTTGTCCTTTCCCACTACAGCTGATATTTGCAGTCTCAGGGTTCATTTTCTTTTCAAATCACCAGGGTTTAGATTGTCATTAAAATCACCAGGAAGCCGGTTTAGACACTCCCATTTCTAATTCTGCGGAAGCAGGCTGCCTTGTGAGGTGTGTGGAATCAGAGTCTTAAGTCGCTAATGCCCATTAAGAATCCTCCGGCAATTTTCTCATGATTAGGAATGGCCACAGAACTGGGGAAATTACATTCTTACTCCCTCTACCACCTCTGCAATTTTAAATGTGTTAGATCTTTTCTGCTTTTCCTACTTTAAAAACGTAAATTAAATAGTTCAGTTGTCCTGCCTGTATTTCTAACCAGGAGGACAGAGCTAGAAAGGAAAGAGTTTCATCAATTCAGCGTAGTCCTTAGACATCGCCTGTCCCTAACCCACCAAGGCAAGGAGGAATGTATAACTCCTTAGGAATATTTAACCCACTTCCCTCAGAAATTATGAATACCTAATGAGGTCAGGGACGAATCAGCTTACTTCTAAAATGTCCAAAGATGCCCCCAGTAATGCCGTTTTATTATTTAATGTACCTCTAAACAGAACCAAAGATGATAAATGGACACCACAGAATGGGAAAGTAGTCAAGGACAATGACATGTCAACCTAGAGACAAGTTTTAAAATGCGAATCAGCCCAGGTGAGGAAGACAAAATAGAATTGGAAGGAAAAATAAATTTTTTTACCTAGAAGTGGATATAGATGTGAAGTATGTATTTCTATCAGCTTCAAAATAATCACTAAAATTTTAAATAAAACTGCTGCCATTTTCCTACTTTTGAAAAAAGAACAAATGCGCACTTACTTTATGGTTGCTGTTTGATATCTTCATTGTGATATCAAGCAATGCTAAATTGCTTGAAACTAAGTAGTTTTAGAAAAGTCAAAAAGCAGGGTATAAAATTGAGAAAATCTCAACTCTCGTACTTTTTTTATATTTTCTGCTACCTGAAATGTCATTAACCAGCAGTACCTTGCCCGAACTTTTCAATTAGAAATGGCCCAAATTGGCTGGGTGCGGTGTCTCACGCCTGTAATCCCAGCACTTTGGGAGGCCAAGGCAGGCGGATCACGAGGTCAGGAGATCGAGACCATCCTGGTTAACAAGGTGAAACCCCGTCTCTATAAAAATACAAAAAAAATTAGCCGGGCATGGTGGTGGGCACCTGTAGTCCCAGCTACTCGGGAGGCTGAGGCAGGAGAATGGCGGGAACCCGGGAGGCGGAGCTTGCAGTGAGCCGAGATGGCGCCACTGCCCTCCACCTCCAGCCTGGGCAACGAGCGAGATTCTGTCTCAAAAAAAAAAGAAAGAAAGAAAAGAAATGGCATCATCTTATATTTTTTTCTTATTTTAAATGTCAAGTCTTTTCAATATTTTCTGACTTTGCTATACATAACATACACATAACTATGGCCCTATACACATGCCCCCAAGGCAGTATCCTGCGGAGAGCTGTACCCAGTATCCCACACTGGCTGGTGGGAACACAGGTATTCCATCTGCTGTGTTGGAATTACAATAATGCCATCTGCATTATGATAATGCCATCTGCCGTGGTTTTCATGTGTACCTTCCAAAATTCAGGTGTTGCCAAGGTGATGCTATTAGGAAGTGGGGCTTTCAAGAGGGGATTAGGTCATGAGGGCTTCTCGTTCATTAGTGGTGTTAGGCTCTTATAGAAGAGGCTTTGTGCAGCCTTTGGCTAGGTGGCTAGCTTGCTCTTCCACTCTTCTGCCATGTGAGGGCACAGACTCTCTTACCCTTCTTTCCACCATGTGAGGACCCAGCAAGAAGCCCTAACCTGCTAGCACCTAAGCCTTAGATTTCGCAGCCCCTAGAACTGTGAGAAATGAATTTCTGGTCTTTATAAACAGAATATCTCAGTTATTCTGTTATAGCCATGCAAAATGGAGTAAGACACCATCCTTTATATAAACCAAGCCACAGCAGAATGCAGAATACAGAGTTATCTTTAATTGGTTGAAAGCTAAATGTGTATTTACTAAAGCTTTCACTTTTGCTGAGGATATAGAGCCTCAAGACAACATTATTTCTACACCAGAACAAACTAAATCATCTATAAGATTGTAACTCTTTTTAAGCCTATTAGATAGATGAGGTTGCAAGACCATAAAGGAAACCAAATTACAGAGTGACAAATGGCTCCTGCTTCAAGCCAAGGGGTAACAGATTCAGACTTACCCTCCCACCTGAAACAATTAAAATTACAAAATACAAATTTAAAAATACAAATAAAATTACAAAATACAAAATTTCATATAAAAAATATATGAAATACTGCTTTTTAAACATCGGCCAACAGGCAATGGAGGATAGAGAGCCAGCGGAGCAGGAAAACAGAGTGAGCCTTACAATTGCTGCAGTTACTGCCTGGGGTCAGTTTCCAGGTCACAGTGCAGAGAAATGGAACCTGAGTGGAGCCAAGAATTCTCCCTGAATTGGGAGTTCAGGTAACTTGAGGTGACTGGAGTTTCTGGGGCAGAATCCAGATAGGAGGGGGCTGTCCATAGAGAGAGTTCCAGAGATCTGCAGAAGGACCCTCACAGTCTTTAGCTGAATACTAATCAGTGCATTCGTGTGAGAAAAGAACTGAAGGCTGAAAAAGAAGCTTCCTAAAAGGATTAGAGGAACCAATCCCCAGGTTTATACTTTGTGTCAGGAATACCTGTGTTCCCACCAGCCAGTGTGGGATACTGGGTACAGCTCTCCACAGGATACTGCCTTGGGGGCATGACAAAATTACCCCTGAACTAAAGGCTACTCTGTTCTAGCCTAACAGAACTAGAAAGCTTAGAAAGCACCAAATTGTTTCCAGGTTAACTTAACTGCACGCCAGAATATACTTTAAGACTATGTATAGAAATAATAAACTAATAAAATATCCATCAGAAAAAAAAAATAAATAATCTCTAAAATTTTCTAATATTTGATTAAAAATATATAAACCCAAGACAAAAAAAAAAAAGAAGAAGAAAACATTTGTTGTTGTGATAGGCTGCTGTCATTGGTATCCTGTGGTTGTCTTCTCCTGTGTAAGGGATGACAAACTCTTTTGGATGTTTTTCACAAACTTAATAAATAAAACTGAGCCCTGATGTCACATCAACAAAATACTGTTACTGAAATCACTACTATTTCTTAAGTGGCCATCCAATTTATATTTACTCCCCACCCCACCCCAGCACACATGCACACATGCACACACACACACATGCACACACACACAGGCACACACACACACACACCACTAACCTAAACTCTCTAGCACATATAATGATAAAAATCCATTTGTCCTGGACTTCCTGCTGGCCAGTCTAGGCAGAGTGTATGCAAAAGCCAATACCTCTGGGTGCACCTGGATTCATGGCATATTTGACTAGCTTGGATCTGGATAGAAGCCTGGCTGTGTCTATCCTTCAAGTAGGTCTGGTCATCATACCAGATGTCTTAGTCATACTCAGTCTCATCCACTGTTGCCTAAGACAAACAAAACCAATTTGATTCAAGTACCTATTGTATTGCATAGAGATAAGCAATCAGTGGAAACAAAGATAATCTAGAAAATAGATCACACACATCAATTGGTTTTTGACAAATGTAGCCAGGTATTTCAGTGGAAAATGATTGTCTTTTCAAAGAACTAGTGCCACCTATATGCCTCCAAAAAAGAATATTAACTTTCACCTTATGCCATTACAAAAATCAGCTCAAATGTAAACCCTAATACTATAAATCTTCTAGAACTGAGCATAATACATCCTTGCAATCTTTGGCTGGGTAAACATTTCTTAAGAAAGAAACAATAAAAACCATGAAAGAAAAAAAATGATAAATTGAACTTCATCAGTTTTCTTTTTCTTTAATATAGCATCTCACTGGGTCACCCAGACTGGAGTGCAGTGGTGCTATCTTGGCCTACTGCAACCTCAATCCCCCAGGTTCAAGTGATCCTCCCGCCTCAGCCTCCCAAGTAGCTGGAATCACAAGCATGTACCACCACTCCCAGCTTCTCTTTGTATTTTTTTGTAGAGATTGGATTTCACCATGTTGGCCAGGCTGATTTCGAACTCTTGAGCTCAAGTGATCTGCCCACCTCAGCCTCCCAAATTGCTGGGATTACAGGCGTGAGCCACCATGCCTAGGCAAACTTCATCAATTTTCTACTTTTCAGAAAATAGTAAAGAAATAGAAAAGCCATAGTGTAGAAGAAAACATAAGCAAAAGAAAAAACATATCTCATAAAGGCCCAAGTCCAACATATATGAAGAATGCCTTCAAAACAATAATAAATGAACAATCTAATTTCTAAAGTATATAAAAGTTTAACAGCAGTTTATCAAAAAAGATATATATATAGAAAATAAGCACACAAAAACTATGCCGTACTTAGCCATATAGAGAAGTGTCTAAGTGCTACAGTGAATGCCTAAAATTTAAAGCACTGACAGTAGCAACTATTGGGGAGGATGTGAAACAGCAAGGATTATCAAACATTGCTAGTTAGAATGCAAATAGTATAACATCTTTGTAATATAATTTGTCACTTTCTAATCAAATTAAACGTAAAATACAATGTGACTCAGAAATCCCACTGCGATGTATGTCAAATGAAACATATGTTCACACAAAGACATGTACATGAATGTTTATAGTGACTTTACTCATAGTAGCCAAAAAGTGAAAGCAATCCAAATGTCCATCAACCACTGAGTGGGTAAATCAATTGTGGTAAATCAATATGATAGAATACCACTCAGCATTAAGAAAACTACTGACGAAACTACCACATATGAATCTCCAGAACATTGTACTAAGGGAAAGAAGACAGACGCAAAGGGCTACATGATATATGATTTCATTTACATGTTATTCTGGAGAAAGTCATACTACAAGAACAAAAAGATCAGTGGTTCCCTGGACTGAGATTGGGAAAAGTTGATTGACTACAAAGCACACATTGGAATTTGAAGGTGGGTAGGGGGCAGTTATTGGAATATTCTAAATCACAACTATGGTGACGGTAACATGACTGTATACATTGTCCAACTTGTTAACAGTACACATAAACAAGGTGAATTTTACCATACGTCAATTATACTTCAATAACATAACCAACAAAAACCATTATTAGGACCACACCATTAGAATAGCTAAAACTAAAAAGGCAATACCAAGTGTTGGCAATGATGTGGAGTAATTGGAACTCTGACATGTTGCTGGTGAGGGTGTAAAACAGCCTCTTTTTCACAAATTGGTTGGCAGTTTTCCTTAAAGGTTAAAGATACACCAACCATATTTACCCAAGATGAATAAAAACATATGTCCACACAAAGACTTGTACTCAAATATTCATAGCAGCTTTATTTTTGGTAGCTGAAAACTGGAAACAACCTAGGTATCTATCAACACATGCATGGATAAAATAATTTAGTAAATCTATGCAATAAGTACTATCAAGCAATAAAAAGGAGCAAAAACACAGATATAATGTAATATGGAAAAATCTAAAAAAAATCATTGAGTAAAAGAAGTCAGGCTGGGCGTGGCGGCTCAAGTCTGTAATCCCAGTACTTTGGGAGGCCGAGATGGGCAGATCACGAGGTCAGGAGATCGAGACCTTCCTGCCTAACACGGTGAAACCCCATCTCTACTAAAAAATACAAAAAACTAGCTGGACGAGGTGGCGGGCGCCTGTAGTCCCAGCTACTCGGAAAGCTGAGGCAGGAGAATGATGTAAACTCAGGAGGCGGAGCTTGCAGTGAGCTGAGATCCGGCCAGACATTGAGGAATACATACTGTATTTTTTCCATCTATATAACATTCTAGAAAGTGCAAACCAATCTAGAGTGACAAAAATAGATCAGTGTTCTCCTGGGGTCAAGGTTGATGGATTGCAAAGGAGGACAGGAATCGTTTGGCCTGATGGAAATGTCCTCTATCATAATTGCAGCAATAATTTCATGGGCATATACCTCCATAAAAACTCATAGAATTGTAGGTTTTAAGTAGATTTATTTTATATACATTATACCTTGATAAAAATGATTTTTTAAGCCTAATTGTAATAGGAGGATTAAGTTAATGCGATTCACTCAAGGTCTCCCAAAATGTTTCTCCGCTTTGACCTTAATGAGATTTCTCTTTTCCTCAGTAGGGAAGATATTACAGGATCAACTCCCAAAAAGCGGACAGCCCAACAGCTACTTATATAAAAGTTTCACTAAGAAAGAGCAGTAGGTCTTTATGAAAGCAGCAGGCACTTTGCAGAGGCAGAAGAACAAAGGCAGCAGCAACATCCAGCAGCATGTCCTTTACCATACTAGCAGCCGAGCCACGCTCAGTGGCTCCAGAAACAACTGAAACAACTCCTGACTCCCTCAGCTCCACATGGCTGAGCCCAGGAGAAGGTCACTGAAGCCAGAACAGTTCCACCCACTCGTTCTCAATACAGGGTAGTCTCTCAAACATCCAAACATGCCAGCCTAGAATTGTAGTAAACCGCCGTTTCACTTTGGAATGGTCTAAATATGAGAACTTGCAAAGACAGAAACTTGTCTTCGAATATACCCAGTAAATCAAGTCAATTCCTATGCATTTCCTTGGACATCACAAATTTTGCCATATTTCATGTTTAAATTAACTACTTTTTATATTCTAAATGAGAGACTGCAAAAGAAAATTTCACTCAGATGTGTCCTAAAAGTTCTCTGGCTTTTTTTTTTTTTTTTAACTTGTGAACACAAAGAAGGAAATAACAGCCACTGGAATGTACTCGAGGGTGGAGGATAAAAGGAGGGAGAGGAGCAGAAAAGATGACTACTGGGTACTGGGCTTAATATCTGGGTGAAGAAATAGTATGTACAATAAACCCCCATGACACATGTTTACCTGTGTAACAAACCTTCACATGTATCCCCAAACCTAAAATAACAATTTTTTAAATAAAATAAATTTTATTTTAAGTTCAGAAGTACAGTGCATAAGGAATATTATGCAGCCATAAAAAGAATGAGAAAATATGTATATGTACCACATTTTTCTTTATCCAGCCTATCACTGATGGGCATTTAGGTTGATTCCATGCCTTTGCTAGTGTGAATAATGCTGCAAAGAACATACACATGCATATGTCTTTTTAATATTAAGATTTTTATTTCTCTGTGTATATATCCAGTAATGGGATTGCTGGGTCAAATGGTAGTTCTCTGTTTAGGTCTTTGAAGAATGGTCACACTGTCTTCCACAAAGGTTGAACTAATTTACACTCCTATCAACAGTGTAAAAGCATTTCTTTTCCTCTACAACCTTATCAACTTCGGTTGTTTCTGGACTTCTTAGTAATAGCCATTCTGACTGGCATGAGATGGTATCTCATTGTGGTTTTGATTTGCATTTCTCTAATCATCAGTGATACTGAGCTTTTTTCATATGCATATCAAAAATTTTCCAACCTTTATTTTAGTTTTAGGGGGTTCATGTGCAGGTTTGTTATGTGGGTAAATTGCATGTCACTGAGGTTTGGTGCACAAATGATCCTGTTACTCGGGTAGTAAGCACAGTACCCAAAAGGTAGTTTTCCACATCTTGCCCCACTCCCTTCCTTCCTCCCTAGTAGTCCCCAGAGTCCATTGTTGCCATCTTTATGTCCATGTGTTTTCAATGTTTAGCTCCCACTTATAAATGAGAACATACAGTATTTAGTTTTCTGTCCCTGTGTTACTTTGCTTAAGATAATGGCCTCCAGCTGCATCCATGTTGCTGCAAATGACATGATTTCATTATTTTTCATGGCTGCATAGTATGCCATGTGTATATGTACCATATTTTCTTAATCCAGTTCACCATTGATAAGCCTCTAAGCTGATTCCATGTCTTTGTTATTGTGAATAGTGCTGTGATGAACATACGTGTGCATGTATCTTTTTGGTAGAATGGTTTATTTTTCTCTGTATATATACCCAATGATGGGATTGCTAGTTTGAACGGTAGTTCTGAGTTCTTTGAGAAATCTCCAAACTGCTTTCCACAGTGTCTGAGCTAATTTACATTCCCACCAACAGTGTATAAATGTTCCCTTTTCTCCATGACCTTGCTAACATCTGTTAGTTTTTAATTTTTAAATAATAGTCATTCAGACTGATGTGAGATTATACCTCGTTGTTTTTATTTGCATTTCTCTAATTGCTAGTGATGTTGAGCTTTTTTATATACATATTTGTTGGCTGCACATATATCTTCTTTTGTGAAGCATCTATTCATGTCCTTTGCTAATTTTAAACAGACAACTTGCAGAATCGGAGAAAATATTCACAAACTACACATCTGACAAAGCTCTAATATCCAGAATCTATAAGGAACATAAACAATTCAACAAGCAAAAATAAAAAAATGTTTAGCCTTGGACTTTATGTAGCTGGGCTGCTCAGGACTAGAAAAAATGCAGGAACTTGGGCATAGCACACAGCACAGTGAATTAGGACTCCGGTTTTGGTTGTCCTGAGTCTGGTCTCATGCTCCGCGCAGTAGGCTCACTCTGACACAGACTCCTCGCCATTTTCTCAATTCTTCCCCTCCTCCAAAGGGACTCAGATAAAGCACCGACCTGAATGAAAGAGTCTTGATTCTGTGGGGTAATTTCCTCTACAAAAACAGACCCATATCTAAAACACTGGGACTGAAGAAGAGACAAGAGCAAATTTACCCACTTTTGCTTAGATTGTCCTATTCAATAAGACAAAACACACCTATATAGCTCCAGCTCAGGAGTAAAAAAGAAGAAAAGGAAGGCCACCAACTCTAAGGCACTAAGTATTTCATATATGCTATGTGCTGATACATTAGGGGTGTTGTTCCATTAATGCACAACATAAAAAAGAATTAAACCTATTAACAGGATTTATTCCATATTATTTAATTACCAACATGTCTCTATGTTCAATTATAGTGCTATCGTTTCATTAGGCACATGCACTGAGATTTTCTAATTAAAACCCTCCCAGGTAACACACTGCTTAGAGGATTTGATTAGCATTTTTATCTTTCTTTCCCTCGTTGAAAGTAAAATAACCTATCTTTGTGTTTACGTCAAAAATAGTAGTCTCCTTCCTGAGTCTTTTTTGCACAAACACTATTCACCACAATTTATGCAAGCTGCCTCAGGGGAGAATTTCACCTTGCACAATTCTATTGGAGGATGCTACAGCTTGATATTGAACATAGTATGGATTCTCTTGCACCAATATACATAGTTTAGGAATTAAGAGGTTTGGGGTCAGATTAACCTGGTTTCTAGCCTCAGCTTCACCACTAACTAGTTGCACCTCTGGAAAATTACTCAATTTTTGTGTCATTTTTGCATTTATAAAATTGGTACTATTATGAGAAACAATGGCCAAATATGTGAAGTGGTTAGCATAGTATCTGAAACATAATAAGTGGTCATTTTTATTGTTGAATTGTCATTTTGTTGTTGATGATGTTGTTATTGTTGTTGTTGTTGTTGTTGTTGTTACCAGGAAATGGATAAGGAAAATATTTAGAGATTTCAATTAAGGTAAAGGCATACCTCAGGGATATTGCAGGCTTGGTTCCAGACCACCACAGTAAAACAAATTCACAATAAGGTGAGTCACACAAATTTCTTGGTTTCTCAGTATATATAAAATTTATGTTTATACTATACTGTACTCTATTAAGTGTGCAGTAGCATTATGTCTAAAAGAACAATGTATATACTTTAATTTAAAAATATTTAACTGCTGAAAAATGCCAACAATCATCTGAGCCTTTAGCCAGTCATAAACCTTTTGATGGTGAGGGTTTGCATTGCTTTGATGGCTGCTGACTGATCAAGATGGCAGATGATGAAGGTGGGGTGGCTGTGGCAATTTCCTAAAATAAGACAGCAGTCTGGTTTGCCACATAGTTGACTCTTCCATGAAAGATTTCTCTGTAGCATGAAATGCTGTTCATAGTATTTTATCCACAGTAGAACTTCTTTCAAAATTGGAGTCAATCCCTTCAAACCCTGCCTCTGCTTTATCAACTACGTTTTATACCATTCTAAATCCTTTGTTGTCATTTCAACGATGTTCACAGTATCTTCATCAGGAATAGATTCAATTTCGACAAACCACTTTATTTGCTCAGCCATAAGAAACAATTCCTCATCCGTTCAAATTTTATCATGAGATTTCAGCAATTCAATCACATCTTCAGACTTCACTGTACATTCTAGTTCTCTCGCTGTTTCCACCACATCCACAATTACTTCCTCCACTGAAGTCTTGAAGCCCTTAAAGTCATCCATGACGGTTGGAATCAACTTTTTCCAAACTCCCATTGATTTTTTGACCTCTCATGCATCATGAATGCTCTTACTGACATTTAGAATGGTGAATTCTTTCCAGAAGGTTTTCAATTTACTTTGCCCAGATCCATCAGAGGAATAACTACATATGACAGCTATAGTCTTACAAAATGTATTTCTTAATCAATAAGACTTAAAAGTAAAAATTATTCCTTGACCCATGGGCTGCAGAATGGATGTTGTGTTAACAGGCATGACACATTATTAATATCCTTGTATACCTCTATCAGAGCTCTTGGATGACTAGGTGCTTTGTCAAGGAGCAGCAATATTTTGAAAGGAATCTTTTTTTCTGCCTTAGGTCTCTGTAGAGGGCTGAAAATATTCAGCAAACCATGCTGTAAACAGAAGTGCTGTCATCCAGACTTTGTCTATTTTCAGAGCACAGGCAGAGTACATTTAGCATAGTTCTTGAGGGCCCGCTGATTTTCAGAATGGTAAAGGAGCACTGGCTTCAACTTCAAGTCACCAGCTGCAATAGGCCCTACCAAGAGATGCAACCTGTCTCTTGAAGCTTTGAGGCCAGGCATTGACTTCTCCTCTTTAGCTATAAAAGTCCCAGATGCAATTTTCTTTCAATCTAAGGCTGTTTTATATACATTGAAAATCTGTTGCTTAATGTAGTCATCTTCATCAATTACCTTAGCTAGATCTTCTGGATAACTTGCTGCAGCTTCTATATCAGCACTTGCTGCTTCACCTTGCACTTTTATGTTATGGAGACAGCTTCTTTCCTTAAGCCTCATGAACCAACATCTACTAACTTCCAACTCTTCTTCTGCAGTTTTCTTATCTCTCTCTTGAACTTCATAGAATTGAAGAGAGTTAGGGCCTTGTTCTGGATTAGGCCTCAGTTTAAGGGAACGTTGTAACTGATTTGATCAGCTATTCAGACCACTAAAATTTTCTCTATATCAGCAATAAGGCTGTTTCACTTTCCTAGCATTTGTGTGTTGACTGGAGTAGCACTTTAAATTTTCTTCAAGAACTTGCTTGCATTCACAACATCTCTATCGGTTTAGCACAACAGGCCTAGTTTTGGTCCTTTCTCGGCTTTTGGATGACTTCCTCACAAAGCTTAACCATGTCTAGCTTTTTATTGAAGTGAAAGGCAAGTGACTCCTCCTTTGAAAAGTAAGAGGACATGGTAGGGATATTAATTGGATTAATTTCAATATTGTTATGTCTCAGGGAATAGGGAGGCCTGAGGGAAGGATGAGAGATGGGGGAATGACTGGTAAGTGGAACAGTCAAAATACACACTTTTGTCAATTAAGTTTTCTGTCTTATGGGCAACGCTCATGGTACCCCCAAGACAATTACAACAGTAATATCAAAGATCACTGATCACAGATCACCATAACTGATGTAATAATGAAAAAGTTTGAGATATGACAATTACCAAAATGTGACACAGATACATGAAGTGGGCATACGTAGTTGGAGAAATTGTGGCAATAGACCTTCTGGACACAGGGGTGCCACAAATCTTTAATTTGTTTACATATATATATTATATATATGAAGCACAGTAAAGTTAAGCACAATAAACGAGTTACTCTAGTATATATTTCCCTAGACTAATAACAATATCAGTTTAATTTACTGAAGACCTATATCACAAGCATCTTGTTGCATAGATGGATTGTGACCCACTCAATTAATATTAAGGTTTGAGCAAGTTACTTGTGCTGGTTATTCTTGGACTGCACCACCCATTGCATTCTCTGCCCTTCCTGGCTATATTGTGTGCCCTAAAAGACTGACCTACACAGCCTCCATCATCTGAGCTCTCCTGCCTTCTGCCTTTCAGAGTTAATTCCAGTCAATGGGGGACACCCACAGTAAATCTGAAGGTGAGAGGCAACAATGAGGAATGTCTTCCTTCACCAGCTGCCTGCTCTGGGGCCATCACTCTGGCCCCTCCACAGCTTTAACTTTTACTGATCTCTGTTAACAACCTTGTTTCCTCCCCTTGCCCTTTCAGGCCTTGGGGTAGTGTCAGCATCTTGTTTTTGCTACTGCCTGGAACTTGAACTTCCCTCCTTGGTTTGCCCATGCACACTTTGTAAATAGTCTCTTCATTAAATTCTCATCCAAATTTCATCTAAGTATGTCTCTGCTTCCTGTCGGGAACATGAGTGACTTGCCCCCTCTGCTGAACGTAATTCCCTGTGGCTAACAAGGTTCATGTTCTTTCTTATTTTTCAATTTTCTTGAGTCCTCTTCACATACCAAGCACCGGACTAAGTGCAAAATGCAAGGAAAAAATAATAGACTGGTCTCTTTAAATATATGTGTGTGTGCCACAGTCTTTCTCTTCCAAGACCTCAGTCATCATGGGGAGCTAGATCTATAAACCACAAACCATAATCTAGTGCAGTAAATGTAGTATGTGCATGTGCAGAGTACAATAACATAAAGATTTATATCCTACTTTATTGGTGGGGGTAGAGGCCAGGCAGGAGAAGGAGTAAAGAATAATCAGGAAAATCTTTTTCAGCTAGACCTCCAGTAAGAAGAGGAATTTAAGAGGCAGAATTATGAGAAAGTTGCATTTCATGCATAGAAGAGAATGTTTAAAAGTAACAATGGCCTGGAGATGCATGGAATATTTAGTGAGCAGCAAAGCAATTTGGGGCAAGCAGAACACGGTGCTAAGGTTGGAAATGCTATGGAGTGGGTGTAGGCCATCATGAGGTATTGTGAAAGAATTTGATGGCAAGACAGAGTGAATAATAATTTAGTTTTTTCAAATGAAAGTATAAGAAGACTTAAGCATTTTTAACCTATATAATCTTTTCCCCCATAGATCTCCTTAGAGAAATAATTAATTATTTTGATTTAGCAATGAAAATTTCCATCATGTGAATCACATAATTGGCTCTGATCAAACAGAGAGATATCTTGTGTTCGGAAACACTTGAAGAATTAAGATTTATTAATGATAACAGCCTTCTAACAACCTGGCAGTAAAGCCTTGGATATTCCTGTTATAAGATCCAGTTCATGATTACCTGGTTGCTATTTTGGAATGTATTGGAGTTTGCACGTATGTGTGGCTAGAAATTGGTCAGGTTTTGAAATACTAAGCAACCTGCGCAAAAGGCTTCAGGCTGTGGCATAATTTGATCCCAACTAAAATTTAGACTGTTACTTTTGCCAGCAATAGGAATAGGGTGACCAATTCAATGAACGAGGGTCTAAACTACAATAGTTGCCATTGGCGTTAAAAAGCAAAAGATGTGTTGAGCAGACATTTCAGAGATGGTTAACAGAACTTCAAGACCTCTGAATGTAGGATTAACTGCAACTTCAATGTGAAACATGTAGTTGAGACCAGTTCATAGACGGTGACACAGTTCACTGGGACAGGAAATAAAGGGAAAGGAGAAGATTGAGCAGGGCTAGTTATGTTTCTTTTGAAAGAAAAAGTGTCACCAGCAGGTGTTACAATGATTGGTTTTTAACAAATGAAATGACAATCACTTTGAGAAAAAAGGAAGTAATCATCTCACAATTTAAAAAAAGTAAAAACCACACTGGAACAACACTGGGGGATTAATTAAAGTTAGTGATGTCATTTCAGTGCAAGAAATTTCCAAAGTAAAGGTTTCAGAAGTTTCTATTCGGGCATTCTCTCTTCTTCGGGCTCCTCCCCATATCACCAAGCACAATTACCATCTGACCGCACTAAACTTCATGGCACCATCGCATTCTACTCCTATTGGTTACACGTCTGTTTCCCTAAACTACTTTGGCATATATCCATAGTGACCTCTGCACTGTTTGGCACATGGTAAGAGCATTTAGTTACAAGTTTTTAGTGTCTTCAGAAAGACTTTTGTAAAATGCCAAAACTATGACACCTCTTCAGTGCTTCAGTATTCAATTCCAAAGTAATAGGCAAGATATTTATTTTTCCTTATGAAGTGTTAATATTTTTAAACCTACTAAGATACACCTTCTCACTTATTACAAAAATGATTACATCTGACACTCAGTACAATTGAGCTTTTAAAAACAAAATTACCTGTAACAGAAGTGCTCAATTTGAAAATCCAATGTTTTTCTCAAATAGTTCTTTAGCAAAATTTCTTGCAGCTAAAACTGTCAGACTTTAGGAACTCCACACATTATAATTATTGATTTCTCCCCTCAGATTGCCATGTTAATAAATATTAGATTTGAAACTGACAACATGAACATTGAACCACAAGGTATTCTAGTGAAGAGTGGTAAAGAGTGTGGGTACACACACACACACACACATTCAAACTCCAATACATTCCAATATAGCAACCAGGTAATCATGAATTGGATCTTACACAGGAATATCCAAGACTTTACTGCCAGGTTGTTAGAAGGGTGTTTTCACGAATAAATCTTAATTCCTCAAGTGTTTCCAACCACAAGATATCTCTCTGTGTTTGATCAGAGCCAATTAAGTGATTCATATGATGAAAATTTTCATTGCTAAATCAGGATAATTCATTATTTCTCTAAGGAGATCTATAGGGGGAAAAGACTGTATAGGCTAAAAATACTTAGGTCTTCTTATCCTTTTATTTTTTAAAAGCTAAATTATTATTCACCCTGTCTTGCCATCAGATTCTTTCACAATCTTACTTTCCTGTTTTTCCTTTTAAGAGACTCTAAACATCCTGTTTTGTGGCATATTATTAAAAGAAGTAAAATCTATTTTAAAAACATGGAATTTTGTGTTTAAAGACTTAAACCCCTAAAGAAAAAAAAGCAAGACAGGAAAAGGAGATGCTAGCTGACCCAGATAGATACACATGTTATAGGGCTGCTGTGATTAAAATGATGTAGTGTTGGCATTTGTTCAGGGAGGCAGTGCAGTAGAACAGAGTACAGAATCCAGAAACAGACACAATTGCTTTAGTATTCAATAAAGGTAGAGTCACAAAACAAGTGGAAAATATCAGCATTTTAATTAATGCCACTGGAATAACTGGATAGCAATATGAAAAATAATAAAAGTTGAATCTATTTCTGACACCAAACACCAGGGAAAATTCCAAAGTATTTAGAAATTTAAATGTAAAAAATGAAATTACACAAATACAAACATTTGTGAATTTCTCTATAACCTGAAAATGAAGAAAACTCTCCTCTCATTTAAAATCTAGAAGAAATAAGGAAAATAATTATTAAATTTAACTGCATAAATGCTAAAACATATGCTAGCTTCACAGGCAAAAATTTAAAAAACACAATCCTACTTTAAAATTTTAATATAAAGAGATAGTCTCTAGAAAGGCCAATACAAATGATCCCCATATACTTAGAGCTCTTTTTTTTTTTAAGAGGTAGATCTCACTACATTGTCCAGAACTCTCAAGTAGCTGGGAATACAGGTGCACACCACTGCCCTGGTTATGACTCTTAAATATATGAGGCCCATAATTAAGAGAATAACTCACAATAAAAGAAATACTAATTGACATTATACCGATATACTATATTCTCTTTATCAAATTAATAAAAAATCAGGAGTTTAACGACACATTTACTGGATAAGGCTAAGGGGGCATAGGCTCAAAGGCATTACTAAAAAGAATGCAAAATGTTTTAAACCCTACTGAGGGCAATTTGACACTATTGAGCAAAATTGCATGTGTATAATGTTTGCCCCTTCCCTAAGAATCTGCCCAAAGATAAAATGGTAAAGCATGAAAAGATGTACAGATGTGGCTATTTATTGCATATTTTGTAACGACAAAAGCCGGAGACTATCTAAATATGCATCAATAATAGATGAATTAAATTAACCCTGGTGTACTTATAATGGAACACTATACAGCCATAAAAGAAAACTTTAATAATGAATACTTTCTTATATGTGATCTCCAGAATATTTGTTAAGTGAAAACAGCAAGTTGGAGAAGCAATGTGTATATATACACCATATTACAATTTATCTAAGAAAGGAAGCACATGTGTGTGTCTGTATGTGCACATGTGCACACAATGGGCTATTATGCTATAATTAAAATTACCACTTGTATGAGATGAAAGGTAACATGTAGAGGAGAAACAGAAGTCAGGGGCAGGAAATTTACAAGACAAACCTGAATATTTTATCATTCCAGAAAGCAAAGAAGTTATCAAAAATTATTGGAATAGTGTCAAAAGGACTCATGAACCAACTTGAAGTGGCTCCCACTGTACAAAGATGAGTCATCTGGATAATAACATAATTGGATTGAAATGAATCAAATACGTTACAAATTCAGGACTTTACAATGATCGATTTTTTTGAATTGATCACCTTTGGAGAATGCTAGGAAACCATCTCATGATTCTGAAAACTGATAAATAAAGGGAAAGAATCATGCATATAACTTATCTTTCCAGTAAAAACTGTACCTCAGTGTATTCAAAATGTTGATAAAACTCCCTATGGAAGTATTCCAGTTAGCAAATAATGACATAATAAAAGCATTTGAATATTAACATTTTGCAAACCCCTAAGTAAATGCTGGATCTGAGAAATGATCCTCAATGGCAGCTAACACAACAGTAGACAACTGGACACTAGTCAACTCTTGATGGAAGTTTAGAATAGCACCTATGAAGCAGTCTTGACAAAAATATAGGCCGAAAATGATCATGCCTCTTGATCTCACAACCAGTATAGGAAACATACAGGGAGCTGAGGAATAGGGATTTTTAAAAATGGGAATGCAATCAGAAATATCCCAGAAATAAGAAAGTGCACAAGGAAAATTACTCTGTTTTTCCAACTAGTCAATTGCAAGCATAGATGGATAGATGATAGACAGACAGACAGATAGATAGATAGATAGATAGATAGATAGATAGATAGATAGATACATAGATACATAGATACATAGATACATAGATAAAAGAGTAAGCTGTGAAAGAAAAGAATCCATAAGAGACCTACCATCAAAATGCGATATGTGCACTCTGTTTGGATTCTAATAGAAATAAACCATCAAAATAAAATCTATGAACAAATAAAACATGTTTGACAAAAATATGGACTGGATATTTAATGATGTTAAGGAATTACTGGTTTTTTTTCTGTTTGTTTTGTCTTTTGTTTTGTTATGGACACGGCATTATGCTATGATCTTTTGTAACAAGAATTCTTTTGTTTTAGAGACACACACGTACTTATGGATGAAATGTTATGAAATCTGAGTTGTGCTTCAAAACAATTCTGGGGGAAGAGATAGTAAGTAAGAACGTACAAACAAACGCAAGTGTGGCTGTGAGCTAGCAAGTGTTGAGACTGAATAATAGGTACATGCAGGTACACTGTACCTTTCTTTCTACAATATGTGCTTAAAATTATCCATAAAAATGGTTTTAAAAAGACCTACAAATCCTGGATACACCATTTCTGACTATTTGATACTAAGCAAGTCACTTATACATTTTGAGCCCCCACTTTCTTGTATGTAAAAATAGTGTAATATTAACAATTTTATTCGTTGGTTTGCTATTTTTACTTTTGGACCTTGATAATGGTTAATTGAAAAGAGGAAAAGCTTTTGGAAGCAGAAGAGACCCTCTTTTAAATATTTGTTATTATTTTGTGGCATTAGGTAAGTACTCAACTTCTCTGAGCCTTTTCTTTCAGGTAAATTGGGGATAATACCAGCATCATATCATTGTTACAAGAACTATGTAAAGTTGGCACTGTATAAATAACACTCTCTCTATACCATTGAAGCCATTTGGATTCCAAATTGGAAATACTTACTCTCCTGATAGGTTTACTTTTATTATTATTGTACTAATAGTCTTTCTTAAACTATTATTTAAATACTTTTTTGTGACCAGACTCCAGACCCCCCAAAAAGAGATCATTCATATCCTCCACCTCATGGAAGTATATTGCACATAGTGGAGGTCAATAAATTTTGATGAATTAAATTCCTTAAATAAATTAGATGCTACCTTTACAGACTGATTAATCTCCTGAGACCACTGACACTGAACTCTGTTGTCATCATTTTTCAATATTTAAGTAATCTCTCAAAATCTCAGATTGTTTCCTGAACAAACCATAATGTGGCACGTAAAAAGCAGAACAGTATTTGTAGCTCAGGTTTAAAAACACAATTAACTGGGTGATGTATTGCCATGTGATCAGCTATTTGATAACTGTTAGTTCCAGGCTTGTCAGTTCCTACAAGCAATCACAAACACATCACAGATTCCTCAGTAAAAAATTAAATCAGGTTCATAATGGTCAGGAAAAATGAGTAGAGTCTCCAAAAGAGAATGGACTCCAGAAGACCCTATTTGAGGCAATAAACAAACCAAGCTCAAATGTAGTTAAAAATATTCCCACTTGAGAGGAAAAACTCATTTCCAGTATTCTGACAACATGGTGACAGCATGGTTTTTACTTCTGAGAATTGTAATGCCCTTTTCTCATAAAACCTAGAGAAAGCCAAAAGCAGTTCAATTAAAGTGTCTGAATGTGTTCGTCTGTTATCTATAGCTCAGTGGGACAGCTCATCTGGGGCCTAAAGAGTTTAGCTGTGTACTTTTGCCAGAATATTCCCTAAAGCTTCTCTGAAGCTATTAACTGTACAGTTCACTGTAGTAAAACTCACTCCTCAGTGTCTCTCTTGACATTAGCAAGCAAACACTAGAGTGCAGTGCAGAGTAAAGGGAAATTTTCTCTCTAATTAAAAATAAGTTCATGATCTGTAATTTCAAAGTCCATCAAGCATAATTCTATAAAAATATATGCCTTATGCATGAGGTTATAGGATTTATATCAAAAAATAAAATTAAATCAAGCTTATTTTATACCTTCCAAATTGAAACATTAGAAAGGAAATCATCGCAACATCATTAGTTTGCCATAAGATGATGCATTCATACGTTGCAAAACTAGTCCTGCACTCCAACCTTTAAAGTCTCCACACAATTGTGTATGTCAAAATATAGCTGATGCTGTAACTCACAATTTTATTAACATTTTTAGTTTACATTAAATATTTTACATATTGTTATATGGATATTCTATTTTATCTCCTAGAAAAGTGAATGCCTAAAAAGGGATATAGATGAATTGTGATATATTCCATTAAGGTTTTCTTCAGATTACATTATTACATTCTAAAGTAAGTTGAACTATCCCAAGGATTTACATAAATAAAATTTCCTATAATTTTTATGGCTTTAAATAGAAAGGAGAGTTGAGAATACATCTGTGAGAGAGCAAAACATAAACCCACTGTGGTCCTAATGTTGCCATATCAAGAAAACTCCCTGTGTGAAATTTTAAGAAAGAATCCAAGCAAATGCCTACAACCATTTCAGAGAGGCTGCATTCACGGCAACAAACTAGAGTTTATTTATTTTCAGGGAAAAAAAAAAAAAGGTCTGTTAAAAGTCATTACAAGATTTTTTCATCCATGAAATAAGAATCATAATTCTCACCATATATATCACAGAAGATTTTTGTGACATTAAAAAATGAGCTAGTGTATTGTAAAACACAAAGGAGCATAAAAATGTAAGTGATAACCAAGAGGATGATCATTTTCAGTTTATAGCCAAAAACAGAGAGATGTCACACTCAGCATGTGAAAGAGTATTTAGCACGTTAAGTGTTTACCATTTTTTTAAGTGAAATATTAATCAGTGTTGGGCAGACACACTGTCAAATGTGTCAAATGCACAAAATTAAATACAAAATGAGCCTGAAGTATCTATTAGTGCCAGAATGTAATGAAGTACTCAAATACATACACACACACACAATGGTGAGGGTATGTCAGAAGAACACAGGAGGCAACTAAGAGAGTTCTCCATAATGAAAACTGAAACAATCTGAGCATCAAAATAAATGAAATAGTATTGAATTATAACCCAAAGTGCAGAGGAAAATAAATGAGTCCACAGTGACATAAGTAATTAAATAAAAAGCGAAATAAATGGAAGAGCATAAATAAATCTCTTGCACAAAATAATTCCAAATAATATACTGTATATAGGCACTCTACCCTCAAGGAAGAGGAGCCCAACTCCCCAGCCCTTAAGTATGGGCTGTGATTAGTGACTCTCCTTCAAATAGTACCAGGGGAAAGAGTAACTGTACAGTGGAGAAACCTGACAAATACTACCTCAGTCAGGTGATCAAAATCCACATCAATGGTGACAGGCCATGCCTATAGTGTATACCCTTCATATGATGTAATGAGAATGGCATTTCATCTCTTTGGTCTTCCTCCCCAAAACACACAACCCCAGTCTAATCATGAGAAAAAAATCAAATTCCAATTAAGGAACTTTATACAAAAACCTAAACAGCATCCCTCAAAACTGTCTAGGTCATCAAGCACAAGGAAAATCGGAGAAACTGTCACAGTCAAGAGATCTTAAGGGACATAACAATGAAATTAAATGTGATATCCTAGATGGGATCCTATAACAGAAAAAGGAAATTAGGGTAAAATCAAGCAAAGCTAAATTAAATATGAACTTCAGTTAATAATAATATGTCTGTATTCATTCATTAATTGTGACAAATGTACCATATTTATGCAAGATATTAATAATAGGGGAAACTGGATGTGGAGAAGGAGAGGCAGGGAGTTATGGGAATTCTCTGTACTATGCTCATCTTTTTCCGTAAATGTAAAACGTCAGTTTAAGAAAAATGTCAAAGACCTACCAAACATGCCTTTTTTTTCCTTGTAAGCAATGCAAGATATAGCAACTCATCCTCCGCCAAGGAGGAGATACCTCAACACACTCTGGACCATTGGATCCCCGGAAACCTCACTAAAGTAGAAATTTCCTGAAATGTGGGGTTTATCTCCCATCCTCTGGTTCAAATATGTCTTACTAAGACATTAAAGTGCTTTACTACTTCCCACACATTCTATCCAATCCTCAAATGTCCTCAAAGTTGTGGACCACAATAGTGTTTTGTCATATACCAAGGCAATCATGACTTTTACAGACTTGTGACAGAGAGCAGGAGAATTGACACAGGCACAACAGGAGGGAGTAATATTCATTCTGCCAGGTAAAAGTAAACAGTTTCTGACAGTCAGAGGAGAAAGCATTGACCAGGAATTAATCATTTAATTTTTATTTGAAGTATTTTATGAGCCAATTACATCACTTCTTAGACTCTCTTATATTCAAGGTTGACCTTTCACTATACAATGCTGTCATTACTTGAATCTTAAGAAGGAAACTATTGCTCTTAGTACAAATTCAGTAAAGAAAGAGTTTATCAAATTCCATTTGCCTTTGTGTAATGATGAATAAAGTATGCATTAGCTAAACATTTACAAATAATAACAATGAAAAAGTGCACAGCTCTGTACCCATGGGCAGTGAGGGAGAAAGGGGTGTGGAGGAGAAAGCTAAGTTACAATGCTGAACTTCTTTCTAGAGAAAACAATTTGAAAATGGATTCAACATCAAGGAGAATTATATAGAATCTGTTATATAAAACTAGCTTAAGATTTTGAAAGATATGACTTCCATGGTATTTTTTTTTTGAGTTGTTTGTACTTTCTTCAAAAGACATTGATATATATGTGAACTGTTAAAAGATAATCATGGTCAAAAGTCTATCACAAACAATTGCAGATGAAAAAAAATACAGGTAACTAAAGATGATGAGATATTAATGCCAGTGTTGTTAAGGTCAGAGTCATACATCACTGACGGCAATACGATGGTATAATGCTTTTGGAGAGCCGTTTGGCAATGCCTATCAACAGGAATAAAAATTTTCATCTCCTATGACTCAGGGTTCCCACTTCTGGGAATTTATCCTAAGAAATTACATTAAATGTATAAAAATGCTATAAGTACAAAGGTTTTTATTTCATAACATTTTTAGACTTACCAAAAAAAGACAATCAATGAAAAATTCAAGAATAATTTTAAAAATGAATCAGTAGATTCTCTTTATGCAGTGATTAAAAACAATAATGTAAAGGGCTATGTAGCATCATGGAAATATGCTAGCTTTGTGATATAACATTAAATGACAATAGAACAATACAAATAGAAAATGCTAATATAACATGTAAACAAATATTTATATATGTATAACAATATAAATGTGGACAAGTACTGGAAGGAAGCACTTTTTAAAATATATTAATTTGTAGGCATTGTGGGAATCTTCAGTTAATTTTACCTTTTTAAATCTAGATATTCTTTAGTTTGGAATCAATGCTATCTTATAACAGACCCATAATCATTAAAACATTATTACTATATTTTGATAAATAAAGGGGAGTTAACTGTTAAATGAGCAAGAGATAACCTGGAACTATAAAAGTTTTCAGGAATATTTTCTGCTAAACAGATAATGCATATACATAGTATATCTTTCCCTTCTTTTATTCCAAGATTTGGGTAGACTATCCAAATAAATGAAAATATTTCATTCCATAGTCCTCACTCTGCTCCAGATTTTACAAGATTTTCTTGATTTTTTCAGATTTAGTATCTTGTTTCAGATTTTGGCAATTTGCTAATATTGACTAATACTAGCATTTTTTTAGAATAGTTCTTACAAAGAGGTGAAAATAGAAGGGGCTTGAAGTTAAAGCATGTGGGACATGCTGCGGCAAGAAAATACTTAATAAAAAGAAAACTAAGTATCACCTACTTCATAATTTTGTTTGAGATCGACTTTATTGATGGCCGTAGTGCAGTAGTTCTTGCAGTATATTTAAGAATAGCTTCAAGTTTGGGGTTTTTTTTAATACAACTTGTATACCCAGTCTGCATAACCAAGGATTAAACTTGAGCATGTCTAGACCCTGGCTGGGGTCCAGGAATCCACATTGTATAAAAGTTCCAAAGTGATTCTGATGCAGGTGGTCTTAAGACCATGCCTGGGAAACAAGCATAAAAATTAAATGGATGCCTGATTCTTCCTCTCAGATAGTCTTCTTCTAGTTTAAAAATGAAAGCATTAATACATAGAGGGATTCTATTATATTCATTTTTGCAAAACGAAAGAGAACATGGAAAAACAAAAACAGTTTTAAGAGAGAAAGATCTCCCACCAGATGTTACAGTTTGCAAAATATTCCACGTTATCGACTGGTTAAACACATGACTACAAAGAAATACCTGAGACTGAGTAATTTATAAAGAAAAGAGGTTTAATTGCTTCATGGTTCTGCTAGCTCTTCAGGAGGCATAACACTAGCATCTACTTTTGGGGAAGTCTCTGGAAGCTCACAATCATGGCGGAAGCAGAAGGAGGAGGAGGCACATCACATAGCCAGAGAAGCAAGATTGTGAGGGGGGAGGTGCTTCACACTTTTAAACACCAGATATCAGAAGAACTCACTCACTATCATGAGGGCAGTACCAAAGGGAATGGTGCTAAACCATTCATGAGAACTCCACAGCATGATCAAGTCACCTCCTACCAGCACCCACCTCCAACATTGGGGGTTACAATTTGACAGGAGATTTGGGTGGACACACATACAAACTGTGTCAACATGTCAAAATCATCTATAGAAAAAGCGGAAATTCACCTGGTAAGCCCTTGAGGTGGTCATGCTACCACCCAGATTGCTCTATACTTGGATCTCAGGATTCCCAGCTAGACGAAAATGAAGTCAGCAGCCTCTGTCGCAGCTCTCCATCTCATTTTCTCACCTCTGTTCATGTATTTCTGTTCAAGAGTGACTGGCTTGCTGATAGCTCAAACTTCATGTGTATCAAAAATATATCTTCAAACAGAAAAAAAAAAAAAAAACAGAGGGCTAATGGTTTGGGCTAAAAAAAAAATCTGAGTTAAAGAAATATATATTTTTTATATCCCATAATTATCAAGCAAAACTAACCAAACTAACTGGTGGAAGCCTATGGCATGTATGTCTTTCCCACTCCGCTATTCACCAAGGCTCTTTTGTGTGGGGAATTTTTTATTTGTTTATTTTTATGTTTATGGATACATAATAGTTGTGCATATTTATGAGGTACATGAGAAATTTTGACATAAGCATACAATGTGTACTGCTTAATTAGGGTAATGAGAACATCCTTCACCTTAAGCATTTATCAGTTCTTTGTGTTAGAAACATTCCAATTCTACTTTTCTAGTTATTTTGAGATATACAATAAATTATGGATAACTGTAGTCACCCTACTGTGCTACCAAATGCTAGATCTTATTCCTTCTATCTAACTGTATTTTTGTACCCATTAACCATCCTCTCCATAATACCCTTCTCAGCCTCTGATAACCATCATTCTGCTCTCTATCTCCATGAGATCATTTTTAGTTCCCACATATGAATGAGAATGTGTAATATTTGTCCTTCTGTGCTTGGTTTATTTCACTTAATATGTCTTCCAATTTCATCCGTGTTGTTGCAGAATATATGATTTCATTGTTCTTTATGGCTGAATATTTTTGCATTACATATATATCACATTTTCTTTTTTCTTTTTTTAATTTTTATTTTTTATTTTTTTACCTTGTAATTTGTATTTTTTTTTTCAATAGGTTTTTGAAGAACAGGTGGTGTTTGCTTACATGAGCAATTTCTTTAGTGGTGATTTCTGAGATTTTGGTGTACCCATCACCTGAGCAGTATACTCCCACCCTTTCCCCAAGTCCCCAAAGTCCACTGTATCATTCTTATGCCTTTGTATCCTCATAGCTTAGCTCCCACTTATGAGGGAGAACATACAATGTTTGGTTTTCCATTCCTGAGTTACTTCACTTAGAATAATGGTCTCCAATTCCATCCAAGTTGCTGTGAATACCATTATTTCACACCTTTTTACGGCTGAGTAGTATTGTGTGTGTGTGTGTGTGCCACAGTTTCTTTACCCACTCAATTGATGGGCGTTTGGGCTGCTTCCACATGTTTGCAATTGTGAATTGTGCTGCTATAAACGTGAGTGTCCAAGTATCTTTTTTGTATACTGACTTCTTTTCCTCTGGGTAGATACAAAGTAGTGGGATTGCTGGATCAAATGGTGGTTCTACTCCTAGTTCTTCAGGCAATCTCCACACTGTTTCCTATAGTGATTGTACTACTTTATATTCCCATCGACAATATAAAAGTGTTTCCTTTTCACCACATCCATGCCAACATCTATTATATTCTGATTCTTTTATTATGGCCACCCTTGCAGGATTAAGATGGTATTGCATTGTGGTATTGATCTGAGCATTTTTTCATATGCCTGTTGGCCATTTGTATATCTTCTTTTGAGAATTGTCTATTCATGTTCTTAGTCAACTTTCTAATGGAATTGTTTGTTTTGTTTCTTGATGATTTGAGTTCATTGTAGATTCTGGATATTAGTCCTTTATCAGATGCATAGATTCCAAAGATTTTCTCCCACTCGATGGGTTTTCTGTTTATTCTGCTGATTGTTTCTTTTGCTGTGCAGCTTTTTAGTTTAATTAAGTCCCATCTATTTATCTTTGTTTTGTTGCATTTGCTTTTGAGTTCTTGCTCATGAAGTCTTTGCCTAAGCCAATGTCTAGAAGGGTTTCTCCAATGTTATTTTCTAGAATTTTTATGGTTTCAGGTCTTGGATTTAAGTCTTTGGTCCATCTTGAGTTGATTTTTGTATAAGGCAAGAGATGAGGATCCAGTTTCATTCTTCTACATGTGGCTTGCCAATTATCCCAGCACCATTTGTGGAATAGGGTGTCCTCACTTTATGTTTTTGTTTGCTTTGTCAAAGATCAGTTGGCTATAAGTATTTGGCTTTATTTCTGGGTTCTCTATTCTGTTCCATTGGTCTACGTGCCCATTTTTATACCAATAACATGCTGTGAATTCAGCTGTAAATCTGTCTGGTCGTGGACTTTTTTTGTTGACAATCTTTTTTATTACCATTTTAATCTCACTGCTTGTTATTTGTCTGTTCAGAGTTTCTATATTTTCCTGACTTAATCTAGGAGGGTTGTATATTTCCAGGAATTTATCCATCTCCTCTAGGTTTTCTAGTTTATGCACATAAAGGTGATCATAGTAGCCTTGAATAATATTTTGTATTTCTGTGGAATCAGTTGTAATATCTCCTGTTTCATTTCTAATTGAACTTATTTGAATCTTCTCTCTTCTTTTTGTGGTTAATCTTGCTAATGACCTATCAATTTTATTTATCTTTTTTTAAAAAGCAGCTTTTTGTTTCATTAATCTTTTGTATTTTTTTGTTTCAATTTCATTTAGTTCTGCTCTGATTTTGTCATTTCTTCTCATCTACTGGGTTTGGGTTTGGTTTGTTCTTGTTTCTCTAGTTCCTTGAGGTGTGACCTTAGATTGTCTGTGCTCTTTCAGACTTTTTGATTTAGGCATTTAAGGCTATGAACTTTCCTCTTAGCACCACCTTTGCTGTATCCCAGAAGTTTTGATAGAGTTCCTTATGTGTCCGGTGAGTCTCTTGAAGACAACAGATACTTAGTTGGTGAATTATTATCTATTCTGCCATTCTGCATCTTTTTAGGGAGCATTTAGGTCATTGAAATTTAATGTTAGTATTGACATGTGAGGTTCTATTCTATTCATTGTGCTATTTGTTGCCTGATTACCTTGTTTTATTTTTTATTGTGTTGTTATTTTATAAGTCCTGTGAAATATATGCTTTAAGGAGATTCTATTTTGGTGTATTTTGAGGATTTGTTTCAAGATTTAGAGCTCCTTTTAGCAGTTCTTATAGTGCTGGCTTGGTGGTGGAAAATTCTCTCAGCATTTGTTTGTCTGAAAAAGACTATCCTTCATTTACGAAACAGTTCCATTGGATTCAAAATTCTTGGCTGATAATTTTTTTTAAGGAGACTTGTACCTTCTAGCTTGTAGGGTTTCTGCTGAGAAATCTGCTGTTAATCTGATAGGTTTTCCTTTATAGGTGACCCAATGCTATTGCCCCCCAGTTCTTAAGATTCTTTCCTTTGTTTTGGCTTTAGATAACCTGATGACTATGTGCCTAGGTGATAATCTTTTTGTGATAAATTTCCCAGGTGTTCTTTGAGCTTTTTGTATTTGGATGTCTAATCTCTAGCAAGGCTGGGGAAGTTTTCCTTGATTATTCCCTCAAATATGTTTCCCAAACTTTTAGCTTCTTCTTCTTCCTCAGGAACACCAATTAATCTTGTTTGGTCATTTAACATAATCCCAAACTTCTTGGAGGCTTTCTTCTTTTTTAAATCTTTCTTTGTCTTTGTAGAACTGAGTTAATTCAAAAGCCTTGTCTTTGAACTCTGAAGTTCTTTCTTCTTCTTCGATTCTATTGCTGAAACTTTCCAGTGTATTTTGCATTTCTCTAAGCGTGTCCTTTATTACCAGAAGTTGTGATTGCTTTTTATTTACGCTATCTATTTCACTGAAGATTTTTTCCTTCATATCTTGTGTCATTTTTTGATTTCATTAAGTTGGACTTCACCTTTCTCTGGTGACTCCTTGATTAGCTTAATAATCAACCTTCTGAATTCTTTTTCTGGCAATTCGGAGATTTTGACTTGGTTTGGATCCATTGGTGGTAAGCTGGTATGATCTTTTCAGGGTGTTAAAGAACCTTGTTTTGTCATATTACCAGAATTGTTCTTCTGGTTATTTGGGTAGGCCACTCAGAGGGAAGAGTTGGGGGTCAAGGCTGCTGTTGAGATTCTTTTTTCTCATGTGGTGTTCCCTTGATGTAATACTCTCCCCCTTTTCCCAGGGATGTGGCTTTCTGCGAGCCAAGTTGTAGCAATTGTTATTTTTCTTCTGGCTCTAGCCACCCAGCAGGGCTCCAGGGTCCAGGCTGGTAATGGGGGTTGTCTGCACAGAGTCCTGTGGTATGAACCATCTTCAGGTCTCTCAGCCATGGATACCAGTACCTGCTCTGGTGGAGGTGGCAAGGGAATGAAATGGACTCTGCGAGGGTCCTTAGTTTTTGGTTTTTTTTTTTGAGACGGAGTCTAGCTCTGTCGCCCAGGCTGGAGTGTAGTGGCCGGATCTCAGCTCACTGCAAGCTCCGCCTCCCGGGTTTACGCCATTCTCCTGCCTCAGCCTCCCGAGTAGCTGGGACTACAGGCGCCCGCCACCTCGCCCGGCTAAGTTTTTGTATTTTTTAGTAGAGACGGGGTTTCACCGTGTCAGCCAGGATGGTCTCGATCTCCTGACCTCGTGATCCGCCCGTCTCGGCCTCCCAAAGTGCTGGGATTACAGGCTTGAGCCACCGCGCCCGGCCAGGGTCCTTAGTTTTGATTGTTTAAGGCACTAGTTTTGTGCTGCTTGGCATCCTACCAGGAGGTGGCACTTTCAAGAGAGCATCAGTTGTAGCAGTATAGAGAAGATCAGGCAGTGGGTGGGACCCTAGAACTCCAGAGAAAATGCCTTTTGTCTTCAGCTATCAGGGTGGGTAGGGAAGGACCATCAGGTAGGGGCAGGGTTAAGTGTGTCTGAACTCAGACTCTCCTTGGGTGGGGCTTGCTGCTGCTGCTGTAGGGGGTGGGGGGGGTGGTTCTCAGGCCAATGGAGTTATGTTGCCAGGGGGATTATGGCTGCCTCTGCTGTGTTGTGCAGGTCACCAGAAAAGCGGGGAAAAGCTGACAGTTACAGGCCTTACCCAGCTCTCATGCAGCCCAAAAGACGGGTTTCACTCCCACCACTCCCCCAACAGCACTGAGTTTATTTTCAGGCAGCAGGTAAGCATGGCTGAGAACTTGCCCCAGGCTACAAGCCTCCCAGCTGAGAAAGTAAGCAAGGCATTCAGGTTTCATGGCTCCCTGCCTGCTGTGGCTTCTGTATTCATCTGCACTCCCGATTGACCCTCTCCCCCATATTCTGTACAGGAAATTTCACGTTCGATCAAAATTGATACAAAGTTCAGCTGGAAGTTTCCTTCTCCCTGTCGTTTTTTCCCAGTTCCTCTGGCAGCGTGTCCCAAGGACCTCCGTGAGACAAAGTCAGAAATGTCTTCCCTGGGGACCAAGAGTGTCCACAGGGCTCTTCCTGCTGCTTTTTCTATCCATGTATTTCACTTGGCTCTCTAAATTTGTGTCAGCTCCAGATAAAGTTAAATCCTTCTCCCATGATCTAGACCTTCATGTTCCCCAGTGAGAGTGTGTGCTCAGGGGCAGACAATCCTCTTTTCACACTCTCACACTTTGGGCACTCACAGTTTTTCAGTTGTCTCCCAGGGTCTACAGCAGCAACAGCAGCAATCTGCTTTCTTCAAAGGGTCTGTAGATTCTCTCAGCTTTCCTGATATGTTCCTATGGTAGCTCACAGGCTGCACTGTCCATCATCTGAGTGGGATCTGCAAGTTAGTCCTACCTCCTATCTGCCACTTTTCCCATGTATCACATTTTCTTTATCCAATCTGTGTGTGTGTGTGTGTGTGTGTGTGTGTGTGTGTGTGTGTGTGTGTGTGTGACAGAGTCTTGCTCTGTCGCCCAGGCTGGAATGCAGTGGTGTGATCTCGGCTCACTGCAAGCTCTGCCTCCCAGATTCATGCCATTCTCCTGCCTCAGCCTCCTGAGTAGCAGGGACTACAGGCGCCCGCCACAATGCCTGGCTAAATTTTGTATTTTTAGTAGAGACAGGGTTTCACTGTGTTAGCCAGGATGGTCTCAATCTCCTGAGCTTGTGATCCACCCACCTCTGCCTCCCAAAGTGCTGGGATTACAGGCATGAGCCACCACGCCCAGCCCCAATCATCTATTGATGGATACACACTTAGGTTGATTCCATATCATTGCTATTGTGATAGTACTGTGATAAACAAGTGTAGTTATCTTTTTGACATGATAATATTTTTCCTTTGGATAAACATCCAGTAGTGAGATTGCTGATTTCAATGGTAGTTCTATTTTTAATTCTTTATGTATTTCTCTGATGATTCATGATGTTAAGCATTTTTTCATGTGTGTTGGGCATTTGTATGTCTTCTTTTGAAAATCGTTTATATCCTTTGTCCAGTATTTAATGAAATTATTTTGTTTTTGATGTTGTTTTGTTTCAATTCCTTGTAAATTCTGGATATCAGTCCAGAATCATATCAGTCCTGTTGGATACATAGTTTGGAAATATTTTCTCCTGTCCTGCAGATGTTTATTCTGTTGATTATTTCTTTTCCTGTACAAAAGCTTTTTAATTTAATTAAGTCCCATTTATCTATTTTTTTGTTGCTTGTGCTTTTGAGGTCTGAGTCATGAATTCTTTGCCTAGACCACTGTTCAGAAGAGATTTTTCTATATTTTCTTCTAGTATTTTTATAGTTTCAGGTCTTCAATTTAAGTTGTTGATCTATCTTTAGTTGATTTTTCTATATGATGAGAGATAGGGGTAAAGTTTCATTGTTCTGCATATGACTATACAATTCCAATACTATTTATTGAAAATGGTGTCCTTTCTCCAATATATGGCTTTGGCAACTTTGTCATTGATCAGTTGGTTGTAGGTATGTGATATTATTTCTGTGTCCTCTATTCTGTCCCATTGATCTGTGTGTCTATTACTATACTACTACCATGCTATTTTGGTTACTATATCCTGGTAGTATATTTTGAAGTCAGGTAATGTGACACCTCCAGCTTTGTTCTTTTTTGCTCAGGGTTGCTTTGGCCATTCAGGATCTTTTTTGGTTCCATCAGAATCTTGGGATTCTGTTTTCTAATTCTATGAAAAATGATATTAGTATTTTGATAGGAATTGCATTGAATCTATAGATTGCTTTGGGCAGTATGATCATTTTAACAATATTATGCTAATCCACGAGCATGAGACATTTTTCCATTTGTTTGTGTCACCTTCACAATTTTTTTATCAGTGTATTGTAGTTGTCATTGTAGAGATCTTTCACCTCCTTGGTTAGATTCCTAGGTAATTTTTTGTAGCTATTATAAATTGGATTGCATTCTTCATTTCATTCTAAGCTTAATTGTTGGGGTCCGCGTGTTTCCTAAACAAAGGAACGAACACATAAGACAACACAAGACAAGACAAACATGGCGGCCACCTCGAATGGCACGCTCTGCTTTATTTTATACAGTCGTTTGTGGAATGTTGCCAAGTCACAAGACATATTGTTGTTTTTCTGACCTTTCCCTGACTTTCTGGATTTTCAAGATGTGTACACATAAACAAGCCCCCAGGGTCTGCTGTTAGCAGCTGGCTCCTTTGTCCTCCCTGTTTGCAGGGAAGGAACGCCCTGCTTCGTTTGCAAGAGCAGGACTTATCGAGAACGTCTGGTTTGCGAGCACGTAGTCCTCTACATTAATCATTATTATTGTATAGAAATACTACTGATTTTTGTATGTGGATTTTGTACCCTGAAACTTTACTGAATTCATTTATTAAATCTAAGAGTTTTTCAAAGGCGTTCTTAGGGTTTTCAAAGTATGAGATTATATCATCAGCAAACAGGTATAATTTAACTTCCTCTTTTCCGATGTGGATGCTCTTTATTTCATTCCCTTGCTAAGACTTCTAGTACTCTATTGAATAAGAGTGGTGAAAGTGGACATCCTTGTCTTGTTCTAGTTCTTATGAGACAACTTTCTCAACTTTTCCCTGTTTAGTATGGCACTGCCCGTAGGTTTGTTGTATATGGCCTTTATTAATTTGAGGTATGTTTCTTCTATGCTTAGTTTGTTGAGGGTTTTTATCATCAAAGAATGTTAAATTTCACCAAATGCTTTTTCTGCATCTATTCAGATGATCACAGAGTATTTGTCCTTAATTCTATTTACGTGATGAATTGTATTTATTGATTTGCATAGGCTGAACCATCCTTGCATCCCTAGAATAAAACCTGCTTGATCATGGTGTATTATCTTTTTGTTGTACTGTTGGATTCTATTTGCTAGTATTTTGTTGAGGATTTTTGTGACTATGTTTATTAGAGATATTGATCTGTAGTTTTCTTTTTTGGTTGTGTCCTTTTCTGACTTTGGTATCAGGGTGATATCAGCTTCATAGAATGGGTTAGGAAGGACTCCCACCTCCTTGATTTTTTTGGAAAACTTTCAGTACCCGTTCTTTGTACATTTTGTGGAATTTGTCTGTGGATCTATCTGGTTCTTTGCTGTGGTATATTAGGAGATTTTTTGGATTACTGATTCAATTTCACTACTTGTTGGTCTGTTCAGGATTTTTGTTTCTTCCTGGCTCAATATTGGGAGGTTGTATATTTTCAAAAATTCATTCATTCCCTCTAGGTTTTCTAGTTGTAAAGCTTATCGTTGTTCATAGTAGTCTCTGGTGATTTTTTGTATTTCTGTGGTATCTATTGTATACCATATTTTTCATTTCGTATTGTGTTTATTTGGATATTCACTCTTCTTTTCTTGGTTAGTCTAGCAAGCAGTTTATCAATTTTATCCTTTCAGAGAACCAACTTTTCATTACATTGATGCTTTGGTTTTTTTGGTCTCAATTTCATTTAGTCCTGCTCTAATCTTTATTATATATTTTCTTTTGCTATTTTTTGGTTTGTTCTTGTTTATCTAGTTTCATGAAGTCTAATACTAGATTTTTAAGTGTTGATCTTTTTTTTTTTTGATGTAGATATTTAATGCTACAAATTTTCCTCTTACTGCTGTTTTGCTGTATCCCAGAGGTTTTGATATGTTGTGTTTCCATTTTCTTTTCTTCCAAAAAACTAAATTCTGAACTTAATTTCATCGATGGGCAGTTAGTTGATTTCATGTCTTTGCTATTGTGAATAGTGTGAACATGCTTGTGCATGGATCTTTATAAGAGAATGATTTATATTCCTTTGGGTATATACCCAATAATGAGATTGCTGGGTCCAATGGTATTTCTGCCTCTAGGTCTTTGAGGAATTGCCACACTGTCTTCCACAATGGTCCAACTAAATCACACTCCCACCAACAGTGTAAAAGCATGCCTTTTTCTCCACAACTTCAACAGCATTTGTTGTTTCTGCACTTTTTATTATAGATAGTCTGACTGGTGTGAGATGGTATCTCATTGTGGTTTTGATTTGCATTTCTCTAATGATCAGTGATGTTGATCTTTTTTTCATGCTTCTTGACCACATTGTGTCTTCTTTTGAGAAGTGTCTGTTCATGTCTTTTGCCTACTTTTTAATGGGATTGTTTGGTTTTTTCTTCTAAATTTGCTTAAGTTCCTTATAGACTCTGGATATTAGACCTTTGTCAGATGGAGAGATTGCAAAAATTTTCTCCCATTCTGTACACTGTCTATTCACTCAGTTGGTAGTTTATTTTGCTGTGCAGAAACTCTTTAGTTTAATTAGATCCCATTTGTCAACTTCTGCTTTTGCTACAATTGCTTTCGGCATTTTTGTCATGAAATATTCGCTGATGCCTATGTCCTGAATATTATTGCCTAGATTTTCTTCTAGGGATTTTATAGTTCTGGGTTTTACATGTAAGCCTTTAATCCATCTTGAGGTAATTTTCATATAAGGTGTGAGGAAGTTCAGTTTTAATTTTCTGCATATGAATACCCAGTTTTCCCAGCATCATTTATTGGGAATCTTTTCCCAGTTGCTTGTTTTTGCCAGGTTGTCAAAGATCAAATGGTTATAGATATGCAGTCTTATTTGTGAGTTCTCTATACTGTTCCAGTGGTCTATGTACGTGTTCTTGTACTAGTACCATGTGTTTTGGTTACTGTAGCCCTGTAGTGTAGTTTGAAGTCAAGTGGTGTGTTGCCTCCAACTTTGTTCTTTTTGCTTAGGATTTTCTTGGCTATACGGTCTCTTTTTTGGTTCCATATGAATTTTAAAATAGTTTTTTTCTAATTCTGTGAAGAATGTCAATGGTAGTTTAATGGGAATAGTATTGAATCTATAAACTATCTGGGCAGTATGGCCATTTTCACAATACTGATTCTTCCTATCAATGGGCATGGAATGTTTATTTGTTTATGTCCCCTCCAACTTATTTGAGCAGCAGTTTGTAGTTCTCCTAGAAGAGAGAACTTTACTTGCCTTGTTAGCTGTATTCCTAGGTATTTTATTCTTTTTGTGGCAATGAGAATGGAAGTTCATTCATGATTTGGCTCTCTGCTTGCCTGTTGTTGGTATACAGAAATGCTAGTGATTTTTGCACATTGATTTTGTATCCTGAGACTTTACTGAAGTTGCTTATCAGCTTAAGAAGCTTTTGGGCTGAGACAATGGGGTTTTCTAGATATAGAACAATGTCATCTGCAAACAAAGATAATTTGACTTCCTCTCTTCTTATTTGAATACTCGTTATATCTTTCTCTTGTCTGATTGCCCTGGCCAGAATTTCCAATATTATGTTGAATAAGAGTGAGCACCTTTGTCTTATATCAATTTTCAAATCTTCTGACCATTCAGTATGGCTGTGGGTTTGTCATAGATGGATCTTATTATTTTGATGTATATTCCTTCGATAGCTAGTTTGTTGAGAGTTTTAATATGAAGGGATGTTAAATTTTATCAAAAGTCTTTTCTGCATCTATTGAAGTAATCATGTGTTTTTTTCTTTACTTCTGTTTATGTGATTAACAACATTTATTGATTTGCATATATTGAACCAACCTTGTATCCCAGGGATGAAGCTAATTTGATCATGGTGGATGAGCTATTTAAAGTGCTGCTCGATTTGGTTTGCCTGTATTTTGTTGAGGATTTTTACATTGATGTTCATCAAGAATTTTGGCCTCTTGGGAGGCCAAGGCAGGCTGATTGTCTGAACTCAGGAGTTTGAGACCAGCCTGGGCAACACAGTGAAACCCCGTCTCTACTAAAATACAAAAGAAATTAGCCGGGCATGGTGGCATGCACCTGTAGTCCCAGCTACATGGGAGGCTGAGGCAGGAGAATTGCTTGAACCTGGGAGGCGGAGGTTGCAGTGAGCCCAGATCACACCACTGCACTTCAGCCTGGATGATAGAAAAAGATTTCATCTCACCAAAAAAAAAAAGAGTTTTGGCCTGAACTTTTCTTTTTTTGTTGTATCTCTACCAGGTTTTGATATCAGGATGATGCTGGCCTCACAAAATGAGTTAGGAAGGAGCTCCTCCTTTTCAATTTTTTGGAATCATTTCAGTAGAAATGGTACCAGCTCTTCTTAGTACATCTGGTAGAATTAAGCTGTGAGTCTGTCAGGTCCTGGTCTTTGTTTTGTTGGTAAGCTATTTATTACTGCTTCAATTTTGGAACTCTTATTGGTTTATTCAGGGATTCAATTTCTTCCTTGTTCAGTCTTAGGAGGGTGTATGTGTCTAGGAAATTATCCACTTCTAGATTTTCTAGTTTATGTGCATAGAAGGGTTTATAGTATTTTCTGATAGTTGTTTGTATTTCTGTGGGGTCAGTGGTGATATCCCTCTTATCATTTCTGATTTTGTTTATTTGGTCCTTCTCTCTTTTCTTCTTTATTAGTCTAGCTGGTGACTATCTATTTTGTTTGGTGGTGGTCTATTTTGTTTATCTATTGGTGGTCTATCTGTTTTGTTTCATTTTTTTCAAAAAAACAGCTCCTGAATTTTTTGATTTTTTGAAGGTTTCTTTATGTCTCTATCTCCTTCAGTTCAGTTCTAATCTTGGTTATTTCTTGTCTTCTACTAGCTTCGGGGTTTGTTTGCTCTTGGTTCTCTAGTTCTTTCAGTTGAAATGTCAGGTTGTTAACTTGAGACCTTTATGGCTTTTTTTTTAAAATATACTTTAAGTTCTAGGGTACATGTGCACAACGTGCAGGTTTGTTACATACGTATACTTGAGCCATGTTGGTGTGCTGCACCCATTAACTCATCATTTACATTAGGTATATCTCCTAATCTCCTAATGCTATCCCTCCCTCCTCCCCACTCCCCACAATAGGACCTGGTGCATGATGTTCCCCTTCCTGTGTCCAGGTGATCTCATTGTTCAATTCCCACCTATGAATGAGAACATGCGGTATTTGGTTTTCTGTTCTTGCAATAGTTTGTTGAGAATGATGGTTTCCAGCTGCATCCATGTCCCTACAAAGGACACGAACTCATCCTTTTTTATGGCTGTGTAGTATTCCATGGCGTATATGTGCCACATTTTCTTAATCCAGTCTGTCACTGATGGACATTTGGGTTGATTCCAAGTCTTTGCTACTGTGAATAGTGCCGCAATAAACATACGTGTGCATGTGTCTTTATAGCAGCATGAATTATAATCCTTTGGGTATATCCCCAGTAATGGGATGGCTGGGTCGAATGGTATTTCTAGTTCTCTTTTTGATGTGGGCATTTAGTGCTATAAATTTCCCTCTTAACATTGCTTTAGCCACATCCCAGAATTTGTTTCAAATGACTTCTTGATTTCTGCCTTAATTTCATTATTTACTCATAAGTCATCCAGGAGCACATTATTCAATTTCCATATAGTTTTGTTGTTTTGAGTGAATTTCTTAATCGAGTTCTAATTTGACTGTGGTGTGTTCTGAGAGACTGGTATGATTTCAGTTCTTTTACTTGCTAAGGAGAGTTTTACTTCTGAATATAAGATCAATTTTAGAGTAAGTGCCATGTGGAAATGAGAAGAATGTATATTCTGTTGTTTTGCGGTGGAGAGTTCTGTAGATATCTATCAGCTCCACTTGATTTAGAGCTGAGTTCAGGTCCTGAATATCTTTGTTAATTTTGTGTCTCAATAATCTGTCTAATATTGTCAGTGGAGTGTTAAAGTTTCCCACTGTAATGGTGCAGGACTCTAACTCTCTCTGTAGGTCTCTAAGAACTTGCTTTATGAATCTGGATGCTCTTGTATTGGGTGTGTGTGTACATATATATGTGTGTGTGTGTGTGTGTGTGTGTGTGTATACATAAGCTCTTCTCGTTGAATTGAACATTTTACCATTATGTCATCCTTTTCTTTGCCCTTTTTTTTTCCTTTGTTGGTTTAAAGTCTGTTTTTCAGAAACTAGGATTGTGGCCCCTGCTTTTTTCTGTTTTTCCGTTTGCTTCTTAAATTTTCCTTATTTATTTTGAGCCTATATGTGTCTTTGCACTTGAGATTGGCCTCCTAAAGACAGCATACCAATGAGTCTTGGCTCATTATCCAGCTTGCCATTCTGCGTCTTTTAATTGGGGCATTTAGCCCATTTATTAGGTTAATGCAAATGTAATTGCAGTTTTTGCCATTGCTTTCAATGACAGAAACTGCAATTACTTTTGTACCAATCTAATATATTTAAGAATAGTATTGTTATGTATGAATTTGATCCTGTCATCATGATGCTAGCAGGTTATTTTTCAAACTTGTTTATGTGGTTGCTTCATAGTGTCACTGGTCTGTGTACTTCAGTGTGTCTTTTGTAGTGGCTGGTAACAGTTTTTCCTTTCCATATTTAGTGCTTCCTTCAGGAGCTCTTGCAAGGTAGGTCTAGTGGTGAAGAATTCCCTCAGCATTTGCTTGTATGAAAAGGATCTCATTTCTCCTTCGCTTTTGAAGCTTAATTTGTCCAGGTATGAAATTCTGTTGGAAATTCTTTTCTTTAAGAATTTTGAATAGTGGCCCCCAATATCTTCTGGCTTGTAGAGTTTCTGCTGAGAGGTCCACTGTTAGTCTGATGGGTTTACATTTGTAAGTGACCTGGCCTTCCTCTCTGGCTGGCCTTAACATTCTTTCTTTTATTTTGACCTTGGAGTATCTGACGATTATGTGTCTTTGGGTTGAACTTCTCATGGGGTATCTTACTGGGGTTCTCTGCATTTCCTGAAATTGAATGTCAGCCTGCCTTGCTAGGTTGGGGAAGTTCTCCTGGATGATATCCTGAAGTATGTTTTCCAACTTGGGTCCATTTTCCCCATCTCTTTCAAGTACTCCAATCAGTCATAGGTTCAGTCTCTTTACATAATCCCAACTTTCTCAAAGGTTTTGTTCATTCCTTTTTGATCTTTACTTTTTTTTTTTTTTTTGTCTATTCTTGTCTACCTGTCTTATTTCAGAAAGATAATCTTCAAGCTCTGAGATTCCTTCCTCCACTTGATCTATTATGCTATTGATACTTGTGATTGCACTGTGAAGTTCTCATGTTGTGTTTTTCAGCTCCATCAGGTTAGTTATGTTCCTCTCTAAACTGGGTATTCTGGTTATCAGCTCCTGTATTCTCTTATCATGATTCTTAGCTTCTTTGCATTGGGTCGCAGCATGCTCCTTTAGCTCAGTGAAGTTCTTTATTACCCACCTTCAGAAGCCTACTTCTGACAGTTCAGAAATCTCAGCCTCAGCTCAGTTCTGTACCATTGCTGGAGGGGTGTTACAGTCATTTGGAGGAGAAGAGATACTCTGGCTTCTTGAGTTTTCAGTATTTTTGTGTTGATTCTTTCTCATCTTTGTGGGTTTATCTACCTTCGATCTTTGAGACTGCTGACCTTTGAATGGGGTTTTTGTTTGAGTCTTTTGTTGGATCTTTTGTTGATGTTGTTGTTGTTGTTTTCTGTTTGTTTTTCTTTTAATGGTCAGATTACTCTACTGTAGGACTGCTGCAGTTTGCTAGGGGTCAGTTCCAGATCCTAGTTGCCTTGGTTTTTTTCCCATACGTGGAGGCATCGCCAGTGAAAGCTGTGAAATAGCAAAGATGGCAGCCTACTCTGGAAATAGGCTTCCTCTGGAAGCTCTGTCCCAAGGGGTTACTGGTATGTTGCTGGCCTAAAACATACCTGTAGGAGGTGGCTGGAGAACACTGGGGAATTCTCACCCAGTCAGAGGGAATGGGATCAGGGACCCACTTAAAGAATCAGTCTGGCTGCCTTTTGGTAGAGCAGATGTGCTGTGTTGCGGAGGGATGTTTCCTCATCCAGACTTTGTATTCTCCAAAGCCAGTAGACTGGTATGGTTGAGTCAACTAAACTGCAGAGATAGCAGTCACCTCTCCTGCTGGGAGTTCCTTTCCAGGGAGAGGTCAGAGGTCTATCCATAGAATCCTGGCTGGAGTGGCTGAAGCCCCTGCAGGGAGGTCCCACCCAGTGAGGAAAAATGGATTGAGGTCCTGCTAAAGAAGCAGTCTGACCATAGTCTGGCAAGGCAGCTGTGCTGTGTTGTGGGTGACCTTTATTCATCTGGACCATTTATATTATCCCAAGCAGGCAGGCTGGAACAGCTGAGTCTACCAAACAACAGAGATGGCAGCTACCCCTCCCCCTGGAAACTCAGAACTGCCTCAGGCAGATTCCAGCCTGTTGTCATTGGCTGGCTGGAATTCCAAGCCAATGGGTCTTAACTTGTGAGGTGTCATAGAAGTGGGACCTGCAGAATGATGTTGCTTGGCTCCCTGGATTTAGCCCCCTTCCTAGGGATAAGTTTTTCTGCCTTGCCGGGGATCCTGGGACTAGAGTGTGTAAAACTGCTGGGTCTCTATGTGTGCCTGAGTGGCTGCTCTGCCAAGACTACACACAGCCGTGTATCAGACCCAAGGACCTGGTGGCATGGGCTCACAAAGAGATCTCCAGATCTGCGGGTTTCCTGGGCAGAACTGCACAATCATTCACTGCCTCCCTTGGCTGGGGTAGAGGTTCCTTTGGCTCTATGCCACTCCCGGGGGGACCATCACCACCCCCTGCTTTTCTTCATTCTCTGTGGGTCTAGTTGTTTGCCTAGTCAGTCCCAATGTGAGAAACTGCATATTTCATTTGAAGATGCTGAATTCACTAACCTCTTTGTATTCCTCTCTGTGTGTGCTACAGACTGCAGCTCTTTCTAATCAGCCGTCTTGGATCCCCCCTAGTCTTTCTACTAAAGATGTGAGTGGCTTAGACACTTGCAATTCCAGTGTTAGTGTATTTTTTATTTTTCTGTGTACTTGCTTTTACCAGTGAGTTTTATGCCTTCAGATGATTTCTCACTGCTGTGTTAAGAATTCTGAACATTCTATCTCCTAAAGAAAAATTTTAAAAACACAAAACACATGATTGGTTTAGCATTTCCATATTGTGGTCTTCAGACTCTCAGTTTCTATCAATGTCTGGAGCCATGGGAAGCCTAGTACATGAAGTCTTTAAAAAGGAAAAACAAGAAAAATATTCAAGAATGGCTGATGACAAAAGGATTACTAAATATGTGATGTGTTCCAGATTGCCTAAAGATTCCAGATTGTAAATGTTAGGTTGCATTGACACCAAAAACTACAGGAAAACAAAAAGATTGAGAATAGTTAAAAGGAGCAATATACAGTGAACAGAAAAATGAAGAGAGTGATGAACAATTGAGGCAGTAAAAGAAAAGGCTGAATGCAGTCATGGGAACAATAAAAAGTTCTGCTGCTGATATAAAAAGTGATGGGGCAAAATAGGCATGTCTTACAAGAGAAAACTATAAACTAGAATGTGACAATCTGGGGACATTCAGGAAAGAGCAAGTGGCATGAACACACTGTAGCATCTTGTAAGGACTTCCTGTATTTCAACTGGTATTAGTCAATATTCAACAAGAAACGCTATATAGGCCCAGCGCGGTGCCTTATGCCTGTAATCCCAGCACTTTGGGAGGCCGAGGCGGGTGGATCACGAGGTCAGGAGATTGAGACAATCCTGGCTAACACAGTGAAACCCCGTCTCTACTAAAAATACAAAAAATTAGCCAGGTGAAATCGGGCCACTGCACTCCAGACTGGGAGAGAGAGCGAGACTCAGTCTCAAAAAAAATAAACCATGTGAGAAACATAGTACTAGTTCTAGCAATGGAAAAAACTGTATTAAAAAGCCATTCGAAACTTTCTGCAGAGAAACTCTGGAGGAAATATTAAAATGTTGACATAATCTTAGAAGACAATGGAGATCTATGTGCACCTTGAGAAAACTTAAAAGACGAAACTTTTAAAAGATTCAATATTTAAAGGGAAACTTTTAAAATATTGGTTCAACATTTTATATGACACTGAGAATCATAAAGGACATGTTGTTACATTCTTTACAGAGTCTTAGTAAAATATAGTTCTTCATCATAACCCTATCATAAAGCTACACTAGTGAATTTATAAAATTTTGAAAACATTATGTATCTGGTTGGTCTCACTAAAAAAGATCAGTCTGTCTAATTCCATTCCAGAAGTGCTCACAATGTGTTGCAGATGACATTTATAATGAGTAGCGTATAGCACACATTTTAAGTAAAAAATATCCTGACTTTTCAATTACAATTTTCCACAATCCTAACGTGTCAGTCAGAAAATCAAATAAGTAGGTCAAGGATCAGGAAATTTACAGAATTCAAGAAAAGCCTTTTTAAAGAATAATTTCTTTTGCTGACTCTCAACAACACATTTCAAGCAACTAATGTCTGTGTTTTGGGTTTTTGTTTGTGAAATATTTGGAAAGGTAAGAAAGCATGAAAATGGAGTCATTGGCAATGTACTCTCCATCTATAATTTGTCACAAATATTTATAGCATTCATGTATATTTCTGGCATGCCACTGGAGCATATTATAGATTCTAGTCCAAAAAAAAAAGACTTAAAAGGTAAATAAATTTTCAACATCAAGGTTTTATTAAATTGCCTCAATTTATGTTTAATTGCCATAGGCTGAGTGCAATGCAGATATCTGTAATTAGCAAAGTTGTAAACTATTTGAAAGTCACCAGGAGGTTAAGTGCATGAATGAAAATTTAATGTCCTTCTTGACTCATGACAATATAACTATCCTGAAAATGTTCACTTTGCCTATTGGACTTTCAGGAATGTCTGAAGTTAAATGGTGAAAAACATAGGCAAATATGTTCAAAATGGAAATAGGCTCACCAAATTTTAAATATTTTTTTAAAGATGTGTAGCAATTACTCTAGCCACACATCTTTCACTGTCATAGAAGAAATAATTTTTTAACCTAATGGAACTGACTTCTCAATTGCAAAGACTCAAAAATACTCCAATTCTCAGAACTCCTTACAACTGAGTAATTCCCCTGACCTTCATACTTGTCATTTCACAATCAATGTGTTGGAATACTCGGTTAAATGGAAAGGCAGACCTTAGTATGTTCCAAATGAACAACAGACTAATGACATGTGTCTACAGAGTGGCTAAGTTTAAAGAGCAGGACAAATGAGCCAAAGTCCTGCTTGCTGATTAGTGCTTATCACAGGAACAGTCATTCCAGCCTCCTAGAGGGACCAGATGTTGAAGTCCACAGACCCAGGCCTATCCCAACCTGATATATACTGAGTGACCTTGGTCTAGTTACTTACTGTCTTTGTACCTCAAGTTCCTCATGAATAAAATGGGGTATGTCACATAAGGTTGCTGTGAGGATCTAATGAGCTATATGTAATACACCACAAAATTTAACCTAGGGACTAGCTCTTGGTTCTCAATAAATGTTAATATTAGATGCTAATTTTAACATTTTAACTAGGTGAACCTAGGCTGTAAGTGTTTGGGATTCATGTGACTACTGTCACTTAACTGAGCATTAACTGTTAAGCAGAACTTCAACCTACATAAAATGTTAGCCCAATATTTAAAATGCTGTAGCAGAAATACGAATAGAGGTAGTAGGAGGAAAAATGATAGGAATCCATGGATGGATAATGTGAAGGGGAAGAATGTTTCAAATTGATACAGTTTCCAAATTAGAATTCTGGATTCGACTATTAGGACCTGGGAAGTATTTTGTTTGCTTGTTTTAGTCTCCAAAACCTTTCTCTGAACCTAACACCTTAGGAAAAAAATGCATATTATTTATTTTTAATTCTCCAAACATTTGCCAGAGAATTTTGGAAATTATATTAATTTAGCCTTATGTAACTTTTTATTTTACATTTTTCAAGTACATCAATGCTACAATAAAATTAGAAAGCAACTTAAAACATAAAATACATCACATATGAAGAGATTTTGATGCCGCCTTCAGCAATATGTTTTAATCCAATAACTTATAATTCTGCTTTCTCAACACATTAGTATCTTTGACACTCTGAACAGTGGTTTTATACATACATCTTGCTGAACCTCAGGGCTCAGGACTCCTCGGGGGTGACTCTAGGGCAACATTGGAGGTGGGAGAAAGGGTGGGTTGCTAGACCTTCCATACATTCCCCCCTTTCCCACAGTCAAAGCCTACCTTCTGTATAAAGATTTTCTTAAAATCTCTAGGCCACCTTGATCTTCATCTTCCCTGATCTTCTGTAGCTTGGAGTGTCCTCCCCCGTCCCAGGACACCCAGTTATTATCCACCCCATGCTGCCAAGCACAGTGTCAGTCTTCTATGATTTCCTCTCTCATGGGTGTATTTTTTTCTTCCTCCATTAAGACTATACCTTCTCAAAACAAAGATTGTGTCATACAATTCTCTCATAGAATTCACCTTCTGCGCCCACAAAAAAATATTGGTGGAATTAAAAACAGTAGCTGTAAATTTTCAGGAAGTTTTCAGTGGGAAAAAGAATGCAGATCTAGCCTTTAAATGTATACTCCTGAAAACTTCAGCAACAATACATAGGCATGAAATTAACTGGGGGCTTTAATATGTTTTTGAAAGGCAAGAAGGTAGCAAATCTAGATTAAACACTAGTTTGTTTCTGCGGTGGTGTGCGGTGGGAAATTTCTTAAACTTTTTAAACAAACACACACAGGTACTTTTTTTGCAGACTACAATAGCCAAAAAATTTAATGAGGTATCCAAGAAGCCTAATAGTTCATGAGGAAATGACAACCAAGGTGTGATGGTTCATAATGAGTGTCAACTTAATTGGATTGAGGGATACATTGATCCTGGGTGTGTCTGTGAAGGTATTGCAAAAGGAGATTAACCTTTGAATCACTGGACTGGAAAAGGCAGACCCACCCCTTAATGTGGATGGGCACTAATCAGCTGCCAGTGTGGCTACAATATAAGCAGTCAGAAAAATGTGAAAAGAGAAATGGCCTAGCTTCCCAGCCTGCAGCTGTCCCCCATGCTGGATGCTTCCTGCCCTTGAACACAGGATTCCAAGTCCTTCAGTTTTGAAACTCAGACTAGCTCTCCCTGCTCCTCAGCCTGCCGACAGCCTATTGTGATCATCTGAGTTAATACTTAATAACTCCCCTTTATATCTCTCTCTCTATTCCATTAGTTCTGTCCCTCTAGAGAACCCTGACTAATACAGAAGTCTTGGTCTTCCCTGTTGTTTCTATGGTTACCATCATATAAACCTCCAAACAAACCACCCTAAAACTGAGAAAAAATGACAGTGGCTCAAAAATAACAAACAACACAATAAACAGATTTTGAGTGGATTATTATGTAATTTAATACAAAAACATCAGGTCTAACAAGAGTTGAACAAGAGATTTGGTTTTTGTTTCCTATCTAGCCATTCAAGGACACAAAGCAAAGCTCAACAAAAGCAAAATTTTCCTGTCAGCAGTCCCCTAGTCCCTGTGTTTAGGTGAGAACAAGAACCTCCCTGCCTTCAAATAAAAAGTGCATTTGACTCTATCTTCGTGATCAGTTGTTTCCTACAGATATATACGTATAAACATTTGTGCATGTATACACTCATAAGAGTAAAGTTACAAATCAGAACTGTGCTTACATTTTCCTTAAGAGTGATAATCTATGTTAAGAATAAGTAAGTCTACATGCCCTGATGATAATAATAATCCTTTACATTTATGCTGAGCTTTACAGTATATAAAGTGATTATTTAGATTATTTTATTTTATGCTCATGGCAACTTTGCAGGTAAGTGGAACATAGTTATTGGTGTAATCATTTTATAAATAAGGATACTGGGGCTTGGAGAAATTGAATGATCTGCCCATCATCACTGAGAGATTCAAGTAGGCACCCAGCACAACATTAGTGAAAAAATATATAAATGCAAGAGGAAAAACCAAGTCGTCTGACTATGTATTTTTCACTCCTGCCACACTAACGTTTCAGTTGCCATTTTAAAATTTATTTTGAATCTATGTATCTGTTGAAATAAAATTTTCAGAAATATTATTTTTCTCTGACATTATAACTATAACAAACTACTAATTAGAATCAACAAACAAAACACTAATCAATTTAATGTATCATCCCTATTGTAGTCTTACCTACTACATATGACATTTATATGTAATCTCCACATTTGCTTTCATTTATTCATTCAATTCACACTAAAGTATATTTACTTGGATCTTCTACACTCCAGGCTAGGGGTTAGGGGGATAGTGCTGAAGAGAACAAAATAAAACCAGCCCCTGCTCTCACGGCACAGATAGTCTGGTTAGGAATGTAGACATTTAATAAACATACAGATACAGAAATTGTGAGAGTGGAAAAGAACAAAGGAAAAGAACGGTGTAGTCTGAGGTAAGTTAACAAAGATCTAATTTAGATTGGAAGACAGTCAGGCAACTCTGTGTAGGTGACATTTAAGCTGAGGCCTAAACTGTTCATTCATTTCTTCAACAAATATTCCCTGTGTCCATATGCTCTCTCAACCAAGCTGCGATGTACAAGTCATACAAGTGCCATGATGTACAATGATGAGCAAGACAGACATGGTTCCTCACCTCAGGGAACTCACTGTGAAAGGCCAACAGGAGAAACAAACTTGATTTGGGACTAGAAAAAAATTAATTTAGCCATTGAGCTCAAAATAGTTAACACATGAGTTCCTCCCTGGATGTATTATTTTAAAACCTAAATTCGGACTTGAGTAGTTCATCCAGTAAAATGTGGCATATCTTCATCCTTCGATAACCATCTTTCGAAGAAAGAGTCCTAAAATGGCTTTGTCCCATTAAGACTGATCCAGGGCTAGGTATAATCTTAAGAGGACTGAGATCAAGCTTTGTAATAAGCTAAGATCACAAGAGATACCAGTATTTTACAATCCCCATTCATTTTTTTATTTATAAAGATGACTTAAATTTTTGTATTTCTCTAATATAATTTTATGATATCATCTGATGAACTTAATGCTTACCTCAGCAGGATCAGCTGAAAATAGCTATCTTTTAAATAATCACATTTGTCTAAACAATTGAAGAACATTACCATAAATAAGTTCACAATTGTAAATATTGAGTCATGACACCAATAAACCTTAAAATATATTGCAAACATAATAATTCATTGGATTTTTTCCATAATTTATTTATTTTATTCCTTTGGCCTTTCTTTGCTATTTACTCAAAGATAATGAACAAATTTCTCCCTTAGAGAATCAAAATGTCAAGAGAAGAGATATATGCCTGAAGTTATTTTGACAGTTGAAGTGTGAAGCAATCATCATTTGTGGCAACACTAGGCTTTCCGGTCTGACAGTAGAAGTTTACCAGGGCTTCTGTTTAATTTTTCAGTCAAGAAACTTATTCTCCTAGCAAAATACACACATACAACAATGAAGAATAAACAATCAGTTATCTGATCCGTTGCTTGTAATTAATGAAAACTTTATGGCTTTATATCTCCGTTATTTGTGTATATACTTCGTCTAGAAGAATTAACACAGAGTTTCCTGCTAATCAACTCTCAGTCTCTAAAAAAAATTACAGTCAGAGCACAAATCATAAATGAAGGCACTAAAGATAACTTGTGTATAAAAAATTAAATTTATTGAAAATTAAAGAACTAAAAATAATACTGTTGAGTTTTCACTGCCCGGGTAGATGTTTTAATTTTCAGCACATACAATGAAAACTAACTTGTCTATTTCAGTTTGATTAGAAGCTAATTGTGCCTCTTGGTTCTCAAATGCTATGTTTCAAATATATATAATTCAGACTCAAGCATTTGATGACAAAATGCTTAATTCAAAACCCCATTTTTCTTTTTATTGCTTTTCATAATTATTGATTAGTTTTATAAACAGTAGAAAATGTCATCCAAAAAGTATGTTGCCACAATAGGTGGCATCTTAGATTTGGTGAAATATGTTGCATACTCTGACATCTAAAAATAATGTAACATAAATTGAGAGCAGAAGGGGAAAGAGAGTAGAAGTACACAAAATTCTTCATCTGTAACAACTAAAATTCAAACGATGTCATTGAAGCCTTCAAATGAAATAACAAAAGCATAATTAGTAATCATTATCAAGAAAATACTAAAAATTTTAAAAATTGACTAAAATAAGGTGATGAGGAAAAGGAAAAAGAAAATACACTAAGCATAAAACTGCTCATAGAAAGGAGCAAAAGATAATGTCTAAGATGTTAAAGAATTAAGAAAATTATATAACACACTAGTAATAAAGTTAGGCACTGGAATAAAAATACAAACCTTTTTAAATATCATGATAATTATACATTAAGAGTAAAGCAAAGAATGGAGTTTATGGCCGGGCGCGGTGGCTCAAGCCTGTAATCCCAGCACTTTGGGAGGCCGAGACGGGCAGATCACGAGGTCAGGAGATCGAGACCATCCTGGCTGACACGGTGAAACCCCGTCTCTACTAAAAAATACAAAAAAAAAAAAAAATTAGCCAGGCGAGGTGGCGGGCGCCTGTAGTCCCAGCTACTCGGGAGGCTGAGGCAGGAGAATGGCGTGAACCTGGGAGGCGGAGCTTGCAGTGAGCTGAGATCCGGTCACTGCACTCCAGCCTGGGCGGCAGAGCCAGACTCCGTCTCAAAAAAAAAAAAAAAAAAAAAAAAGAATGGAGTTTATGAAAGCAGTAAAGTATAATTAATTTTAAAGAAGTGGGTTCAAATATACCTATCCTATCAATAAATCTAAATGGATTAAATTCATCTGTAGAAGAAAGGAAAGAAAATTGAAGAATGGACAAAAATATGTAAGTCAATTGTAGAAAGAGAGGGAAGGAACAGAAGGAAGGGCAGAAGGAGAGGATAGTAAGGCAGGAAGGAAGAGCTTGCAACCTTACTTGAACTTGTTATAAAATGTTAAGACACAAAGAAGGTCAGTATCATATGTTAAAAGGAAATGTCTGTAGTGACAATTTTTAAAAAGCTGAGACTGTTAATACACACACACACACACACAAATATATATATAGCATCAATATTTGCAAAGCAAAACTGCAGGAGTTACAAAGAAAAACACAAAATCAACAGGAGAATTGTATTTACCTCTCTTTGTCTTTGACAGATCAAGAAAGAAAAACTAATAATATAGATCAAATGAAATAAAAAATGTAGAAATAACAAACAAAACTTTGTTCCTCAAAATAAATATGACAATTTATTTTTACATAAAACCATTACAAAAATGAACATATATTAGGCCACTATGTAAACCATAGTTAATTCTAAAACATCCTCTCATCACAATGCCATAAAACTAAAAATTCATAATAAAAGCAAAAATAAAAATATTTTTATTAATTGGGTAACTTTGTACAAGTTACTTGTCTTTCAGAAGCTTCCTTGCCTGAACTGCTAAATGGAAATAATACATAAATCACAGAGTAATCTTGAAGGATTTATGAATTTGAAAACATTACACAAGTTATAAAATCTTATCCAAAAAGAATCCTTTCTCATTACACTTGAGAAGCAGCTTGATTTGGCAGCTTCAAAGATTTGAACACTCAGTCTATACTTTACACATGTGGCTATTTAAATAATTAAATTAAACTTTTGGTTCTTCAACATTAGCTTCATTTAAAGTGGTCCCTGGCCACATTTGGCTAGTGGCTACCATATTGGACACCATAATATTTTCATCATTACAAACCATTCTATTAGACAGTGCTGGCACAGATGATATTGGGGAAATCAAATATTTAGAAGTTCATGAGAATTATTTAAGTTTTACTTCAACAAATTAACAGAGTGCTTCTAGTGAGAGCTTCATATGAGTTTTTTTTCCCACTTTACTTCCTAATTATACTAAACGATCATCCTCTCAATATAATCCAAATACATTAAGGTGCTAATTGAATATGATAAGTAAGCTGTGCATACTAATTGTCACTAATAAGTTTAATGATGATTGCTTAAGCCTATAACAGCTACTCACCTACATAGCGATTCAAGTCAACTTGATGCCACTCATTTTCATTAGTAAAACGTGTTTTATTAAGTTGATTCCATTATATGTGAGGCCAGAAGATTTACTCCATGGTTGTCTTTTAACGTTAAGAGTATTCCAAATGTAATCCCTGAACAAAATGCTGATGCAGCTGAAGGTGACTCTTAAATTTACCTCAGTTTTTAAAATTTTTAATTATCAGTTTATTGTGGATACATAATTAGTTGTCCATATTTATGGGGTACATGTGATACTTTGAAACAAGCACACAATGTGTAATGATCAATTAGGGTAATTAGGGGATGCATCACCTCAAGCATTTATCATTTCTTTGTGTTAGAAACATTCCAGTTCCACTCTTCTAGTTATTTTGAAATACACAATAAATTATGGTTAACCTGTAGTTGCCCCATTGTGCTATCAAACACTAGATCTTATTCCTTCTATCTAACCGTATTTTTGTACTCATTAACCATTCCCTTTTAATCCCCCTCCCTTCTCCACTACCCTTCCCAGGCTCTGGTAATTATCATTCTGTTCTCTATTCCCATGAGTTAGATTGTTTTAGCTACCACATATGTGTGACAACATGCAATATTTATCTTTCTGTGCCTGGCTTATTTCACTTAATATACCACCTCAGTTTCCAGTGACTCTTAGAGCATTCCACTGTGGTAAGCTTTAAACCAATAAAAAATACTTTATCCGTCTATTACATGTCTTCAGTAGCTCAGTATATTTTAAGATTCCTAATGCCACCTACCAGTCTTGTAAATGTGGGTGGTTCATGATCTTCTCTAGGTCTCAGGTCTCCTCCCCCTTCTCTAAATTCAGGAGGGCCAAAGAGAGAGTAGGGATAAAATGACAGCCTAATCACAAGTTTATGTTCCCTTTCTCTCCCAGTTCAAGAAACTCTACTTAAAAAGTAAGGCTTACTTGAGGAGATTAGAGAGGCCACAAATACATATAAGAATTTAATTTTTTAAGTGCAGATGGATATCATCGTGTACAATGTCAGGAGAGGGATGCCTGCCTGCCTGCCTGCCTGCCACAGGCCCTGTGGCTGCCTGAGACAGCCCAATCAGCTGAGCATGGGTCCCCTGGCGAAAGAACAGTTTTCTGAAATGCAGATCCAAGAGGCGCTGGCTGGTCCTGCAGGTACTGCAGTGCTGAACAAGAGCCATCTTGGGCTAATTCAATGAAGATAGAAAGAGATTGTGACTCTCTGATTGTCCCCTTCCACCTCACAGCGGCAGAAAACCAAGAATTGAGCTGCATTCTCACCCCGACCTCAATACAGAGATTCTACCTTGTCTGCCCTTCCAAGGTTGGCTGCCCAGCTGCAAAATAAACATCTGTCTTACTTTTCACCTGCTAATTCACATCCATCCCACCTTCTCAGGAACAGAATACCAGATTTAATAGAGTACATTTGGGAGAAAGGCCAGCTGAGGGGAATAAGCAATCCAAAAAACGGAAGTTAGGCAAGACGACATAGTGAATGTGTGCCCCACTAGGTCAAAGTTAGTGAAATAAACAGAAGAGACCACTAAGAAAGGCTGCAATAAGAGGTTTGAGAACAATGAGATCCTAGAACAAAACAAAATCACTAATATCTGAATATTAAAACATAACAGAAGAATTAGCAAAGAGAAATTGCACTGGCAAAAAAAAAAAAGGGAAAAAATCAATTTTGTGTCCTGTAAAATCAAGTGTAGAAGTTATCTTATTACACATGATAAAATAAAGAATTTTAAAGGAAATCATGGATAGTAAAATGTTCGGAGACATATGAAGAAAACAATTTACAAAAGGGCAACATGAAAGAGATGAAAAGTAATTAAAGAAATAATAGACCATTTCACTCAGTTGAAGAAAGACTTGAATGCAGAGCACAGCAGTAACCCCAAGTGCGAGGCAAGTCTAAGGAGAAAAAAGAAATCATATCTAAATATATCTTTGTGGGCCCAGTGGGGTGATGCATGCTTAGAACTGCAGCACTTTGGAGGCCAACGCATGAGGATCACTTGAGCTCAAGAGCTCCAGGTTAAAGTGAGCTGTGATCATGCCACTGCACTCCAATCTGGGCAACAGAGAAAGACTGTCTCAAAAAAAAAAAAAAAAAAGGGATTTTAATAAAGAAATATATCCTTGTGAAATCTAAGTTTTAATAGTAAAAAGTATACAACTACTTCCAAATAAACTGTGGCTTTCAAAGGCAAAGCTAACAATCTAACATCAAATTTTCAACCTGCAAGTCAGAAGACTGTAAAACATACCTGCAGTCTATAAAGAGAGAGAAACTACTATCTAAGAATTCTGAACCTGGCCAAGATAATGTTTACATACAAAGAAAAACAAAAATACGTTTAGCTATGGCAAGAAATACACCAATAACAAAAAGGAAAAATAGTGCTTGAACATAATATAAATAGGCAAAGTTAATCAAAGAAATGGAAAAAAGAAAAGAATTTAAAAAGAAGGAAAATAAAGGTAGGATAAGTAATGAAAGATAAAGTGAAATTTAAGGACAAAATAATATTTTATGTTTTAAAAAGCTACAGTCTCTAAAAAGTATATAATAATACTTTTCATGGCATAAATATAAAGCAAAGTGTATCTTAAAACATAGAACATTTAAATAAATTTTAAGAGGATTTCTATACATCTCTCTGTTTGACAGGTCATATAAAGGAAAAACTATGTAAAAATATGCAGGATATGAATAATACAGTCCTCAAGGTTCAGCTAATAAATGCACATTTAAAGAGAATTTTTTACCCTCCACTATGGAATAAACATTCTTCCTTCATTGCCAGAAGCATATGCAAAAGCATGATGACTTATTGAACCAGACAGAACAACCTTACTTTACCCCCACCACAAAAAAAGAGGAGGACAGGGAGGACATTGTTTAGATTTATACAATAAAACTAAAAATCAGCAATGAAAAGGTAACAAAAAAGAAAATAACCCATTCAAAATTGAGAAATACTCTTCTAAATAAACAGGCTCAAAGATAAATGGAATTGAAATCACAGACTATGTAGAAACTAACAAAAAAGAGAACTTCATATCAAAACCTGTGAGAACATTCTAGAATCACAGTCATAGGAAAATACATAACTTCATGTGCTTTTATACTTATAGCTGAAAGGTTGAATGTAAATATATTCAGTATAAAACTTAAGAAACCAGAAAAATAATTACAATAAAACAAAAGGAAATGAGAAGATAAGTATGTTTGACAACATTTTTAACCTCCTTTTTTTTTAATTTCCCTCAACTATAAAGCAGGAACAAAATAATACCTAATACATAGGGTTATTTATTTATTTATTTATTTATTTATTTTTATTTTTATTTTTTTGAGACCGAGTCTCGCTCTGTCGCCCAGGCTGGAGTGCAGTGGCGCGATCTCGGCTCACTACAACCTCTGCCTCCCCGGTTCAAGCGATTCTCCTGCCTCAGCCTCCCGAGCAGCTGGGACTACAGGCGTCCACCACCACTCCCGGCTAATTTTTATATTTTTAGTAGAGACAGGGTTTCACCGTATTGGCCAGGCTGGTCTCGAACTCCTGACCTTGTGATCCGCCCGCCTCGGCCTCCCAAAGTGCTGGGATTACAAGCTTGAGCCACCGCGCCCGGCCTAATACCTAGGGTTATTAAGAAAAGTAAATGATTTTATATTTGTGGAGACTTTGTGCAGTGTCTGACAAACGTACTAAATATATTTGTTAAGCTAAAATAAAGGTAGGAAAGATAAATCAACCATACCTGAATATTTAAAAATAAAGCAAATCGACAAATTTGTAACCAACTGGTTATATCTTTTTTTATGCCACAAAAGTAGAAACACTTTTAAGACCCAGGACAAATGAGAGTACGTGATTGCAAACTGTACGCACCTGAGAACTAGCAAGCAGTTTAGGGAAGGTCTAGGACAACTAGATGCCAGGAGAATCTAGAAACCCTGGACGCCATAGAACCCCTGGTTCCTGGAAGGGAGAGTTTGGATACAGCTGCTTCCAATCCAGTCCCAGCTGGCTTAGCCAGAGAGAACCCCTGGATTCATTTACAAAAAACAATTCCCCTTTTCTTTCCACATCTACCCTACCTTCAGTGAGCAAGTAATTCCTAAGTCTCTCAAACTATCTGATGTGGTTTGGCTGTGTTCCCACCTAAATCTCATCTTGAATTGTAGTTCCCATAATTCCTACATGTTGTGGGAGGGACCCGGTGGGAGACAGTTGAATCACAGGGGTGGTTTTCCCCATACTGTTCTTGTGGTAGTGAGTAAGTCTCATGAGAGCTAATGATTTTATCAGGGGTTTCCCCATTTGCTTGGTTCTCATTTTCCTTTTGTCTGTCACCATGTAAGACGTGTCATTTGCCTTGCACCATGATTGTGAGGCCTCCCCAGCCACGGGGAGCTGTGAGTCCATTACACCTCTTTTTCTTTATAAATTACCCAGTCTCAGGAATGTCGTTATCAACAGCATAAAAACAGACTAATACACTATTCTTATACATAGAGAAAGATGGAGACTTTTGAATGAAGTAAGCATAGCCTTAACACGAAAGCCTGACAGAGATACATACATATATACACATATATATATATATATATATATGTTAATTTCACTTAGGGATAGACAATGTTAATAAACTGAATCCAGCAGTATATCTTAAGAAATGATACACAATGACTATGCAGAATGAGTCTACATTAGTGTATCTATCAACATAATACATTGCATTAAAATTAAAAAACACTATTATTTAAAAAGATGATGAGAAACAAATTAATTACCCATTTCTCAAAAAAAAGTTAAATAGCAAAAGAACTAAAGGAAATGTACTGTACAAGATACAAATATTTAACAGAAACTATCACAAAAATTGTTTACACTGTAAAATACTAAGAATATCTCTACTAATCTATCTAATCAGGAATTAGAGACATTTATGTAATTTCTAGTAGTCAACATTTTTTAAAGCCTACTAACAAAAAAAGTCTTTATTTGCAAATAATATGCTTGTATACTTCGAAAATCCAAGAGACTGAATACCAAATCCATTAGATCAGACAAGGATATTTAATACAAAATTTAGGAGGGGGAGTCTAATTCACTGTATCAAAAAATATGATACAGCTAAAGATAAGCATAATCAAACTAATCTATGTTTTTTAAACCACAAAATTTACTGAAGAATAGAACATAAAACCTAAATAATGAGACAAAATAAAAATAATAATTCTTCCCAAATTAATATATAAATTTAACACAATTTTAAACAAAATTTTATGAATTTTTTTAACTGGACAAAATAAATCTAATATTTGTTTGGAAAAATTAAGGCATGAGGAGTGTCAAGAAACTTGTGATAATAAAGAGCAGTGACAGGGGATATAGCCTGCATATTATGAAAACTTACTACGAAGCTATAACGTGGTACAAACATAGGAAGAGGCAAACACATCAGTGAAACAAGTTCAAAAACCAAGAAACAGATCCAAGTGTATGAAAGAAACTCATTTATGACAAAGTTGGTAAGTCAATTCATTGGAAGGAAAGTATTCAATAAACATTACTGAAAAAAATTATATAATAACATAATCAACTCCAGATGGTTTAAATAAATAAAGGTGAAAACAAAATACTAGAAGAGACTATTGGAGAACAGTTTCATAACATGTTCATGACAATGACTATCCAAAACAATACAGGAAATGCATAGCTATAAAGAAAAAGACTGGCAAATTTGATTACATAAATTATTAAAAACCTTCAATAATGAGGGAGAAACCCTGAAGTCAAAAAATAACAATATTAGTTACAATAGGGTAAATAGAGTAAGATTATATATATTATATATTACATATATTAATTATAGCATTATATTAATTATAAATTATATATTAATATATTATATAATGTATTAATTATTAATATATTATGCTATTTATCAATCTATTAATATATGTGCTATATTATAAATATATGATTTATATGCATATTTTTAAGAAATAACCTAATTTTTTAGATAAACAAGCAATTCACTGAATAAAAAATATTTAAAACTACATATAGATACGATGTTCGATCTCACTAAAAATCACAGAACAACAGGATAACTTTCAGATATCATTTGGCAAAACTTAAGATGACTGATACCATCCAGAGTGTAAAAACATAGTTTAAGAATTATTGCCTACATTGTTGATAAAAGTAATGATAGAAGATAATAAACACTAAAGCACAGTTAACTTTTGAACAATGCAGGTCTTAGAGGCACTGACTCCTTAGCAGTTGAAAATCCATATATAACTTTTTACATAAATTTAAAGTGTAGAAGTGCAATTTTGTTTCATGGCTATATTGCATAGCTGTGAAGTCTGAGTTTTTAGTGTATCATCCGCTGAATAATGTACATTGTACCCTTTAAGTGATTTCTCATCTTCCAATTTCCTCCCACACCCCACCCTTTTGAGTCTCCAACATCATTCCACACACTATGTCCATGTGTACACATTACTTAGCTCCCACTTATAAGTGAGGATGTATGGTATTGTCTTTCTGTGTCTGAGTTGTTTCACTTAAGATACTGGCCTCTAGATTCATCCATGTCACTGAAAATACATGATTTCATTTATTTTTATGGCTGAATAGTATTCCATTGTGTATATATACCCAGCTTTGTTTTCTTTTTTTTTCTTTTTTTTTTTTTTTTCAGACAGAGTCTCACTCTGTCACCCAGGCTGAAGTGCAGTGGGGCGATCTGGGCTCACTGCCACCTCCACCTCCCGGGTTCAAGTGTATCTCATGTCTCAGCCATCCAAGTAATTGGAATTATACGTGTGCTCAGCCATGCCCAGATAATTTTGGGGGTTTTGTTTGTTTGTTTTTAGTAGAAACAGGGTTTTGCCATGTTGGCAAGGCTGGTCTCAAACTTCAGGCCTGAAATGATGTGCCCTCTCCAGCCTCCCAAAGTGTTGGGATTACAGGCATGAGCCACCGCACCCAACCAGCACATTTTCTTTCTTTTTATTATTATTATTATTATTATTATACTTTAAGTTCTAGGGTACATGTGCGCAACATGCAGGTTTGATACATAGGTATACAAGTGCCATATTTTGCTGCACCTGACAACTCATCATTTACATTAGAAACACTTTTACATTATTATTTAATTATTATTATTACATTACATTAGAAACATTCTCTCTACTAAAAAATGCTATCCCTCTCCCAGCCTCCCACCCCCCAACAGGCCCCTATGTGTGATGTTCCCTGCCCTGTGTCCAAGTGAATTCATTGTTCAGTTCCCACCTATGAGTAAGAACGTGCAGTGTTTGGTTTTCTGTCTTTGTGATAGTTTGCTGAGAATGATGGTTTCCAGCTTCATCCACATCCCTGCAAAAACACGAAATCATCCTTTTCTGTGACTGCATAGTATTCCGTGGTGTATATATGCCACATTTTCTTAATCCAATCTATCATTAATGGACATTTGGGTTGGTTCTAAGTCTTTGCTATTGTGAATAGTGCCACAATAAACATATGTGTGCGTGTGTCTTTATAGCAGCATGATTTATAATCCTTTGGGTATATACCCAGTAATGGGATTGCTGCACCAAATGGTATTTCTAGTTCTAGATCCTTGAGGAGTCATCACACTGGCTTCCACAATGGTTGAACTAGTTTACATTCCCACCAACAGTGTAAAAGCATACCTATTTCTCCACATCCTCTCCAGCATCTGTTGTTTCCTGACTTTTTAATGATTGCTATTCTAACGGGTGTGAGATGGTATCTCACTGTGGTTTTGATTTGCCTTTCTCTGATGGCCAGTGATGATGAGCATTTCTTCATGTGTCTGTTGGCTGCATAGATGTCTTCTTTTGAGAAGTGTCTGTTCATATCCTTTGCCGCTCACTGCAAGCTCCGCCCCCCAGGTTCCCACCATTCTCCTGCCTCAGCCTCCCCAGTAGCTGGGACTACAGGCGCCACCACCATCATGCCCAGCTAATTTTTTGTATTTTTTTTTAGCAGAGACGGGGTTTCACCGTGTTCGCCAGGATGGTCTCGATCTCCTGACCTCGTGATCCGCCCATCTCGGCCTCCCAAAGTGCTGGGATTACAGGCTTGAGCCACCGCGCTGGGCCCCTTTGCCCACTTTTTGATGAAATTGTTTGTTTTTGTCTTGTAAGTTTGTTTGAGTTCTTTGTAGATTCTGGATATGAGCACTTTGTCAGATGAGTATATTGCAAAAATTTTCTCCCATTGTGTAGGCCCCCTGTTCACTCTGATCGTAGTTTCTTTGCTGTGCAGAAGCTCTTTAGTTTAATTAGATCCCATTTGTCAATTTTGGTTTTTGTTGCCATTGCTTTTGGTGTTTCAGTCATGAAGTCCTTGCTCATGCCTATGTCCTGAATGGTATTGCCTAGGTTTTCTTCTAGGGTTTTTATGGTTTTACGTCTTATGTTTAAGTCTTTAATCCATCTTGAATTGATTTTTTATAAGGTGTAAGGAAGAGATTCAGTTTCAGCTTTCTACATATGGCTAGCCAGTTTTCCTAGCACCATTTATTAAAAGGGAATCCTTTCCTCATTTCTTGTTTTTGTCAGGTTTGTCAAAGATCAGATGGTTGTAGATGTGTGGTGTTATTTCTGAGTCCTTTATTCTGTTCCATTGGTCTATATATCTGCACATTTTCTTTAGCCAACTATCCACTGATGGACACTTAGGTTGATTCCATTTCTTTCCTACTGCGAATAGTGCTGCAGTAAACAGATGAGTGCCGGTATCTTTTTTATCCCATGTATAATTTTTGACTCTCCAAAAACTTAACTACTAATGGCCTACTGTTGACTGGAAGCCTTACCAATAACAAATGGTTGATTAACACATATTTTGTATGTTATATGTATTACATACCATATTCTTATAATACAGTAAGAAGAGAAAATATTATTAAGAAAATCATAAGGAAAATATACTCATTATTCATTAAGTGGAAGTGGATTATCATAAAGGTCTTCATTCTTGTCCTTGACCTCACATTGAGTGGCTGAGAAGGAGAAGGCAGAGAGGTGCTACCTTAGGGGTGGCAGAGGCAGAGGAAAATCCATGTATAAGTAGACCCACGCAGGTCAAACCCATATTGTTGAAGTGTTAGCTGTATACACCCTTTGACGCAACAATCCTATTTCTATGAATATATACTACAGAAATAAAAGCATTAATATGTAATGCAACATGTAATAACAACTGCCTAAAGGTTTATCATCCAGGTGATAATTAAAGTCATTAAAATGAATGTTGTAGATTTTTTCCTGGTGTTCTTAAAATAAAGATAACTAGCTGATTTTATTTATATACATATTAGACATTTTGTAAAGGAATAGAAAAAATATTCAAAATAATTGACAATAGAAAGGATTCATACAAAAACTGTTGACACTTATTCTATCATCTGCAAATGGAGTAAATGTAAAAATGTTAGGATTAGGTTAGAGAGAAAGAGGAGCAATCTATTAATTCTTAAGTTGCTGCAACTCCTTTAGTTTTGTAATTAAAAATAAGGTAAGATTAAGCAAGAACAGAACCTAGATCTCCTGGACAATAAAATGAGTAGTTTTAATAATCTCAAAAAAATCTAACTCAAAAATATTTACCACTCCACTAAGTTCAAAAAAATCATCCCAAGATTTGAGAGAAACCATATGATAAAACACAGTCCCTAACTTCCAATCATGTTAAAAGCAAGACAGGTACATGAAAGAACTATTTTGCAAAGCTATTTAGTAATAAATGCAAATATAATGAAATAAAAATGTATTCATAAATTGCCACTGCAATGTAGTACTAATTTGGACTGAAGTTACTCAGAAAACTATTTCCCATGAAAAAAAAAAAAAAAGCAATAGTTCAGAGTGTTTTGCAGAATCTTTCTCACATCCCCTCACCCTCACCTCTTCATCTTTCTTAAAACTAAGTTGTGACCGTGAAGGCTTCTCTGAGCTAATACTTCTGGTCTACATTTTCAAGCAAGTTCTTGGCACATCAGCCTCACTTTAATGTCAAAGTTCTTATATTGTAGTCTTAAATCGTTTCTTAACTTTTCTTCCATATATGAACTGGCTTGAAAACTCACAGAAGACAAAAGTTGGCAGTTAATCATTGCACCTCCAGAGTGTTTAACATATTTGTTTACTCAATAATTTGTATGAATGTAGAATTAACGCTTTGTCTTTTCTAACATTTTACTGTGGTTATTTGCTTCTCATGCTAGAATATGTTTTGGTATCTTCTCTGTAAGAACATCTCAAGATATTCTCAATACTTTCCTTTAATGTCAGCATTCTTAAACTGCATTCTTACATTGTTGCATCAGTTGTCCCCCAAAGAAACTCTTTACTCTTCCATGAACCTTTTACAGATCACCCTGTAAAGTAAAACGGAAAAAATATGCTAATGGAAATAAATATCCTTTTATTTATCTCCTAATGACCCTCAATAAAACAACTCTTCTAGGACTTGGATATGCCTTTCTTTTGTGTAAGCTGTGTCATGATAACAATAGGCACAAGATAAATATTTGTTGAGTGTATGAAGGAAGAAAGGAAAGGAAGAGAGGAAGGGAGGACAACAGGGGGAAAGAAAGGGATTCACTGATACAGAAACCAATACAGAATTTTATTATTACTATTTTTTACTTAGCTGTCTCTCATCCTTCTTTAGGATTTAGATAATCTGCCAAATGTAGAAAACATAAATCCCCTGGATTCAGAAGGAAAATAATCTGTGCTTATCTAGCATGCTTGCAATAAATTGAAGCAGAGTTCGGTTCCTGAGATTTCTTTTTTTTTTTTTTTTTTTTTTTTTTAAAAGACAGAGTCTCACTCTGTCACCCAGGCTGGAGTACAGTGGCGTGATCTCAGCTCACTGCAACCTCTGCATCCCAGACTTTAGCGATTCCCCTGCCCCAACCCCCCAAGGAGCTGGGATCACAAGTACACAATACCAAGCCTGGCTAATTTTTGTAATTTTAGTAGAGATGAGGTATCACCATGTTGCCAAGGCTGGTCTTGAACTCCTGACCTCCAGTGATCTGTCCACCTTGGCCTCCCAAAGTGCTGGGATTACAGACATGAGCCACCATGTCTGGCCGGTTCCTGAGATTTCTATTCCAGCTGCCTACTGCTGCAAGCACTGGGTTTCAGAATCATGACCATACTCTGTGGCATCCACACAGAGCTCCTTTCCACCCTCGCAGGATCGAGTGTGGGGTAAAGATTCTTTAGTCACTGGACACAAACAAAGCTAATTTGTCAGTTGCTTTCCCCAGCAGCCCTAATTTACCTTTACCCTGTCTTCATCTCCAAAGAGGAGGGAATCAGGAGCATATCCAGGTTTTGAGGCTTAAAGCTTACGTAATTTGGGAAACTGTAGTTATGAAAAAGAATACAAAATTCCAAATTCAAAATTGAACATGCATTAAATATCTCCATGGAGAAACTGCAGCAACAACAATACAAGTGAGGGTATGCTATATTCAATCAGCCATGAATGAATATCCAGATCAACGAAAGAGAAGTGATCGGTGTGCAACTTTATCCAGATCAATGAAACAGAAGTGATCGGTGTGCACAACTACGTCAAATGGTGATTGTGGGCATTGCATGCACCTGCCACCTCAAACTACCTGAGGTCATGCTGCTGGCCCCACCAGCTGCAAGCTAGAAAGAGTGCCATAGTGGCTGTGCCAGCCAGGGAAGAGAGGCCACAAGACCTTAAAGCTAACCAGACTGACTGTCTGACATTTTGTAGAGATATCTTCAGGGCCATGAGAAGGAGCTCCAACTGAAGCTTATCTTCAGTTGTATCTCCTTTCAGATGCAAGAAATCTTTTCATTTGTTGGAAAAAAATGTTTGTTTCCTCCTGATAGCAGCAGTTGTTTCCTTTCTGTTAACCTGCTACACTGTAAACTCAAGAACTTCTGTTAGTTACTGTTTTCTTACTCTTTGAGGCATGGTTCCAGAGTCAACTTTTCAGCAAGTTGTTTCTTTTCTTATCTGCTATCCTGTAAGCTCAAGAATTTACTCTCTGGTTTCTTTGACTCTTTTAGGCATAGTTTCAGTTTCCCCAGACTATGACTGAATGTTACATTCTACACACTGGGCAGGTCCACCGCCTCTTTCTCCTACTGCTTTTCTTCCCCATGACAAAGTGCCTGAACAGTAGCGAAGGTAAGTCCAGCCCCCAGATTAAAATAAGACTCACATCCCCTCAGGATATTCAGGGAGGGAAGAGGAGCACAGTGGCATTTGTCAGCAATCAGAATAGGAAAAGTCACCATCTAGACTTAGCAATTCCACTTTTAGGTATATTCCCTGGAGAAACTCTCACATATAAATTTTAAACAATTAAGAAAATGTGTGTATCAAAATTTATAAGAGCCAACACTGGAAATAGCCCCAATTATTCATCAACTAAAAAACTGATAAACTGTGGTGTGTGGTGGGATTCTGTACAACAGTAGTTATATAACCACAACAGTGGTTATATACATCGTCATGGAGGGATCTCACTGTTCAGTATAAAAAGCAAGTCACAGAGGAACCCCTGTGTTATATATATTTATAGAACAGTTCAAAAACAAAACCAAATTATTTAGGATATATATGTGGCAGAATTAGAGGGACACAGTTATCTCTAGGGCAAATAGAAGGGAGATGTCATCAGAATAGCATTATAACAGTTTCAGTAGTGCTAGGAATTGTTCTTGCTCATAAATGAGGTTGTGGGTACTCAAATATTTTGAATATTTTCACATTTTAACACATTTCTGAACTCAGGAGGATTTTAATCGATGTAGTTGTCATTGTCATAGAAATCTTAAACAGTTCCTTCTAGCAACATTTTACTTTATCTGTGTTCACAGTATGTCAAAAGCCTGAAAAATAATTTTTAGTAAATACAAAATAAAAATTCAAAATGACAAGAAAAGATGTGTTCATAGCTCATGGTCTTGAACTTTCATTTCAGCTTACCACATCTGCATTTTTACTATTAAACATGACACATCTCACATCAAAGGAGACCACCCATAGTGTTGTCTAAGTTGTCTATAGCCTTAAATAGAGGCTTAAAGGTAATCTTCAAAAAATTTTTTTGAGTGTTATTTTGGCATAAACAGACAAACAAGTAGTTGAAATATTGTTCATAGTTCTGTCAGACTTCCAAAAAATCTAGGTTTAATAAAAGAAGTCTGAGCATAGTGAGCAAGTGTTTACTAGAAAAATGCAAACCCAGCGACATCCTGCTGACGGTCACTCTTTTCTTTCAGAGCATCACACATTGCCCATCAAGTGTGAGTGAATCTCTTTTGGCATTCCTGAAAACCTTCATTTCTTTGACCGCTACCCCAGTACTTAATAGAATTCTATAAAATGTGAACAAAACACTTCATCCAAGGGTTGTTCTGCACACCAGGATTAAGAAGAAAAGAAAAAGTGGGAGACCTTTTCCTTAGCTCCAACCCAATGTGTTGCTTAATATCAACAAGATAAGCCAAAATTTCATTCCATTTCATATCAGTTCAAGCATAAAGAGTCACTCCCTGGTGTTTTTAAGTCTGCTTTTCGTTTAGTGGGAAGATTTCTAGAGTAGTCGAAAGTAATTGTGCACAAGAAAAACTGAAGAGAAGGTTAGAATTGACAAAGACAGGAGTGGAACTGGTAAAGTTCAAGTGGGAGAAAAGGGAGAAAAGGTATCTGAAGACTCTTTGTCCATGGATGCAAAGAAAAAGAAATGCACCCAAAGCAATACATATTGATAATTTTTTGTAAAATATGTTTGATTTCTAGTCAGAAGTAACCTGAATATAAATCTTGTGTCATTCATGTGACTCACATCTCTGTCGTCCTTGAATAAAGTTATACCAAGTAAATAGGTGAGCTACTAAATTTCATAACCAGTAAGTTTTCGAAGTCAAAATGGATATCATTGTTTTGTTTTGTTTTGTTTTGTTTAAAAAAAAAAAAGGAGAAGAAAAAAAAAAACTGCTAGGCCTTGTTTATAAGGAACAGTGTGGTTGCCTGCAGGAAAAGAGTAAAGTCAAATAGAAATAAGGTAGACAGTGATGCCTGCCACATGACCAGCCTGTGTCATCCAGGAAAAGTCTGATCATCAGATTTTATCGGAAGAACTGGAACATAATATAGGAAGTGGATAGTCACTCAGAATCCAACACAGCTTCAGCAAAAGGGTTATCCCATCATCCCTAAGTAGGATGTATTTATTAATCTTTTTTTCTACGTTATATCCTTAATAAGACTCAAACACTCTCCTGGCCTCTGTTTTTCCTACTCCTACTGCTGTGCACTCTGTGCACTGCATTTTAGTTGGCTTTCATCCCTTCATAATATCTGCTTGGACTTACCTGTTTTTCTTACTGACTGCATTCTTTTCAGACATCAAGTCACACTATAAAACTGCTACAAAATCACCAATTGCCTTTCTGCATAAATAGCAAGCTTCTCAAAATTTTCACTGGCCTAAGATTCACACCAGGACATCTTATGGGGTTCTGGCCAGACTGTCAACTGGCTACCTTCACATCAAATGCCCTCTCTTGGTCAAATCAGTTGTACAGAGGACAATGTCACATGATGGAGGCTGTTAGTTCTACATATAAACAACCTTTCAGATTATATATATATAATATCCTCCATCATGCAATTTCACACTCTGGTTTTCTCTGGATGTCAAAACGAAAAACCTCAATTAGCTTTTAAGGCATAATTGTAGAATAGATACTTTCTTCTTTCAACATTTTAACCCAGATCTAGTGAGTCTCTATGTTATATTAAGTAGTATGCTAGGTCTTGGGCAATGAAGGATGGGAAATAAAACATCCTAGCAAAAGAGATATTGCAACCAAACCAAAATCCTAAAAGTCATGAAGGAAAAAATGCCAAGCGTGGGAGGGGCAGCATAAGGTGACTGAGAAGAGGCCACACAATAGAGTCAGACAGACGCGGGCTCAAATTCCAGCTTTCACATTTCCCAAGTGTGGATGTGGGACGAGTCGTTTAATGTTTCTAAACTTCGATATCCCTTCTATAAAACAAATGGAATAATCAAGCCTACTGCAGGAATCCCAGGATCTGTGTTTAAAGGCTTGAATGAAGACACACACACACACACACACACACACACACACACGCACGCACAGCCTTGACACTTGCCATTATGAGTTCATAATGATATTCCAGGAGTTCATATCCCAGGAGCTCAAATTTCATCTATAATTTATAAATGATGCTCTGTAATAAGGGGAAAAATGCCTACATTCTCAGTAATATCCAGATAAATAATAGAGAAATATCTCAGCAAAACACAAAGACCCTATGTTTTCTTTGGACGGTATTTTATGCATTAACGTCTATAGCCTATGCCCACTTGTGATCCTATCAATGAGTGAGTGCCACAGCCAATACCAACCCTTGTGTGTAGCCTGAAGTCCTGTCAGTAGCTGATTTCACCAATCTCTTCTTTCTTAGAAAAATGGCACAATCGTTCATAACAAATGCTTAGAACTGTAGACAATAAGTATCCAGAAGCCATTTGGAGTGTGTGGTAGAAAAGGGAATTCCTTTTTTTGCTCTACATTTCCTGGCCCTTTTATAGTCAAGTAAAAATCACATATTCTAGTTCTGGAAAATGCATGGGAATAAAAGTGACACATCACATTCAACTGAGGTAGGAAAAAGTTCATGTGCTGTTCCCTGTCTTGGTGACTTGCAATAATCAGTGGAATCGTTCTTGGGCAAATCCACAGCAATTTGGGGCTTGATTTGTTACCCAAGAATAATCTGTCTTCTACTGCCTAATATAGAGTGGCTTTAAATACTATAGCAAATTATTAAACTGACCCAAATAAAGAAACTCTTTGAATTCCAGGAGGTGGCAATTATAAATCTCTGTCGCCTCACATAAGAGCCCAATCTCGATTCCCTTTTTTAGCTGCTGCAATCCCAGGGGCTACAGGGACCAGACCGCAGATGGCAATGCAATGAGATGAGGGGCAGGCAGAGGACAGTGTGCAGCAGCTTCCACAGGCTATCAGATCTGATAACATACAGAAAATTATGTCACATTCCTTTTTGGCCCATATAAATGTTGCTTTTATGTTCAGCAGTCCCCCAATAGCCAACACTTGTAGAGCACTTGCCATATACTACTTACAGTTCTAAGCACTTTACATATAATAACTCATTTAATGCTCACAGCAATGCTGTAAGGTTGATACATTATTGCTCCCATTTTCAAGATCAAGAAACTGAGGTTCAGTGATCCCTTATGCTTTGGAGGAGAGAAAATGTTTAATAGCAAAGTCAGAACATAATTATTTAGCATCTGGTCCACAAGCAGATTCATGCGCTTCACAATGTGGATACCCATGTGTTCACTATGATCATTGATACGGTTTGGCTCTGTGTCCCCACCCAAATATCACCTTGATTCATAATCCCCATAATCCCCACGGGTGGGACTAGGTGGAGGAAATTAAATCATGGGGGTGGTTTCCCCCATGCTGTTCTAGAGATAATGAGGGAATCCCATGAGATCTGATGGTTTTATATGCATCTGGCATTTCCCCTGCTGGCACTCACTCTGTCCACCGCCCTGTGAAGAAGGTGCTTGCTTCTCCTTTGCCTTCTGCCATGATTGTAAGTTTCCTGAGGACGCCCCAGCAATGCAGAACTGTGATTCCATTAAACCTCTTTCAAATTACCCAGTCTGGGGTATTTCTTCATAGCAGTGTGAGAATGGACTAATACAATCATGATTATGTTGATGATAATAGGTGAAAATGGGATCAGCTGTCCTTGAGTTCCTCAGAGGGAAGTTCATTTATTTGCCACTTGGGCACTGTGGTTTGTGCCCAACTGAGATGAATGGATATCATTCCAAAGACAAGAACTAAACTTCCAATCAGGCTGAAAGAAAAGGCATCCAAGTAAGACTAAAAGTGCCCATACATTCTGCACTATGTTTCATTTAGGCAGTTGTTTCTTCATGCACTTCTCATCCTTCTGTCACTAAGATACACAATTTGCACTGATAATCACTAAATGATGTTGTTAATATCTTAAATGACGGCTAACCATATGGATGCAAGAAGTGTTTCCTGTGGAGGACTGCCTGGTGTCCTGAGCAATGAACACGCTGACATCACTTTGAAAGTGATGACACATAAAGTTAGGTTTTAATTATTTCTCTCAGTAACTGAAACATAACTTGTCAATCTTAGAGAATATGAATCCCCATCAACAAATAAGATGGAAGATATAAAATACAGAAAACATGCCAGGCATTACACAAGCTAATTAGAATGATGTTTATAATTTAGAAGTATATCACATAGAGTTTTATAAGCAGCATCACATAAATTCTCAAGTACAGTACTACATGTGGGAATAATTTAAGGGCTCCTATTTTGTGATTTCCCAGATGATTATTCTGTGGTATCTTAGAAATGTTTCATAGACTGATGATTTCTGACACCTTCCACTTATACAGGGAATATGTTATACTCTGCCCCAAGTGCCAACACAAGAAACTAGTCAAAGAACCAGGAGAGTAACCAACTAGGCTTGCACATCTGTCTGTCTGACCATTCCACTATAATTTCTAAAGGAGGTGACTGACCTTCAATAAAGTTTTACCAGGCTACTTATGATGTATCATGTCATCTTAAAATGGAGATTTTCAGGTTTTTTTAGTTTTCAAATGTAAAAACAAACTGTACAACAATTTGCTTATCTATTCTCCTATTGAAAGACATCTCAGTTGATTCCAAGTTTTGACAATTATGAATAAAGTTACTATAAACATTTATGTTGAGGTTTTTGTGTGAACTTAAGGCTTCAACTCATTTGAGTATACACCATGGGATGCAATTGCTGAATCATGAAATAAAAGTATGTTTAATTTTATAAAAAACTGCCAAAGTGTCTTCCAAAGTGACTGCACTGTTTTGCCACTCATTGATTATCAATAATAATCTCATTGATTAATGATAATCAGATTATCAATGATAATCTCATTGATTTCCACCAGCAGTCAATGAGAGTTTCTGTTGCTCCACATCCTCACCACCATTTAGTGTTGTCAGAGCTTTGTAATTTAGCCATCCTTGTAGATGCGTAGTGGGATCTCCTTGTTTTAATTTGCAATTCTTTCGTGGCAAATGATGTTTAGCATCTTTCCATATGCTTATTTGACATCTGTCTATCCTCTTTGGTGAAGTGGCTGTTCAGATCTTTTGACCATTTTTTAATAGTTTTTTTGTTTCCTTGTTAGTGAATTTTAAGAGTTCTTTGTATATTTTAGGTACAACTACTTCATCAAATATGTGTTTTACAAAAATTTTCTATCAGTCTGTGGCTTGTCACTTCACTCTTTTAAGTGTCTTATAGAGCAGAAGTTTTAAATTTTAATGAAGTCAAATTTATTTTTTTCTTCCATGGATTGTATTTTTGGTGTTTCATCTAAAAAGGTATCACCAAGTTAAAGGTCATCTGGTTTCCTCTTGTTATATTCTAGGAGTTTTTGGGTTTTATCTTTTACATTTAGATCTATGATCCATTTTGAGTTTATTTTTGTGAAAAGTGTAAGATCTGTGTCCAGATTCTTTTTTTAAAAATGTGGATGTTCAATTGTTCCAGCACCATTTGTTGAAAGAGTCCATTGATTTTTCTCAAACATAAAAAGACCATTCAATGGAAGAAAGATAGATAGTTTTTCAACAAATTATGTTGGAACAACTGACCAAGACTTTTAACCACATAAAAAATTAACTTCAAATGGATAATATAACTAAATGTAATATATAAATTTATAAAATATCTAGAACAAAACTTAGGGGCAAATCTTTAATCTTTAAAACCTTGGATTAGGCCAAGAGTTTCTTTGATATGACACAAAAGGCACAATCAATAAAAGAAAAAACTTAATAACGTCACCTAAATGGAGAATGCTTGCTGTGCAAAAGTTACTGACAAAGGAATGAAACATAAGCCACAGACTGGGAGAAAATATTTACATATAACATGCCTGACAATGACCTTATATTCAGAAAATATGGAGAATTCTCAAAATTCAACACTAAGAATTATGGCAATAAATGGTTTGAATAGGCAGTTCACCAAAGAAGAAATATAGACGACAATATATTTTAAATGTTCAACATTACTATTCATCAGGAAAATGTAGATTTACCAAAATAAGAAATGCCACTAGTCAGGCATTAAAATGGTTAAAATAAAATTTAAGATGACAATACCAATGCTGGTGAGAACTTAGAGCAACTGGAATGCTGGTATAGTGCTGGCAGGAATGCAAAATGACATTATTTCTTTAGAAAACAATTTGGCCACTTCTTGTCATGTTAAAAATACACCAGGGCAGGATCTTTTCCAGGCCTCTCTCCTGGATTCTGGTAGCTCCTTGGCCTGTGGCAGCACAACTATAATCTTCACATGGTGTTCACCCTGTGTGTGTGTGTTTATGTCAGAATTTTCCACATTTATAAAGATGTAATCATATTGGATTAGAGGTCCACTCCACTTCAGTATGACTTCACATTCACTATTTACATCTGCCAACAATCCTATTTCTGAATAATGTCACATGCTGAGGTAAAGGGGTTAGGAATTCAACATATTAATGGTGGGAGGAAGGGATAAAGGATATAATTTAACCCATTGAAGTGCTATTAGAATGGCCAAAATCAAAAGACTGAAACATACTCAGAGAGGATGTGCTAGAGAGGATGTGGAACAACTAGAATTCTCATACACTGCTGGTGGGAATGTAAATTGTGCAACTACTTTGGAAAACAGCTTGGAAGTTTGTTTAAAAGTTATGCATGTTTCTACCATATAAACCAGCTGTTCAACTGCTAGGTGTTTACCTGAAATAAAAGCATTTGTCATATAAATAGATACATTTTGTTGTATCCTCTTTCCAACCAAGTGCATCATCCTGCTGGATCCCTCATTAGCAACTTAACTAAATTACTATATATTTGTAGAAAAAAATAAATAAGTAAATAAATAAAAGCATACACCCATGCAAAAATGTAGTCTTACTTGTCCACAACTGGAAACAACCCAAATGTTCATCAACAGGTGAATAGATAAACAAATTGTGATATATCCATACCATGGAATAAGACCTGGCAATAGAAAAACTGTACTGCTGATACACAACAATTTGAATGTATGTGGAAATAATTATACTGAGTGAAAGAAGCCAGACAGAAAAAGAGTCCATAATGTATGACTCCACACATGTGCAATTCTAGATAACAAAAATAAACCATGGTGGATTAAAAAAAAAAAGAAACAGGTGGGTGACTGACTACAGACAGGAGGAAGAGAGACAGAAGTAGGAATCAGAGAAGCACACAAGAGAAATTTTGGGAGTGATGGACACGTTCATTATCCTGATCGAGGTGATAGTTTCACAGGTATATACATGTGTAAAAATTTATCAAGTTAAACACTTTGTTTTCTGTTTGTTTGTTTGTTTGTTTGTTTTCTGAGATGGAGTATTGCTGTGTTGCCCAGGCTGGAGTGCAGTGGCACAATCTCGGCTCACTGCAACCTCCACCTTCTGGGTTCATGCCATTGCCTCAGCCTCCTGAGTAGCTGGGACTACAGGCGCCCACCACCACACCCAGCTAATTTTTTTGTATTTTTTTTTTTTTTGAGTAGAGACGGGATTTCACCGTGTTAGCCAGGATGGTCTTGATCTCCTAACCTCGTGATCCGCCCACCTCGGCCTTCCAAAGTGCTGGGATTGTAGGCGTGAGCCACCGCGTCCGGCCCCTGAAGTTGAACACTTTAAAGATGTTCAGTCTACTTCATGTTAACTACACCTCAATAAAGCTGTTAAAAATCCTCTGACTTACCTGAAAGGTTATTATACTTTTTTCTTTTATTACACTTTAAGTTCTGGGATACATGTGCAGAACGAGCAGGTTTGATACATAGGTATACACATACCATGGTGGTTTGCTACCCCCATCAACCTGTCATCTACATTAGGTATTTCTCCTAATGCTATCCCTTCCCTAGCCCCCGAGACCCTGACAGGCCACTGTGTGTGATGTTCCCCTCCCTGTGTCCATGTGTTCTCATTGTTCAACTCCCACTTATGAGTGAGAACATGCAGTGTTTGGTTTTCTGTTCCTGTGTTAGTTTGCTGAGAATGGTGGTTGCCAGCTTCGTCCTTGTCCCTGCAATGGACATGAATTCATCCTTTTTTATGGCTGCAAAGTATTCCATGGTGTATATGTGCCACATTTTCTTTATCCAGTCTATCATTGATGGACATTTGGGTTGGTTTCAAGTCTTTGCTATTGTGAACAGTGCTGCAGTAAACATATATGTGCATGTGTCTTTATAGCAGAATGATTTATAAACCTTTGGATATATACGCAGTAATGGGATTGCTGGGTCAAATGGTATTTCCAGTTCTAGATCCTTGAGGAATCGCCACACAGTCTTCCACAATGGTTGAACTAATTTACACTTCCACCAACAGTGTAAAAGTGTTCATATTTCTCCTCATCCTCTACAGCATCTATTGTTTCCTCACTTTTTAATGATCGCCTTTCTAATTTGATTTGCATTTCTCTAATGGCCAGTGATGATGAACATTTTTTCATATATTTGTTGGCCACATGAATGTCTTCTTTTGAGAAGTGTCTGTTCATATACTTCACCCACTTTTTGATGGTGTTGTTTGTTTTTTTCTTGTAAATTTGTTTAGGTTCCTTGTAGATTCTGTATATTAACCCTTTGTCAGATGGATAGATTGCAAAAATGTTCTCCCATTCTATAGGTTGCCTGTTGGCTCTGATGATAGTTTCTTTTGCTGTGTAGAAGCTCTTTAGTTTAATTAGATCCCATTTGTCAATTTTTGCTTTTGTTGCCACTGCTTTTGGTGTTTTAGTCATGAAGTCTTTGCCCATGCCTAAGTCCTGAATGGTATTGCCCAGGTTTTCTTCTAGGGTTTTTATGGTTTTAGATCTTAATGTTTAAGTCTTTAATCCATCTTGAGTTAATTTTCATATAAAGTGTAAGGAAGGGGTCCAGTTTCAGTTTTCTGCATATGGCTAGCCAGTTACCCAACACCATTTATTAAATAGGGAATCCTTTCACCATTTCCTGTTTCTGTCAGGTTTCTCAAAGATCAGATGGTTGTAGATGTGTTGTGTTATTTCTGAAGCCTCTGTTCTGTTCCATTGGTCTATATATCCATTTTGGTACCAGTACCACGCTGTTTTGGTTACTGTAGGCTTGTAGTATAGTTTGAAGTCAGGTAGCATGATGCCTCCAGCTTTGTTCTTTTTGTTTAGGATTGTCTTGGCTATACAGGCTCTTTTTTGGTTCCATGTGAACTTTAAAGTTTTTCCTGATTCTGTGAAGAAAGTCAATGATAGCTTGATGGGGATAACAGTGAATATATGAATTATTCTGGGCAGTATGGCCATTTTCACCACATTGATTCTTCCTATCCATGAGCATGGAATGTTTTTCCATTTGTTTGTGTCTTCTCTAACCTCCTTAAGCAGTGATTTGTAGTTTTCCTTGAAGAGGTCCTTCATATCTCTTGTAAGTTGTATTCCTAGGTATTTTATTCTCTTAATAGCAATTGTGAATGGTAGTTCACTCATGACTTGGCTCTCTGTTTGTCTATCATTGGTGTATAAGAATGCTTCTGATTTTTGCACATTGATTTTGTATCCTGAGACTTTGCTGAAACTGCTTATCAGCTTAAGGAGAGATTTTGGGCTGTGATGATGGGGTTTTCTAAATATGCAATCATGTCATCTGCAAACAGAGACAGTTTGACTTCTTCCATTCCTAATTGAATACCCTTTATTTCTTTCTCTTGCCTGAATGCCCTGGCCAGAACTTCCAATACTATTTTGAATAGGATTGGTGAGAGAGGGCATCCTTGTCTTGCGCCAGTTTTCAAAAGGAATGCTTCCACCTTTTGCCCATTCAGTATGACACTGGCTGTGGGTTTGTCATAAATAGCTGTATTATTTTGAGATACAGTCCATTAATACCTAGTTTATTGAGAGTTTCTAGCATGAAGGGCTGTTGAATTTTTTTTTTTTGAAGGCCTTTTCTGCATCTGTTCAGATAATCATGTGGTGTTTGTCATTGGTTCCGTTTATGCGATGGATTACGTTTATTGATTTGTGTATGTTGAACCAGCCTTGCATCCCAGGGATGAAGCCAACTTGATTCTGGTGGATAAGCTTTTTGATATGCTGCTGAATTCGATTTGCTGGAATTTTATTGAGGATTTTTGCATCAGTGTTCATCAGGGATATTGGCCTGAAATGTTCTTTTTTTGTTGTGTCTCTGCCAGGTTTTGATATCAGGATGATGCTGGCCTCATAAAATGAGTTAGGGAGGAGTCCCTCTTTTTATATTGATTGGAATAGTTTTACCAGCTCCTCTTTGTGCCTCTGGTAGAATTTGGCTGTCTGGTACTAGGCTGTTTTTGGTTGGTAGGATAGTAATTACCAGTAGGATATTAATCATTGGTCTATTCTGGGATTTAGCTTCTTCCTGGTTTAGTCTTGGGAGGCTGTATGTGTCCAGGAATTTATCCATTTCTTCTAGATTTTCTAGTTTATTTGTGTATAGGTGTTTATAGTATTCTCTGATGGTAGTTTGCACTTCTGGGAGATCAGTGGTTATATCCCCTTTATGATTTTTTATTGTGTCTTGTTGATTCTTCTCTCTTTTCTTCTTTTTTAGTCTGGCTGGTGGTCTATCTACTTTGTTAATCTTTTCAAAAACCCAGATCTTGGATTCACTGATTTTTTTGAAGGGTTTTTCTTGTCTCTATCTCCTTCAGTTCTGCTCTGATCTTAGTAATTTCTTGTCTCCTGACAGCTTTTGAATTTGTTTGCTCTTGTTTCTCTAGCTCTTTCCATTTTGATGGGAGAGCGTTGATTTTAGATCTTTCTTGCTTTCTCCTGTGGACCTTTAGTGCTATAAATTTCCCTCTAAGCATTGTTTCAGCTGTGTCCCAGAGATTCTGGTATGTTGTGTCTTTGTTCTCATTGGTTTCAAATGACTTATTTATTTCTGCCTCAATTTTGTTATTTACCCAGTAATCACTCAGGAGCAGGTTGTTCAGTTTCCATGTAGTTGTGTGGTTTTGAATGAGTTTCCTAATCCTGAGTTCTAATTTGATTGCACTGTGGTCTCAGAGACTGTTTGTCATGATTTCCATTCTTTTACACTGGCTGAGGAGTGTTTTACTTCCAATTATGTGGTCAATTGTAGAATAAGTGCAATGTGGTGCTGAGAAGAATGTATATTCTGTTGATTTGGGGTGGAGAATTCTGTAGATATCTACTATGTGTGCTTGCTCCAGAGCTGAATTCAAGTCCTACATATCTTTGTTAATTTTCCATCTCATTGATCATCTAATATTGACAGTAAGGTGTTAAAATCTTCCACTAATATTGTGTGGAGATCTAAGTCTCCTTGTATGTCTCTAAGAATTTGCTTTACGAATCTGGGTGCTCCTGTGTTGGGTACATATATATTTAGGACAGTTCACTCTTCTTGCTGCATTGACCCCTTTACCATTATGTAATGCATTTCTTTGTCTTTTTTGATCTTTGTTGGTTTAAAGTCAGTTTTATCAGAGACTAAGATTGCAACTCCTACTTTTTTTTTTTCTTTCCATCTGCTTGGTAAATATCCCCCCATCCCTTTATTTTGAGCCTATGTGTGTCTCTGCACGTGAGATGGGTCTCCTGAATACAGCACACCGATGGGTCTTGACTCTTTTTATTATTATTATTATTATACTTTAAGTTCTAGGGTACATGTACACAATGTGCAGGTTTGTTACATGTGTATATATGTACCATGTTGGTGTGCTGCACCCATTAACTCATCATTTGCATTAGGTATATCTCCTAATGCTATCTCTCCCTCCTCCCCCCACCCCTAAATAGCCTGTGTGATGTTCCCCTTCCTGTGCCCTGGTGTTCTCATTGTTCAGTTCCCACCTATGAGTGAGAACACGCAGTGTTTGGTTTTTTGTCCTTGTGATAGTTTGCTGAGAATGATGGTTTCCAGCTTCACCCGTGTCCCTACAAAGGACATGAACTCATCCTTTTTATGACTGCATAGTATTCCATGGTGTATATGTGCCACATTTTCTTAATCTAGTCCATCATTGATGGACATTTGGGTTGGTTCCAAGTCTTGGCTATTGTGAATAGTGCCGCAATAAACATATGTGTGTATGTGTCTTCATAGCAGCATGATTTATAATCCTTTAGGTATATTCCCAGTAATGGGATTGCTGGGTCAAATGGTATTTCTAGTTCTAGATCCTTGAGGAATTGCCACACTGTCTTCCACAATGGTTGAACTAGTTTACAGTCCCACCAACAATGTAAAAGCATTCCTATTTCTCCACATCCTCTCCAGTGCCTGTTGTTTCCTGACTTTTTTTTTTATATATATACTTTAAGTTTTAGGGTACATAAGCACAATGTGCAGGTTTGTTACATATGTATACTTGCGCCATGTTGGTGTGCTGCACCCATCAACTCGTCAGCACCCATCAACTCGTCATTTACATCAGGTATAACTCCCAATGCCATCCCTCCCCCTCCACTATAATAGGCCCCGGTGTGTGATGTTCCCCTTCCAGAGTCCAAGTGATCTCATTGTTCAATTCCCACCTATGAGTGAGAACATGCAGTGTTTGGTTTTCTGTTCTTGTGATAGTTTGCTGAGAATGATGGTTTCCAGCTGCATCCATGTCCCTACAAAGGACACAAACTCATCCTTTTGTATGACTGCATAGTATTCCATGGTGTATATGTGCCACATTTTCTTAATCCAGTCCGTCACTGATGGACATTTGGGTGGATTCCAAGTCTTTGTTATTGTGAATAGTGCCGCAATAAACATAAGTGTGCATGTGTCTTTATAGCAACATGATTTATAATCCTTTGGGCATATACCCAGTAATGGGATGGCTGGGTCATATGGTATTTCTAGTTCTAGATCCTTGAGAAATCGCCATACTGTTTTCCACAATGGTTGAACCAGTTTACAATCCCACCAACAGTGTAAAAGTGTTCCTATTTCTCGACATCCTCTCCAGCACCTGTTGTTTCCTGACTTTTTAATGATTGCCATTCTAACTGGTGTGAGATAGTATCTCACTGTGGTTTTGATTTGCATTTCTCTGATGGCCAGTGATGATAAGAATTCTTTCATGTGTCTGTTGGCTGCATAAATGTCTTCTTTTGAGAAGTGTCTGTTCATATCCTTTGCCCACTTTTTGATGGGGTTGTTTGTTTTTTTTCTTGTAAATTTGTTTGAGTTCGTTGTAGATTCCAGATATGAGCCCTTTGTCAGATGAGTAGATTGCAAAAATTTTCTCCCATTCTGTAGGCCCCCTGTTCACTCTGATCGTAGTTTCTTTTGCTGTGCAGAAGCTCTTTAGTTTAATTAGATCCCATTTGTCAATTTTGGCTTTCATTGCATTGATTTTGGTGTTTTAGACATGAAGTCCTTGCCCATGCCTACGTCCTCAATGGTACTGCCTAGGTTTTCTTCTAGGGTTTTTATGGTTTTAGGTCTTATGTTTAAGTATTTAATGCATCTTGAATTAATTTTTGCATAAGGTATACAGAAGGGATCCAGTTTCAGCTTTCTACATATGGCTAGCCAGTTTTCCCAGCACCATTTATTAAATAGGGAAGCCTTTCCCCACTTCTTGTTTTTGTCAGGTTTATCAAAGATCAGATGGTTGTAGATGTGTGGTATTATTTCTGAGGGGTCTGTTCTGTTCCATTGGTCTATATCTCTGTTTTGGTACCAGTACCATACTGTTTTGGTTACTGTAGCCTTGTAGTATAGTTTGAAGTCAGGTCTTGACTCTTTATTCAATTTACCAGGCTGTGTCTTTTAATTGGGGCATTTAGCCCATTTACATTTAAGGTTAATATTGTTTTGTGTGAATTTGATCCTGTCATTATGATGTGAGCTGGTTATTTTGCCTGTTAGTTAATGCAGTTTCTTCATACTGTCGATGGTCTTTACAATTTGGTATGTTTTTGCAGTGGCTGATACCCGGTTTTCCCTTCTGTATTTAGAGCTTCCTTCAGGAGCTCTTGTAAGGCAGGCCTGGTGATGACATAATCTCTCAGCATTTGCTTTTTATCCTTCACTTATGAAGCTTAGTTTGCCTGGATATGAAATTCTTGGTTGAAAATGTCTTTTCTTTAAGAATGTTGGATATTGGCCCCCACTCTCTTCTGGCTTGTGGTTTCTGCAGAGAGATCTGCTGTTAGTCTGATGGGCTTCCCTTTGTGGGTAACCCAACCTTTCTCTCTGGCTGCCTTTCATATTTTTTCCTTCATTTCAACCTTAGTGAATCTGACAATTACGTGTCTTGGGGTTTCTCTTCTCGAGGAGTATCTTTGTGGTGTTCTCTGCATTTCCTGAATTTGATATTGGCTTGTCTTGCTAGGTTGGGGAAGTTCTCTGGATAACATCCTGAAGAGTGTTTTCCAACTTGGTTGCATTCTCCCCATCACTTTCAGGTACACCAATCAAACGTAGGTTTGGTCTTTTCACATAGTCCCATATTTCTTGGAGGTTTTGTTCATTTCTTTTCATTCTTTTTTCTCTAATCTTGTATTCATGCTTTATTTCATTAAGTTGATCTTCAATCTCTGAAATCCTTTTTTCCTCTTGATCGATTCCGCTATTGATACTTGTGTATGCTTCACAAAGTTCTCATGCTGTGTTTTTCAGCTCCATCAGGTCACTTCTCTAAACTGGTTATTCTAGTTAGCAATTCCTCTAACCTTTTTTCAAGGTTCTTAGTTTCCTTGCATTGAGTTAGAACATGTTCCTTTAGCTTGGAGGAGTTTGGTATTACTTACCTTATGAAACCTATTCTGTCAATTTGTCAAATTTGTCAGTTTGTCAAACTCATTCTCCATCCAGTTTTGTTCCCTTGCTTTTGTTCGCTTGCTTTTGGAGGAGAAGAGGCATTCTGGTTTTTGGAATTTTAAGTTTGTTCGCTGGTTTTTCCTCATCTTCGTGGATTTATCTACCTTTGGTCTTTGATGTTGGTGACCTTTGGATGAGATTTCTGCATGGACATCATTTTTGTTAATGTCGATGCTATTTTTTTTCTGTTTGTTAGTTTTTCTTCTAACAGGCCCCTCAGCTGCAGGTCTGCTGGAGTTTGCTGGAGGTCCACTCCAGACACTGTTTGCCTGGGTATCACCAGTGGAGGCTGCAGAACAGCAAAGATGGCTACCTGTTCCTTCCCCTGGAAGCTTTGTCCAAGAGGGACTCCTGCCAGATGCCAGTCAGAGCTCTCCTGTATGAGGTTTTCGTCAACCCCTGCTGGGAGGTGTTTCCCAGTCAGGAGGCAGTCTGTCTTTTAGCAGAGCTCCAGTGCTGTGCTCGAGACCCACTGCTCTCTTCAGAGCCAGCAGACAGGAATGTTTAAGTCTGCTGAAGCTGCACCCACAGCTGCCCCTTCCCCCAGGTGCTCTGTCTTAGGGAGATGGGAGTTTTATCTATAAGCCCCTGACAGGGGCTGCTGCCTTTCATTCAGAAATGCCCTGCCCAGAGAGGAGGAATCTAGAGAGGCAGTCTGGCTACAGCGGCTTTGCCAAGCTGCAGTGGGTTCGTCTTCCCTGTGGTTTTGTTTACACTGTGAAGGGAAAACCGCCTACTCAAGCCTCAGTAATGGCAGATGCCCCTCCCGCCACCAAGCTCGAGTGTCCCAGGTAGACTTCACACTGTTGTGCTGGCAGCAAGAATTTCAAGCCAGTGGATCTTAGCTTGCTGGGCTCCATAGGGGTGGGATCCACTGAGCTAGACCACTTGACTCCCTGGCTTCAGCCCCCTTTCCAGGAGAGTGAATGCTTCTGTCTTGCTGGCCTTCCAGGTGCCACTGGGGTACGAAAAAACTCCTGCCGCTAGCTTGGTGTCTGTCCAAACAGCCACCTAGTTTTGTGCTTGAAACCCAGGGCACTAGTGATATAGGCACCCAAGGGAATCTCCTGGTCTTCGCTTTGCAAAGACTGTGGGAAAAGCGTAGTACCTGGGCCAGAACACACCATCCCTCACGGCACAATCCCTCACAGCTTCCCTTGTCTAGGACAGGGAGTTCCCCAACCCTTTGCACTTCGCAGGTGAGGTGATGCCCTACCCTGCTTTGGCTCACCCTCTGTGGGCTGCACCTGCAGTCTAACCAGTCCCAGTGAGATAAGCTGCGTACCTCAGTTGGAAATAGAGAAATCACCCACCTTCTACGTTGATCTTGCTGGAAGCTGCAGACCGGAGCTGTTCCTATTTGGCCACCTTGCTAGTCACCCTCTGTTACACTTATTTTACGTCTCCAAAGTACGTATCACAAAGCTAGATGCAGAATATACTCACTGTAAACTTGTTGACTGAAAAGAATACTAATTAAAAACTATTAATAAATATTTTAATTGCCCCCCAAAACTACACATTTTAAGTATCTACTTGTCTGTTACATTGTGTAGCATAAACAGCAATGTAAGACAATACAACATTAAGAGTTTCTAAAGTCCCATTTACATAAAAATTACCTACTAAACACAATAGTTTTATCGTTTATTAAAATAGTATTTATTAAAATGGTTTCTCTGAAGGTTCCTATTAAATGATGCTGCTAATGTAATCTGATTTATTTAACTTTTTAAAAACATATTTCTGTAATCCACACCTGTATTATATGCTTAGTTTTTATAATTATTATTATTATTAGCTTAAACTAGCTATACTTTCTCCCTATTCCTTGTCTGAGGAAATCAAAAATAGCATAGTTCTTTTTTTGTCAACTGCAATATTTTAAAAGTCAGTTTCTAAAATTTTTACTTCTTATATGTAGCCTTATTGCACTAACCCAAAATAAGGACTTTCCTTCTTTCTTCCCCTTTCCATCTATCCCTAGACTACATTCCAGTATTTCCTTAGCACGTACATTAGTAATACAGTGTCAATTTTGGTCAGTCATCCTTTTAATAGGTGCAGTGAAAACTCAGTCTTTATTTTATTTCTAACAGCCTGTAATTTGTTTTAAAAGTACAGCTATATTCTCTACCCTGAGGATCTATTAATAAGATAGAAGATTGTATATCTCAGTTAGTATGCATATATTAGCTGTCTTCTTATTGCAATTATTCTTATGCAACAATAGCTTCCTTATTAAAAGTAATTTTAGTAAGTTGTATCTTGGGTCTTCCTGTGTGATTTATGTGGTAGATTTTATGACAGCATCTTTACCAAATCTCAGTTAGCAACAACACTGGAATGTGATACAGCATAATAAAACATTGACTTGAGATATTAATTAGGTGATAAAAATGCTACATAAGAGTCATTTGTAATATGTAAACTGCTAGTTCCAGCTTCATGCCCTGTAATTATAGGGAAATATAAAACTCATACCTACCCCCGAAGGGAAAATAATGCAGAAGAACAAAGAAATTTGCCTTTAATTATTCCAGCAGCCAAAATATGGTGACATAAGGTAGTGATCTTCTAAGTTCAAATCAACACAAAACCATTACTCCTCCCAGGGAATAGATCCAGATATTCTGTCAGGGACCAGCAATCCTGGGCAAGCACGAAAGATGCCAATGACTCTTGTCTACATCAGATCTGGATCAGACACAAAATTGCTATAAATTTCCCATCTGTAACTGTCCTTTCCCTTGTCAGTTCTTGTCCAGTACTCCTTTGCTGTCACATTTTTAAAAATATAAAGGTATGGGGCACGAGTGTAATTTTGTTACATGGATCGATAGCATAATGGTGAAGTCCAGGCTTTCAGTGTATCTATCTCCAGAATAATATACATAGTACCCATCAAGTAATTTCTCGTTATCCAGTCTCTCCCACCTCCACCACCCTTCTGAGTCTCCAATGTCTATCATTCCACACTCTATGTCCATGTGTACACATTATTTTAGCTCCCACTTAGAAGTGAGAACCTGTAGTATTCGTCTTTCTGTGTCTGAGTTGTTTCACTTAAGATAATCATCTCCTGTTTCATCCATGTGGCTACAAAAGAAATGATTTCACTCTCTTTTATGGCTATATAGTAATTGATTGGGTATATTTACCATATTTTCTTTATCCAATGATGACTTGATGGACACTTAGGTTGACACCTTATCTTTGCTATCTGCAGTAAATGTTAAAGTGCAGGTACCCTTTTTACATAGTTTTCTTACATAATAATTTATTTTTCTTGGGTAGATACCAAGCAGTGGGATTGCTGGATTAAATGGTAGTTTATTTTTAGTTCTTTGAGAAATCTCCATATTGTTTTCCATAGACGTTGTACTAATTTATATTCCTACCAACAGAGTATAAGCACTTCCTTTTCCCTGCATCCTCATCAACATCTGTTACTTTTTGTTTTTTTAATAGCCATTCTAACTAGTATAACATCATAACTCATTGTGGTTTTAATTTGCATTTCTCTGATGATTCGTGACGATGAGCATTTTCTCCTGTGCTGGTTCACCATCTATATGTCTTCTTTTGAAAAATATCTATTCCTGTCCTGTGCCCACTTTTTTTTTTTTTGAAACCAAGTCTCGCTGTGTCACCAGGCCGGGTCTTGGCTCACTGCAACCTTCTCCTCCATCCACCTCCCAGGTTCAAGCAATTCTCCTGCCTCAGCCTCCAGAGCAGCTGGGGCTACAGGCGTGCGCCACCACACCCAGCTAATTTTTGTGTTTTTAGTAGAGACGGGTTTTCACCATGTTGGCCAGGATGATCTTGATCTCTTGACCTCGTGATCTGCCGGTCTTGGCCTCCCGAAGTTCTTGGATTACAGGTGTGAGCCACCTCACCCGGCCCTTTGCCCACTTTTTTAAAGGATTTTTGTATCTTTAGACATTGATGTGACCTCTTGTCTTAAATACTGATATGAGCAGCAGCTTCTTTTTAAGAGAGAGACTCCAAATAGAATGTTATCTTGCCCAAAGTAGTGGAAGTACGCAACTTTTGTATTCAATTATTCCATTTTTTTCCTAAAATAGATGAAGCAATCTTGGGAAGAATATTTACTTTTTCTTGCTATATCATCAGACTTTCATGGACCACTCACCAGGACAAATGTACACCCCCACTGAAAGTCTTTACTCCCTCCTTAAGCAAATTTGTAGTTGAATTACAATCTTTCCTTTGTTTTGCTAGCCTGGGAAATCTCCTATTTCATCACTGTCTGTGCCATAGAAATAATGCATATAGTGAACATGAGTAATATTTAAAAATAAGAACTAGACTATAAGTTATATTTTTCCATGTTTAGATTTATCTTAAAATGAGTCGTTCACCAGTGCAATATAGAGTATTTGATAACTCGTATTCACTAAAAAAGTCAAGATTTTCTCTAGACAACTAGACTGAATCTGTTATTTACTGCTTTCTAAAGTAGGTGAATATTCAAGTTCACTAAAATAAGTTCTAATATTATTCTTCATTAAAAACCCTCCACTTAAAGGAAAAACTGTACTTCTAGAGAGCTGAGGCTCTGTGCTTTAATTTTGCTATCTGTGAATGGACACAGGAACCCCAGATTATTTTTCACAGGTGCTGATTATAAATTAGGAAGTAGCAAAGATAAGCAGCCAGAGACACTCATATGCCTGCAAGAACTGCTCCCCACTAAAAAAAAAAAAAATCTTTCTGTCTCAGAACCAAATTCTTTAAGATCTGTTCTCTCAAGCTCAGTCTAATTCAAAGAATAACTAGGATTTTTTCCACTGCCTTATTGAAGTAAACGACTTGCACATTTTTAAGGAGAGGAAAACTTTTTAAAATTATAAACAAACTTGAAAGATAAGAGACTGATGAAAACCAAATGCAAAATACATGTGATAAGAAAGGCTTAATATCTATATTATATAAAGAGTTCCTAGATATCATTAAGCAAAAGATAAACACTCCCATATTAAAAAGGTAATATGGGCTGGGCGCGGTGGTTCACGCCTGTAATCCCAGCACTTTGAGAAGCTGAAGCAGGAGGATTCTGACCAGCCTGAAAAACACAAGACTAGCCTGAAAAACACAATAAGACCCTGTCTCAAAAAACAAAATAGATAATATGTATGAATAGGCAACTGATCCTAAAATACAAATGATCAAGATATTAAAAAGAAATTTGACCACAATAATAATCAAAGGATTTCTAATTGAAATAATATATTTTTCTCACTTGTCAAACTAGAAAATATTTGTCCAATTTTTTTTCAAAGATAATTTCCAGTATTGAACAGGGTTTAGGAAGTAAGGCATTCTCATATAGTACTGGTAGCAATGCACCTTGCTCTTTTGGGAAAGCAATGCATATTTATATGTAATATATATTCAGAGGAAGGCAGAGAAAGATGGTGGAATAGAAGGCTCCACCGATCTTACCCCAACCCCTGCAAGGACATCAATTTAACAACTATCTACACAGAAAAAAAGTCATCTTCATTAGGAATTAAAAATCAGGTGAGCAGTCATAATACCTGGTTTTATCTTCATATTGCTGAAAGAGGCACTAAAGAGATAGAAAAAACAGTCTTGAATTGCCAACACCACCACCACCATCTATAGCAATGGCCTGGTGCAGAGAGCATCTCTGGGCACTGGGGGAGGAAACACACAGCAACTGGGAAGCATTGAACTCAGTGCTGTCCTGGTAGAGCAGAAAGAAAAACCAGCTCAAACTCAGTTGACACCCATTTATGGAGGGAACATTTAAGCCAGCCCTAGCCAGAGGGGAATCATCAATCACAGCAGTCTGAACTTGAGTTGTCACAACACAGAGGGATACAGTGCTCTGTGTCCCTAAGTAAACTTGAAAGGCAGCCTAGGCTAAAAGAATTGCAACTCTTACGTGAATCCTAGTGCTGAACTGGACCCAGAGTCAGGGAACTGGGGAAGCACATGACATAGTGAGACACCAGCAGGGGCAGTTAAGAGAGTGTTGGCATCACCCCTCCCTCAACCCCAGTCTGCACAGCTCATGACTCCAAAAGAGACTCCTTCCTTATGCTTGAGGAGAGGAGAGGGAAGAGAGGGGAAGAATTTGTCTTGCATCTTGGATACCCGCTCAGCCATAGCAGGATAGGGCATGGATCAGAGTTGGGAGGCTCCCATTTGAGGCCCTAGTTTTTGGACGACATTTCTAGACTCACCCTGGGACAGAGGGGAACTCACTGCCTTGAAGGAAAGGACCCAGTCCTGGCAGCATTCATTACCCACTAACCGAAGAGATCTCGGGGTCTGAATAATCAGCAGTGATACCCACATACTACACTGAAAGCCTTGGGTGAGCCTCTGAGACTTTCTGGCTTCAGATGAGACTCGACACATAACTGGCTGTGGGGGATATGGGGAAAAACTCCTTTTGTTTGAGAAAAGCAGAGGGAAAATTAAAGGAGACTTTGTCTTGCCCCTTAGGTACCAGCACAGCCACAGTGGGGTAGAGCAACAAGAGGGCTCTTGGTGTCCCCAATTCCAGGACTTGACACTTGTACAGCATTTCTGAACCTTCCCTAGGCCAGAGGGGAGTCCTCCATCTTGAAGGATAAGTCCCAGGCCAGGCAGCATTCACAAGCTGACTTAAGAGACTTTGAGTCTTAAAGAAACATTGGCGGTAGACTGGCAGTACTCCTTATGACCTGTGTTGATGGTGGCTATGGAGTGAGGCTCCTCTGCCTTTGGAAAGGGGAAGGAAGAGAGGGAAGAACCATGTCTTGTGGTTTGAGTGCCAGCTCAGCTCCAATACAGTGGAACACTAGCTAGACCTCTACGGTTTTTGACTCTAGTCCCTGACTCCTGGATAGCACCTCCGGACCCACCCAGTGCCTGGGAGTCCTGGCTGCACTGAAGTGAGAGACACAAGCCTGGCTGGTTTTGCTACCTGATGATTGTAGAGCCCCAGGGCCTGGAGCAAACATAGGCTGTAGCCAGGGAGTTGTGACAGCAGGCCTTGGGTGAGACCCAGTTCTGTGCTGGCTTTAGGTTTGAACCAACATAGTCATAGTAGTGGTGGCCACAGGGAGGTTTGTGTCACTCCACCTCAAGCTTTAGGTAGCTCAGAACAGAGAGAGAGAGACTCTGTATGTTTGAGAGAAAGTAAGGAAAGAGAACAAGAGTCTCCGCCTGATAATCCAGAGAAGTCTCCCAGATAGTGTCCAAGACCATAAGACCATCAAGGCATACCTCTACAAGTCTGCAAGAACCACAGTATTACTGGGCTTGGGGTGCCTCCTACAGAAAATACAGCTTAGATCACAACACCCAAGTCTTTTCAAATATCTGAAAGGAAAGCCTTCTGCATTAGCAGGTTCCCTCATTGCTATAAAGAACTACCAGAGACTGGGTAATTCACAAAGAAAAGAGGTTTAATTGAACTATAGTTCCACTGGTTATACAGGAAGCATGGCTGGGAAGACCTCAGGAAACTCAATCATGGCGGAAGGCAAAGGGGAATCAGACACATCTTAGATGGCCAGAGAAAGAGGAAGAGAGAGGGGAGAATGTGCCACACACGTTTAAACAACCAGATCTCATGAGAACTCACTCACTATCACAAGAACAGCAAGGGAGAAATCTGTCCCCATGATTCAGTCACCTCCTACCAGGCCCCTATAATATTGGGGATTATAATTTGACATGCGATTCACCTTCCCAAGAAAGATAGGTACAAACAAGCCCAGACTATACAGACTGCAATACTTAAGTCTTCAATCTTCAGACACCAAAGAATTCAATACAATCCAGGAAAGCATGACCCCACCAAATGAACTAGATAAGCCACAAGGGACCAATCCTGGAGAAATAGAGATACGTAATCTCTCAGACAGAAAACTCACAATAGCTGTGTTAAGGAAACTCAAAAAAATTCAAGATAACAGAGAAGAAATTCCAAATTCAATCACATAAATTTAACAAAGAGATTAAAATAATTAAGAAGAATCAAGCAGAAATTCTGGAGATGAAAAATGCAATTGGCATACGGAAGAATGCATGAGTCCTTTAATAGCAGAATTCATCAAGCAGAAAAAGCACAAAGAAGAAAAATAAAAAACAATGAAGCATGCCTACAGGATCTAGAAAGTAGCCTCAAAAAGACATCTAAAAGTTATTGGCCTTAAAGAGGAGGTAGAGAAAGACACATGGATAGAAAGTTTATTTAAAAGGATAACAACAGAGAACTTCCCAACCCTACAGAAAAATATCAATATCCAAGTACAAGAAGGTTAGAACACCAAGCAGATTTAACCCAAAGCAAATTATCTCAAGGGATTTAACAATCAAACTCCCAAAGGTCAAAGATAAAGAAAATATCCTAAAAGTAGTAATAGAAAAGAAACAAATAACATACAACGGCACTCCAATACCTCCGGCAGCAGACTTTTCAGTAGAAACCTTATAAGCCAGGAAAGAGCGTCATGACATAAAGTGCTGAAGGAAAAAAAAAACTGTTACCTTAGTATAGTATATCCAGTGAAAATAGATTTCAAACATAAAGGAGAAGTCGACTTTCCCAGAAAAATAAAAGCTGAGGGATTTCATCAATACATCCCACAAGAAATGCTGAAAGGAGTACTTCAATCAGAAAGAAAAGGATGTTAATGAGCAATAAATAATCACCTGAAGTTATAAAACTTACTGGTAATAGTAAGTACACAGAAAAACACAAAATATTATAACACAGTAACTGTAATGTGTAAAGTACTCTTATGTTAAGTAGAAAGGCTCAGTGATGAACCAATCAAAAGTAATAACTGCAACAACTTCTCAAGACATAGGCAATACAGTAAGATGTAAATAGAAACAACAAAAAGTATAAAAGCCAGAGGAAACGAAGTTAATGTGCAGAGTTTTTATTAGTTTTCTTTTTGCTTGTTTATGCAAATAGTTTAAGTTGTTCTCAGGTTAAAATAACAGATTATAAGATAGTATTTGCAAGGCTTATGGTAACTTCAAGTCAAAAAACATACCGTGGATACACAAAAAATAAAAAGCATGAAACTAAACCATATCATCAGAGAAAATCACCTTCACTAGAGTGAGACAGGAAGGAAAGCAAGAAGGAAGAGAAGGCCACAAAACAGAAAACAAATAACAAAATAACAAGAGTAAGAAGAGTAAGTCCTTTTTTGTCAATAATAACATTGAATGTAAGAGAACTAAATCCTCCAATTAAAAGACAGAGTGGCTGAGTGGATGAAAAAACAAGACTCACTGACCTTTTGCCTATACGAAACACACTTCACCTATAAAGACAGAGATAGACTGAAAATAAAGGGATGTAAAAAGATATTCCGTTCCAGTGGAAACCACAAAAGGACAGGAATTGCTATACTTATATCAGACAAAATGGATTTCAGGACCAAAACTGTAAGAAGAGACAAAAGTTACAATATAATGATAAATGGGTCAATTCAGCAAAAGGATATAACAATTTTAAATATATATTCACCCAACACTGGAGCACTCAGATATACAAAGCAAATATTATTAAAGGCCCCAAAACAGTAGCTGGAGACTTCAACACCCAGCTACTTTCAGCACTGGACAGATCTTCCAGACAGAAAATCAACAAAAAAATCAGGCTTAGTCTGTACTATAGACCAAATGTATCTAATAGATATTTACAGAACATTTCATCCAATGGCGGCAGAGTGGACATTCTTTTCCTCCAAACATGCATCATTCTCAAAGATAGACCACATGTTAGGTCGCAAAACAAGTCTTAAAACATTTAAAAAATTAAATACATAATATATATGTAATGTATATTTAATAGTTTAGTGTATATGTTTATATTTATGAATACTTTTATATATTGTAAAGGCATATAACATACACATTTGTATGATAGGCCCATTAATTTTTATATTAAATATTTATTTATAAATGCATATATATTTTAAAGGCATATAGATTCAAAGACATGCCTATATTTATATCATGTATATTAATTTATGTATTATATATTATTTTCTATTTCTATACATTTCAAATTATATATTGGAAAATCATATTTCTTTATGCTATATACATTATATAATATGTATGCATATGAATTTATATATTACATGGTTAATTTTAAAGATATATTTGTATTCTGCTACCATTTTGTGACAAGCTAATTGCAGATATGTTGATTTGAGAATCTGGATTTTTTTTTAAGTGGTTGACTTTTATGCACATAGACAAAGACATCTTGGGATTCTTCCTAGAATCTTTGATGCCATGTACACTTGTGGAAATCACGATAAACACAATTCTTCAACTAATCAATAAAACCAGACGTATTCCAGGCATTACCGGTCCTCCCTTTACAGGCAAAATAAATGAGATTTTCTTCCAATTACATGTTTTCTTAGCAAAATAACTATTTTGAAGATGTCAACTTTACAATTTCCAAAAAAAAGTCTCCAAAATGCAAGTTGTTTTCTGACATCAGTACACGCATAATATATGAAAATCAAAAAACGAAGTCACTCAGACATCTGTACATTCACCCAACATACATTTTCCTTCCAGTTGTATGTTGAAGGAAAATGGAGTCGCTTCCAATTCCTTCATTACTCACTTCAAATTATTGAAGTAAATGTCACCAATTCTAGAGCATTTGACATCATTTAACAGAAACTACAGCCGGGTGCAGTGGCTCATGCCTGTAATCCCAGCACTGTGGGAAGCCGAGATGGGTGGATCACTTGAGGTCAGGAGTTCAAGACCAGCTTGGCAACTTGGTGAAACCCCATCTTTACTAAAGATACAAAAATTAGTTGGGCATGGTGGTGCATACTTGTAGTCCCAGCTACTCAGGAGGCTGAGACAGGAGAATCACCTGAACCCAGGAGGAGGAGATTGCAGTGAGCCAAGACATGTCACTGCACTCCAGCCAGCATGACAGAGCAAGACTCTGTCAAAAAAAAAAGAAAGAAAGAAAGAAAGAAAGAAAGAAAGAAAGAAAGAAAGAAAGAAAGAAAGAAAGAAAGAAAGAAAGAAAGAAAGAAAGAAAGAAACTAATTCTTTTCTCACTCTGCTCCAAGCTACAAATAAGTTCCATGATTTCCAGAGCAAATGGATTCACCTGAATCACTGATTACATGTCTTCTTTTACTTGGCATTGCCGAAAGCAGTTATGTAGGAGACATCTAGAAAGCTAGAAATTAAAGGAAAGCTAAGTCTTGGTACAATTCTAGACTTCAATTTGAGTCTTTTTCAAATATCATTTTTTATCTGGTTGTGATTGACCAATATAATGGGCTCATTGGTTCTGAGGGCTTTATGCTTCCATTGTATGTCTTTCCATAAAAGAAATACTTAAGCTTTTATGTCTCATCATAATTGTGGTAAAAGTAAAACGAATGAATGCATCGGCTAAATTATACTTTCTTTGCTTTAACATCTTAAACTTCACCTTAAGCCTAATACCAACAGAGATAGGTCTCCATAATGTAATACCCAAATTACATTTTAAATAATATCAGTGGAAAGTAATCATAGACATAACTTATCAAAGTTGGTGACTGTTAGTACAAAATAATTTAATAACATTTGTTTAAACTATAACTTAAATAGCATAACATTAAAAATAATTCTAATGAAGAAAATATTCAAAATTCCAGAATGGGAGCATTGTTTCACCCAGCTCATTGTGAATCTCAACATATCCTGGAACGAACAGGAATTCACAAAAGTGTATAAACTGAAACCCAAACTCCTCATCACTTTATAACGACCCAAAGCAGCAAACACTTACTGAACAGTTGTTGAATGCCTTTGCCATCCCCGTAGTTACAAAATTGAGTAAGATACCACTTTTATCCTTGAAAAATTTATAGTCCACTAGGAGATACATGTACTTAAAGTGATCATTTTGATATAGTATAATCAGTAAAAAAAAGGTAAGTAAAAATTAGGCTATAGAAGCCTAGAAGAGGAGCATTGAGCTTTCAAGGAAAAATTCCCAGAGAAGATGATGCCCCAACCAAGACTTAGAAATGAAAATAACGAAGAAAGAAAATATGAGGAGGGCATTCTAGCTAGGGCAAACTTCAAGAACATAAGCATCCAAGTATGAAATAGCAGAATATATACAAGAAATAATTAACATCTCAAAGAAAAAGAGTGGGGAGAATGGTACAAATGAAACATTTTTGGAATCTAAAACATTTAAAACCTAACAATTAATTGGATGTGAGTACTGAGAGAGAGGAATTAGTCTAAGGTGACTTCCAGGTTTCTGTCTTAAGTAAGGCTGATAGCTTACCTACCTCTTTATCTTCCATCTCTGCCCCAACTCCCGCCACAGAAAACCTAATGTGTAATGAAGAGTAGATTTGCAGACAGAGTACGCCCACTCTGGAAAACCAGACCCACTATTTTTCGTCTATCCAAATGATACCCACTTTTCAGGGCCCAGCTTAAGTGCTGACTTCCTCACTGAGGACTTTTCTATCCATCGCCACCTTCAAGACTTCTTTGTTCTCTCCTTACTCTGACCAAGCAAATTATCTGATGTCTAAAATCACACATTTGGGGATTCATCATAAATTCCTCTTTCAGTATATTAGGCCATTTTTTGCTTTTCAGAATAAAAGTAGCCTAATGATCAGGGTTAGTTGAATTTTTAAAATAATCTTTTATGAATTAAATTCTTCAGATGTGAAGGGTATAAATGAAATAAAAAAAATAACTTCAAATACCATCACCAGAGACAAACATCATTCAGAGTTTGCTATGTATACTTCTAGACATATCCTAATGAGTATATGATTTTACATAAGCAGACTGAAAAGTCTAATACTCTTCACAAACAGCTTTTTTCTCTCCATGACATGTTAATTGCTTTAGATACATACCACTTATTTAAAAGCTGCAGAGTGTTCCATTTTATAGATGTGCCCTGTTTCTTCTTTGCCATTTTTTCTCTAATGTCTAAAGCTTAGATTCTTAACATTTAATATTACTTATTTAGTAATACATGTATTTAAGGCTGTAAATTTCTCTTTAAGTGCTGCTTTAGCTGCATCACAAATTTTGGTATGTTGTGCTTCCATATTACTTATTCCAAAATAAAATTCATTTGGATTTCTTCTTTGACTAAAGTTTACTCACAAGTGTATTGATTAAATTCCAGACACAGGAATTTTATAAATTATCTTTTAGCTATTTATATCTAGTTAATTCTGCTGAGGTTCAAAAACATGCTGTTTATGATTTTAAATTTTTGAAATGTGTTAAAACTTGCTTTATGGCCAGTATGCTAAATTTTGATAAATTGTCTATATATACTATAAAGAATGTGTATTTTTTTAATTAGTAGATAAAATGTTCAATAAATGTTAATTAGGTCAATTAGATTTGTAACCCATGTCACTGAAATCTTCTATACCCTTATGGATATTTATCTTATTTGTTCTATCAGTTATCAAGGCAGTTGTTTAAAATTTCCTACTATGACATTGGATTTATCTATTTGGGTTTTAAATTCTGTCAAATTTTGTGTTCTTTATATTCTTTTCTCTGCTGCCTGAATCAGCAATGTGTTCTATATTTTGAGGTTGTTCTTAGGTGCACACAAGTTTAGAATAGCTACACTTTTCTGTCAAGTTGAAGCTTTTATTACTATTAAATGTATCTTACGTCTCTAGTAGTTCTTTTTTCATTGCTGTCTAATTTGCTTGATAACAATATAGACACAGTATCTTTCTTTTACTTAGTATTTATTGCATAATATATGTTTTTTCATCTTATTATTTTCAATCTTTGCTATATCCTCATATTTGTTTCTTTTAAATAAGTAGGTAATTAGGTTTGGAATTTACCTAGTATGTTATGCTTTGCCTTTTATTATTTAGTCCACTTACACTTGATGTTAATATATTTGATTTACACATAATGTAACTTACATGTATTAGTATATTTGACTTTAAACCTACTATGCTGTTGTTTTTTCTGTTTCTGCTTCTTTACTTTCTTGCCTGATTTAGGGTTGATTATACATATTTATAATTCTATTATTCTCTTTTATTAGCTTGGTGCTTATGCATTGTCTTAATGATCTTTTAGTGGTCACCTTAGAAATTAAAGCTTGCATCCTTGACTCATCAAAGTCTAATATAAATTAATACTTTTGCCACTTCCCAGACTGTAAAACTTTAGAACATTTCAACTCCATTTACCCTTCTGCATTTTGTGTTACTGTTATCTTTTAACTTTGAGACTTCACGATCCATTATTGTCATTGTTATTTGATGTCAAATTTTATACTTATGCCCATATTTACACTTTGCTTGCTCTTTACTTTCTTTACTTCTCTGATGTTCTATCTAGGATAATTTACTTTCTTTCTGAAAAGCATTTTCCCTTAGAATATATTTGGTTTTCTCCAGCATGGGTTTATCTAAAAATATATTCACTTTTCCATGAGTATGGAATTCTATTTGGAAGTTGTATTCTTTCAGGAGTTTGAAGATTACATTCCATTATCTTCTGGGTCCCACTGTTTCTGTTGAGAAGTCAGTTTTCCTTGTTGCTTCCTTGATGGTAATATGCTTTTAAACTTTTAATAACAAAGTTAAAATATTGTCTTTATATTATTTTCTTTGGCTTTTAGTAGATCTGTTATAAAACATCCTGCTTATCCTTCATCAGTTTTGAAAAACTTTCAGCATTATATCTTCAAATATTGCTTCTATGCCATTCTCTTTCTCATTACACCTATGTTAAACCATTTGATTATATCTTATAGGTTTGTAGAATTAGATAGATAGATAGATAGATAGATAGATAGATAGATAGATAGATAGACAGATATAAGACATATATCCAATATATCTTACGTATTTTACTATTGTTATATTTATAGTATTCATCTTTGTTAATTTTATCCTGAATGCACACACAAGGTGTTATCCTTCCTGAAAGAGAATTTACATTTTCTTCTGGATATTTGCACAATAAAGGCATGAGCAATTTGAGGTTATTTTAATCCAATGAGCAATTAAGCTTATTGAAGCTGGGATTTAATCATCCTGAGGAATGTCTATTGAAATTTTCCCTTACTCCTAAGGTGTCGCCCTTCTAATTCTCAACCAAAGACCAAGAGTTTTCACCAGAACCCAGCCTTCCCTCTCAAGTACTGGGTCCAATTTTTGCCCCTTCAAATTCAAAAGAATAAAATTAGACCTTATTTTAAACCATCAGCTCAAAATGGATTAAAGACCTGAAACTATAAAACTCCTAGGAAAAGACATTGATTGGTCTAGGCAACAATTTATTGGATATAATACAACATGCACAGTCAACAGAAGAAGTGGAAATAGACAAATGGGGCTACAACAAACATTAAAAAATCTACAAAGCACAGGAAACAATGAACAGAGTGAAAAGACATCTATAAGATGAAAGAATATAACTGTAAAAATCATATATTTGAAGAAGTTAGTATCCAGAATATATGAAGAACTCCTATAACTAAACAACAACAACAAAAAATTCAATTTTAAAATGGGCAAAGGACTTGAAGGCAAGAGAAAGAATAAATTGCATCCAAATTGGAAAATAAAAAGTCAAACTATTGGTGTTAGCCAATGGTAGAAAACCCTAAAGATGCCTCCAAAAGACTCCTAGATTTAATAAACAATTTAGTAAAGTGTCAGGTTACAAAATCAATGTATACAAATAATTAGAACCACTGCACACCAACAACAACCAAACTGATAATCAAATCAAGAACTCAACTCCTTTAACAACAGCTGAAAAAAATAATAAAATAAAAAAAACAAGAATATACTTAACCAAGGAAGTGAAAGATCTCTACAAGGACAACCACAAAACACTGCTACAAGGAAACATAGATAACACAAACAAATGGAAACATATCCAATGCTCATGGATTGGAAGAATTGATATTGTGAAAATGACCATACTGCCCAAAGCTATCTACAGATTCAGTGCAATTCTTATCAAAATGTCAATATCATTTTTCATAGAATTAGAAAAAAATCCTAAAATTCGTATGTAACCAAAAAAGAACCCAAATAGCCAAAGCAATTCTAAATAAGAAGAACAAATCTGGAGGCATAACATTACCAGACTTCAAATTATACTAAAGGCTATAGTTACCAAAACAGAATGATACTGGCATAAAAGTAGGCACATAGGCCAGTGGAATAGAGTGGAGAATGCAGAATTAAAGCAAAATACTTAAAATTAACTAATCTTTGACAAAGCATATAAAAATATAAATTGGGGAAAAGAAACCCTATTTAATAAATGGTGCTGGGAAAACTGGCTTATATGCTGCTGGTAGGAATGTAAATTAGTACAACCACTAAGGAAAACAGTACGGGTATTCCTTAAAGAACTAACAGTAGATCTACCATTCAATCCAGCAATCCCACTGCTGGGTATCAATCTAAAGGAAAATAAGTCATTATATGAAAAAGACACATGAATATGTGTGTTTATTGAAGCACAATTCACAATTACAAAGATATGCAACAAATCTAAGTGCCCATTAACCAACGAATGGATAAAGAAAATGTGGTATATATATACCATGGAATAATACTTGGCCATAAAAAGAAACAAGATAATGTTTTTTCCAACAACTGGGATGGATCTGAAGGCCATTAATGTAAATGAAGTAACTCAGGAATGGAAAACCAAACAGCATATGTTCTCACTTATAAGTGGGAGCTAAGCTCTGAGTACATAAAGGCATACAGAGTGATATAATGGACTTTAGAGACTCAGAAAAGAAAGGGTGGAAGGGAGGTAAGGAATAAAAAGCTACACATTGGGTACAAGGTACACCACTCAGGTGAAAGGTGCACCAAAATCTCAAAGTTCACTGTTGTATAATTCATCCATGAACCAAAACCACTAATACCCCAAAGCTACTGAAATTTTAAAATCTATTTAATTATAAGATAATTATAAGATGTTAAAATAAAGATAAGATAAAATAAATAATATGAAATAAGATAAGATGATAAGATAAAACGAATGTTTTTGCTTTTAACTTTTATACTAGAGCTAAAAGTGATTTATACATCACCATTTCAGTGTTACAGTATTCTGTATATGTCTATATATATTTACCTTTGCCAGTGATTTGTATATGTGTGTGTTGCTGTTTCATTTCAAATTGCCTTTCATTCAACTTGAAGCATTTATTGAAGTACCATTAGCATTTCATGTAAGATAGGTCTAGTAGTGATGCTTATTTATTTAAATACATTTTTTCCTTTTTTTCTTTCTCGTCTTTCTGGTAACCCCAGCACATTCTGAAGGACAGATTTCCCATGCATAGTATTCTTGGCTGGCAGGGTTTTTTTTCTTTCAAGACTTTGAATGTATCATTCTACTCACTTCTGGCCTTCAAAATTTTCTGCTGAGAGATAATGAATAGCATTACGAAGTCTCCCTTGTATGTGACAAGTTATTTTACCCTTTATGCTCCCAAATAATTATTTGTCATTATCTTTTGATAACTTAATAATAATGTGTCTCCATTGCTGTTCTTTGTACCTTTGTATTGGTGGCTGCAAATCTGAAGAAATGCAGCCACCTCTACCAATCTTTATGGACTGGTTTCACAGGGCAAGATCTTCACCAATCAGCCTAGCTAGAGACTCTGGAAGCTGGTTAAACCTTTTCTATGTGTCTTCTCTTTACTTGTGCACATAAATTCTTAAATAAAAGAATTTACCAATTTCTTTTTTTTTTTTTTTTTTTAATTTATTTATTATTATTATACTTTAAGTTGTAGGGTACATGTGCATAACGTGCAGGTTTGTTACATATGTATACTTGTGCCTTGTTGGTGTGCTGCACCCATCAACTCGTCATTTACATCAGGTATAACTCCCAATGCAATCCCTCCTCCCTCCCCCCTCCCCCCTCCCCCTCCCCCCTCCCCCTCCCCATGATAGGCCCCGGTGTGTGATGTTCCCCTTCCTGAGTCCGAGTGATCTCATTGTTCAGTTCCCACCTATGAGTGAGAACATGCGGTGTTTGGTTTTCTGTTCTTGTGATAGTTTGCTAAGAATGATGGTTTCCAGCTGCATCCATGTCCCTACAAAGGACACAAACTCATCCTTTTTGACGGCTGCATAGTATTCCATGGTGTATATGTGCCACATTTTCTTAATCCAATCTGTCACTGATGGACATTTGGGTTGATTCCAAGTCTTTGCTATTGTGAATAGTGCCGCAATAAACATACGTGTGCATGTGTCTTTATAGCAGCATGATTTATAATCCTTTGGGTATATACCCAGTAATGGGATGGCTGGGTCATATGGTACATCTAGTTCTAGATCCTTGAGGAATCGCCATACTGTTTTCCATAATGGTTGAACTAGTTTACAATCCCACCAACAGTGTAAAAGTGTTCCTATTTCTCCACATCCTCTCCAGCACCTGTTGTTTCCTGACTTTTTAATGATCGCCATTCTAACTGGTGTCAGATGGTATCTCATTGTGGTTTTGATTTGCATTTCTCTGATGGCCAGTGATGATGAGCATTTTTTCATGTGTCTGTTGGCTGTCTGAATGTCTTCTTTTGAGAAATGTCTGTTCATATCCTTTGCCCACTTTTTGATGGGGTTGTTTGTTTTTTTCTTGTAAATTTGTTTGAGTTCTTTGTAGGTTCTGGATATTAGCCCTTTGTCAGATGAGTAGATTGCAAAAATTTTCTCCCATTCTGTAGGTTGCCTGTTCACTCTGATGGTAGTTTCTTTTGCTGTGCAGAAGCTCTTTAGTTTAATGAGATCCCATTTGTCAATTTTGGCTTTTGCTGCCATTGCTTTTGGTGTTTTAGACATGAAGTCTTTGCCCATGCCTATGTCCTGAATGGTACTACCTAGGTTTTCCTCTAGGATTTTTATGGTATTAGGTCTAACATTTGAGTCTCTAATCCATCTTGAATTAATTTTCGTATAAGGAGTAAGGAAAGGATCCAGTTTCAGCTTTCTACTTACGGCTAGCCAATTTTCCCAGCACCATTTATTAAATAGGGAATCCTTTCCCCATTTCTTGTTTCTCTCAGGTTTGTCAAAGATCAGATGGCTGTAGATGTGTGGTATTATTTCTGAGGACTCTGTTCTGTTCCATTGGTCTATATCTCTGTTTTGGTACCAGTACCATGCTGTTTTGGTTACTGTAGCTTTGTAGTATAGTTTGAAGTCAGGTAGCGTGATGCCTCCAGCTTTGTTCTTTTGACTTAGGATTGTCTTGGAGATGCGGGCTCTTTTTTGGTTCCATATGAACTTTAAAGCAGTTTTTTCCAATTCTGTGAAGAAACTCGTTGGTAGCTTGATGGGGATGGCATTGAATCTATAAATTACCTTGGGCAGTATGGCCATTTTCACGATATTGATTCTTCCTATCCCTGAGCATGGTATGTTCTTCCATTTGTTTGTGTCCTCTTTGATTTCACTGAGCAGTGGTTTGTAGTTCTCCTTGAAGAGGTCCTTTACATCCCTTGTAAGTTGGATTCCTAGGTATTTGATTCTCTTTGAAGCAATTGTGAATGGAAGTTCATTCCTGATTTGGCTCTCTGTTTGTCTGTTACTGGTGTATAAGAATGCTTGTGATTTTTGCACATTAATTTTGTATCCTGAGACTTTGCTGAAGTTGCTTATCAGCTTAAGGAGATTTTGGGCTGAGACAATGGGGTTTTCTAAGTATACAATCATGTCATCCGCAAACAGGGACAATTTGACTTCTTCTTTTCCTAACTGAATACCCTTGATTTCTTTCTCTTGCCTAATTGCCCTAGCCAGAACTTCCAACACTATGTTGAATAGGAGTGGTGAGAGAGGGCATCCCTGTCTTGTGCCAGTTTTCAAAGGGAATTTTTCCAGTTTTTGCCCATTCAGTATGATATTGGCTGTGGGTTTGTCATAGATAGCTCTTATTATTTTGAGGTACGTTCCATCAATACCGAATTTATTGAGCGTTTTTAGCATGAAGGGCTGTTGAATTTTGTCAAAAGCCTTTTCTGCATCTATTGAGATAATCATGTGGTTCTTGTCTTTGGTTCTGTTTATATGCTGGATTATGTTTATTGATTTGCGAATGTTGAACCAGCCTTGCATCCCAGGGATGAAGCCCACTTGATCATGGTGGATAAGCTTTTTGATGTGTTGCTGAACCCGGTTTGCCAGTATTTTATTGAGGATTTTTGCATCGATGTTCATCAGGGATATTGGTCTAAAATTCTCTTTTTTTGTTGTGTCTCTGCCAGGCTTTGGTATCAGAATGATGTTGGCCTCATAAAATGAGTTAGGGAGGATTCCCTCTTTTTCTATTGATTGGAATAGTTTCAGAAGGAATGGTACCAACTCCTCCTTGTACCTCTGGTAGAATTCAGCTGTGAATCCATCTGGTCCTGGACTTTTTTTGGTTGGTAGGCTATTAATTATTGCCTCAATTTCAGAGCCTACTATTGGTCTATTCAGGGATTCAACTTCTTCCTGGTTTAGTCTTGGAAGAGTGTAAGTGTCCAGGAAATTATCCATTTCTTCTAGATTTTCCAGTTTGTTTGCGTGGAGGTGTTTATAGTATTCTCTGATGGTAGTTTGTATTTCTGTGGGGTCGGTGGTGATATCCCCTTTATCATTTTTAATTGCGTCGATTTGATTCTTCTCTCTTTTCTTCTTTATTAGTCTGGCTAGTGGTCTGTCAATTTTGTTGATCTTTTCAAAAAACCAACTCCTAGATTCATTGATTTTTTGGAGAGTTTTTTGTGTCTCTATCTCCTTCAGTTCTGCTCTGATCTTAGTTATTTCTTGCCTTCTGCTAGCTTTCGAATGTGTTTGCTCTTGCTTCTCTAACTCTTTTAATTGTGATGTTAGAGTGTCAATTTTAGACCTTTCCTGCTTTCTCTTGTGGGCATTTAGTGCTATAAATTTCCCTCTACACACTGCTTTAAATGTGTCCCAGAGATTCTGGTATGTTGTATCTTTGTTCTCATTGGTTTCAAAGAACATCTTTATTTCTGCCTTCATTTCGTTATGTACCCAGTAGTCATTCAGGAGCAGGTTGTTCAGTTTCCATGTAGTTGAGCAGTTTTGATTGAGTTTCTTAGTCCTGAGTTCTAGTTTGATTGCACTGTGGTCTGAGAGACAGTTTGTTATAATTTCTGTTCTTGTACATTTGCTGAGGAGTGCTTTACTTCCAATTACGTGGTCAATTTTGGAGTAAGTACGATGTGGTGCTGAGAAGAATGTATATTCTGTTGATTTGGGGTGGAGAGTTCTATAGATGTCTATTAGGTCTGCTTGCTGCAGAGACGAGTTCAATTCCTGGATATCCTTGTTAACTTTCTGTCTCGTTGATCTGTCTAATATTGACAGTGGAGTGTTGAAGTCTCCCATTATTATTGTATGGGAGTCTAAGTCTCTTTGTAAGTCTCTAAGGACTTGCTTTATGAATCTGGGTGCTCCTGTATTGGGTGCATATATATTTAGGATAGTTAGCTCTTCCTGTTGAATTGATCCCTTTACCATTATGTAATGGCCTTCTTTGTCTCTTTTGATCTTTGATGGTTTAAAGTCTGTTTTATCAGAGACTAGTATTGCAACCCCCGCTTTTTTTTGTTCTCCATTTGCTTGGTAGATCTTCCTCCATCCCTTTATTTTGAGCCTATGTATGTCTCTGCGTGTGAGATGGGTCTCCTGAATACAGCAGACTGATGGGTCTTGACTCTTTATCCAGTTTGCCAGTCTGTGTCTTTTAATTGGAGCATTTAGTCCATTTACATTTAAGGTTAAGATTGTTATGTGTGAACTTGATCCTGCCATTATATTAACTGGTTATTTTGCTCGTTAGTTGATGCAGTTTCTTCCTAGCCTCGATGGTCTTTACATTTTGGCATGTTTTTGCAATGGCTGGTACCGGTTGTTCCTTTCCATGTTTAGTGCTTCCTTCAGGATCTCTTGTAAGGCAGGCCTAGTGGTGACAAAATCTCTAAGCATTTGCTTATCTGTAAAGGATTTTATTTCTCCTTCATTTATGAAACTTAGTTTGGCTGGATATGAAATTCTGGGTTTAAAATTCTTTTCTTTAAGAATGTTGAATATTGGCCCCCACTCTCTTCTGGCTTGGAGAGTTTCTGCCGAGAGATCTGCTGTTAGTCTGATGGGCTTCCCTTTGTGGGTAACCCGACCTTTCTCTCTGGCTGCCCTTAAGATTTTTTCCTTCATTTCAACTTTGGTGAACCTGGCAATTATGTGTCTTGGAGTTGCTCTTCTCGAGGAGTATCTTTGTGGCGTTCTCTGTATTTCCTGGATTTGAATGTTGGCCTGCCCTACTAGGTTGGGGAAGTTCTCCTGGATGATATCCTGAAGAGTGTTTTCCAACTTGGTTCCATTTTCCCCCTCACTTTCAGGCACCCCAATCAGACGTAGATTTGGTCTTTTTACATAATCCCATACTTCTTGCAGGCTTTGTTCATTTCTTTTTCTTCTTTTTTCTTTTGGTTTCTCTTCTCGCTTCATTTCATTCATTTGATCCTCAATCGCTGATACTCTTTCTTCCAGTTGATCGAGTCGGTTACTGAAGCTTGTGCATTTGTCACGTATTTCTCGTGTCATGGTTTTCATCTCTTTCATTTTGTTTAGGACCTTCTCTGCATTAATTACTCTAGCCATCAATTCTTCCACTTTTTTTTCAAGATTTTTAGTTTCTTTGCACTGGGTACGTAATTCCTCCTTTAGCTCTGAGAAATTTGATGGACTGAAGCCTTCTTCTCTCATCTCGTCAAAGTCATTCTCCGTCCAGCTTTGATCCGTTGCTGGCGATGAGCTGCGCTCCTTTGCCGGGGGAGATGCGCTCTTATTTTTTGAATTTCCAGCTTTTCTGCCCTGCTTTTTCCCCATCTTTGTGGTTTTATCTGCCTCTGGTCTTTGATGATGGTGATGTACTGATGGGGTTTTGGTGTAGGTGTCCTTCCTGTTTGATAGTTTTCCTTCTAACAGTCAGGACCCTCAGCTGTAGGTCTGTTGGAGATTGCTTGAGGTCCACTCCAGACCCTGTTTGCCTGGGTATCAGCAGCAGAGGCTGCAGAAGATAGAATATTTCTGAACAGCGTGTGTACCTGTCTGATTCTTGCTTTGGAAGCTTCCTCTCAGGGGTGTACTCCACCCTGTGAGGTGTGGGGTATCAGACTGCCCCTAGTGGGGGATGTCTCCCAGTTAGGCTGCTCAGGGGTCAGGGACCCACTTGAGCAGGGAGTCTGTCCCTTCTCAGATCTCAACCTCCGTGTTGGGAGATCCACTGCTCTCTTCAAAGCTGTCAGACAGAGTCGTTTGCGTCTGCAGAGTTTTCTGCTGCTTTTGTTGTTGTATAGTTGTGCCCTGTCCCCAGAGGTGGAGTCTACAGAGACAGGCAGGTTTCCTTGAGCTGCTGTGAGCTCCACCCAGTTCGAGCTTCCCAGCAGCTATGTTTACCTACTTAAGCCTCGGCAATGGCGGGCGCCCCTCCCCCAGCCTCGCTGCTGCCTTGCCGGTAGATCACAGACTGCTGTGCTAGCAATGAGGGAGGCTCCGTGGGTGTGGGACCCTCCCGGCCAGGCGTGGGATATGATCTCCTGGTGTGCCTGTTTGCTTAAAGCGCAGTATTGGGGTGGGAGTTACCCGATTTTCCAGGTGTTGTGTGTCTCAGTTCCCCTGGCTAGGAAAAGGGATTCCCTTCCCCCTTGCGCTTCCCAGGTGAGGCAATGCCTCGCCCTGCTTCAGCTCTCGCTGGTCGGGCTGCAGCAGCTGACCAGCACCGATCGTCCGGCACTCCCCAGTGAGATGAACCCAGTACCTCAGTTGAAAATGCAGAAATCACCGGTCTTCTGTGTCGCTCGCGCTGGGAGTTGGAGACTGGAGCTGTTCCTATTCGGCCATCTTGCTCCGCCCTCCAATTTCTTTTTTTTAAGAGCCCATCGTATCTTGCTTCCTCTGGTATCTGACTTCAATATCAATATCAGGGTCAGGACTTACAGGCACACTTCACTCATCTCCCTCTTTCCCTGTGGAGAGCCATTGAGTTCTATGCTTTCTCCCTATCTTGCAAAGCCATTCTTGGTATAGTAAGCTACCAGCCCCTTTTCCTTTGTTTTTAGCTGCCCCTACCAAACTAAGCTACTTCTGTCAACACTCTGGGTAAAGTGAGACGGAAACCAGTCCCTCAGGCCGTATATTGAAAGTCCAAGATGCTGAAAACACACTCCATCCTCTTCCTCCCTTCTGAGGGAGAAGTCACAGGGCTGTGTGCCTTCTCTCAATCTTACAGAGCCATGTCAGCAGCAATACGCTATCAACCCCTTTCCTTTGTTCTTAGTTTACTGCAAGTTATCTGAAATATGCCAGTTTTGTCCATGCTTCATGTGAGGCAAGACAAAAAACAGACCTACGGAAACATACTGAAAAGTCTGGGACATGGATGCACATGCTGCTCTCTCTTTCCCCCAAGGGAGAAATCATGGGCTGAGGCAATCTCTCTTAGTGGTGAGTGTGCTGGGTTGAGCAGGAGCTGACACAGGTAAAGAAATATTGTTCTTCATACCTGTTTCATTGTAGCTGTTCTTGGTCTTTTGCTCACCTAGGGTGTTTAACTTTGCAATTGAATTCTAGACTTCTCATAAAGGTATTATGGTGCATAAATCACTGTTAAATCCAATCTACAGGAGGGCAAGGACTGAGACGTCCTATTCTACCATCCTCCTTACATCACTCTCCAAGGCAGGTATTTCAAAATCTTTAAAGCCCCATTTTGTAAACGGCAAAATTGACATCCAGAGAGGCTAGATAATTTAGCTATGTCAAACAAACAGAAGTAATGGAGCCAAAATTTTAATTCATGTAACTTGACTAAAACGTCAACAGCTTAACAACTCTTCACCACTGCTTGCTATTTACCAATTTTTTCCTATTTATTAAAAAATATGCTTTCTTACACAGAAATCATTATTCATTTTTAACCTTTAATAATATATTTTTAGAAACGAAATCACCAAGTGAATGGCACAACCATTAGGAACATTGATAAATATTAACATACAGCCTTTCATTTTGGCTAAATAAAATTTTCAAACTAAGTATCAATTAATAGCATAACTATTTTCCATACTTTTCAATCTAAGAACTTAAAAATGATACTCAATTTTTTATTTGCTCCTCTGGTTATTAGATTGAAAATCTTTATATGTGTTAACATGCCACTTTTTGGTTTGGTTTGTTTTGTCTTTAACATTTATTTTAAGTTCAGGGGTACATGTGCAAGTTTGTTATAAAGGTAAGCTCATGTCATGGGAGTTTGTTGTACAGATTATTTTGTCAGCCAGGTATTAATCCCAGTAGCCATTAGTTATTTTTCCTGATCCCTCCCTCCTCTCTCTTTTATTTTTTCTTTTCTTTCTTTTGATTTTAAATTATACTTTAAGTTCTGGGGTACATGTTCAGAAGATACAGGTTTGTTACATAGGTATACAAGTGCCATGGTGGTTTGCTGCACCCATCAACCCATTATCAACATTAGGTATTTCTCCTAATGCTATCACCTCCTAGACCCCCACCCCCTGACAGGCCCCGGTGTGTGATGTTAGCCTCCATGTGTCCATGTGCTCTCATTGTTCAACTCCCACTTATGAGTGAGAACATGCAGTGTTTGGTTTTCTGTTCTTATGTTAGTTTGCTGAGAATGATGGTTTGTAGCTTCATCCATGTCCCTGCAAAGGACATGAACTCATCCTTTTTTATGGCTGCATAGTATTCCATGGTGTGTATGTGCTACACTTTTTTATCCAGTCTATCGTTGATGGGAATTTGGGTTGGTTCCAAGTCTTTGCTATTGTGAACAGGGCCACAATAAACATACATGTGCATGTGGCTTTATAGTAGAATGATTTATAATCCTTTGGGTATATACCCAGTAATGGGGTTGCTGGGTCAAATGCTATTTCTAGTTCTAGACCCCTGAGGAATCACCACACTATCTTGCGCAATGGTTGAACTAATTTACACTTCCACCAACAGTGTAAAAGTGTTCCTATTCCTCTGCATCCTCTCCAGCATCTGTTGTTTCCTGACTTTTTAATGATTGCCATTCTAACTGGTGTGAGATGGTATCTCATTGTGGGTTTGATTTGCATTTCTCTAATGATCAGTGATGATGAGCTTTTTTTTGTATGTTTGTTGTCCGCATAAATGTCTTCTTTTGAGAAGTGCCTGTTCATACCCTTTGCCCACTTTTTGATGGGGTTGTTTTTTTCTTGTAAACTTGTTTAAGTGCTTTGTAGATTCTGGATATTAGCCCTTTGTCAGATGGATAGATTGCAAAAATTTTCTCCCATTCTGTAGGTTGCCTTCTCACTCTGATGATAGTTTATTTTGCAGGGCAGAAGCTCTTTAGTTTAATTTGATCCCGTTTGTCAATGCTGACTTTTACTGCCATTGCTTTTGGTGTTTTAGTCATGAAGTCTTTGCTGATATCTACGTCCTGAATGGTATTGCCTAGGTTTTCTTCTAGGGTTTTTATGATTTTAGGTCTTACGTTTAAGTTTTTAATCCACCTTGAGTTAATTTTTGTACAAGGTGTAAGGAAGGGTCCAGTTTCAGTTTTCTGTGTATGACTAGCCAAATTTTCCCACACCATTTATTAAATAGGGAATCCTTTCCCCATTGCTTGTTTTTGTCAGGTTTATCAAAGACCAGATGGTTGCAGATGTGTGGTGTTATGTCTGTGGCCTCTGTTCTGTTCCGTTGATCTACATATCTGTTCTGGTACCAGTACCATGCTGTTTTGGTTACTGTAGCCTTGCAGTATAGTTTGAAGTCAGGTAGCATGATGCCTCCAGCTTTATTCCTTTTGCTTAGGATTATCTTAGCTATGTGGGCTCCTTTTTGGTTCCATATGAACTTTAAAGTGGTTTTTTTCCAATTCAGTGAAAAAGTCAACAGTAGCTAGATGGGGATAGCATTGAAGCTATAAATTACTTTGAGGAATTATGGCCATTTTCAAGATATTGATTCTTCCTATCCATGAGCATGGAATGTTTTTCCATTTGTTTTTTGTCCTCTCATTTCCTTGAGCAGTGGTTTGTTGTTCTCCTTGAAGAGGTTCTTTACATCCCTTGTAAGTTGGATTCCTAGGTATTTTATTCTCTTTATAGAAAGTGTGAATGGGATTTCACTCATGATTTGGTTCTCTGTTTATCTATTATTGGTATATAGGAATGCTTGTGATGTTTGCACATTGATTTTGTATCCTGAGATTTGCTGAAGTTACTTATCAACTTAAGGAGATTTTGGGCTGAGACGATGGGGTTTTCCAAATCTACAATCATGTCACCTGCAAACAGAGACAATTTGACTTCTTCTCTCCCTATTTGAATAACCTTTATTTCTTTCTGTTGCCTGATTGCCCTGGCCTGAACTTCCAATACTATGTTGAATAGGAATGGAGAGAGGGCATCCTTGTCTTGTGCCAGTTTTCAAAGGGAATGCTTCCAGCTTTTGCCCATTCAATATGATACCGGCTGTGGGTTTGTCACAGACAGCTCTTGTTATTTTGAGATACGTTCCATCAATACCTAGTTTATTGAGAATGTTTAGCATGAAGTGGTGTTGAATTTTCTTGAAGGCTTTTATGCATCTATTGAGATAATCATGTGCTTTGGTCATTGGTTATGTTTATGTGACGGATTGCATTTATTGATTTGCATATGTTGAACCAGACTTGCATCCCAGGGATGAAACCAACTTGATCATGGTGGATAAGTTTTTGATGTGCCGCTGGATTTGGTTTGCCAGTATTTTATTGAGAATTTTCTTTTCTTTTTTTTTTTATAGTAGAATGATTTATTTTTATTTATTTATTTATTTTTATTATTATACTTTAAGTTCTAGGGTACATGTGCATAACGTGCAGGTTTGTTACATATGTATACTTGTGCCATGTTGGCGTGCTGCACCCATCAACTCGTCAGCACCCATCAACTCGTCATTTACATCAGGTATAACTCCCAATGCAATCCCTCCCCCCTCCCCCTCCCCCTCCCCATAATAGGCCCCGGTGTATGATGTTCCCCTTCCCAAGTCCAAGTGATCTCATTGTTCAGTTCCCACCTATGAGTGAGAACATGCGGTGTTTGGTTTTCTGTTCTTGCGATAGTTTCGCATCAATGTTCATCAGAGATATTGGCCTGGAATTTTCTTTTTTTGTTTTGTCACTGACAGGTTTTGGTATCAGGATGATGCTGGCCTCATAAAATGAGTTAGGGAGAATTCCCTCTTTTTCTATTGATTGAAATAGTTTAAGAAGGAATGGTACCAGCTCCTCTTTGTACCTCTGGTAGAATTTGGCTGTAAGTCTGTCTGGTCCTGGACATTTTTTTGGTTTGTAGGCTATTAATTACTGCCTCAATTTCAGAACTTGTTATTGGTCCATGCAAGGATTCAACTTCTTCCTTGTTTAATCTTGGGAGGCTGTATGTGTCCAGAAGTTTATCCATTTCGTCTAGATTTTCTAGTTTATTAGCATAGAAGTGTTTATAGTATTCTCTGATGGTAGTTTGTATTACTCTGAGATCAGTGGTGATATCCCCTTTATCATTTTTTTATCGTGTCTATTTGATTTTTCTCTCTTGTCTTCTTCATTAGTCTGGCTAGCAGTCTATCTGTTTGGTTGATTTTTTCAAAAAACCAACTCCTGGATTCATTGATTTTTTTAAGGTTTTTTCATGTCTCTCTCTCCTTCAGTTCTACTCTTAGTTATTTCTTGTCTTCTGCTGGCTTTTGAATTTGTTTGCTCTTGCTTCTCTAGTTCTTTTAATTGTGATGTTGTTTATTTTAGATCTTTTCTCCTTTCTCTTGTGGGCAGTTAGTGCTATAAATTTCCCTCCACACACTGCTTTCAATGTGTCCCACAGATTCTGGTATGTTGTGTCTTTGTTCTCATTGGTTTTAAACAACATCTTCATTTCTGCCTTAATTTCATTATTTACCCAGTAGTCATTCAGTAGCAGGTTGTCCAGTTTCCAAGTAATTGTGCAGTTTGAGTGTGCTTCTTAATCCTGAGTTCTAATTTGATTGCACTGTGGTCTGAGAGACTGTTTGTTATGATTTCCGTTCTTTTGCATGTGCTGAGGCATGTTTTATTTCCAATTATGTGGTCAATTTTAGAATAAGTGTGATGTGGTGCTGAGAAGAATGTATATTCTGTTGATTTGAGGTAGAGAGTTCTGTAGATGTCTATTAGGTCCATTTGGTCCAGAGCTGAGCTCAAGTCCTGGCTTTCCTTGTTAATTTTCTGTCTCATTGATCTGTCTAATATTGATGGTAGAGTGTTAAAGTCTCCCACTACTATTGTGTGGGAGTCTAAGTTTCTTTGTAGGGCTCTAAGAACTTGGTTTATGAATCTTGGTTGCTCATGTATTGAGTGCATATATATTTAGGATAGTTAGCTCTTCTTTTGCATTGATCCATTTACCATTATGTAGTGCCCTTCTTTGTCTCTTTTGATCTTTGTAGGTTTAAAGTCTGTTTTATCAGAGACTAGGATTGCAATCCCTGCTTTTTTTTTCTTTCCATTTGCTTGGTAAATATTCCTCCATCCCTTTATTTTGAACCTACGTGTGTCTTTGCACATCAGATGGGTCTCCTGAATACAGCACACCAATGAATCTTGACTCTTTATCCAAGTGGAAGAAAGGATGTTAGAGATTGAAGAGCAACTCAATGAAATAAAGCGAGAAGACAAGATTAGAGATACCACACTGCACCCGTTAGGATGGCTACTATCAGAAAAATAGAAAATAGCACATGTTGGTGAGGTTGAAGAGAAACTGGAACACTTGTGTACCATTAGTGGAAATGTAAAATGGTGTAACTGCTATGGAAAACAATATGAAAATAATTGAAAGTAGCATCTAAAAAGATATATGTACACCTAAGTTCATGGCAACGTTATTCACAATAGCAAACAGGTAGAAGCAACCCAAGTACTCATCAATGAATGAATGTATAAACAAAACGTTTTTTTTATATATATATATATATATAAAAAACATTGTGTATGTATATATATAATATGCATATATATACAATAAAATATTATTCAACCCTTAAAAGGGGGGAACTTTAAACTAAACAGTTTCTGCTCAACAAAAGAAAATATCATCAGGGTGAACAGGCAACCTACAGAATGGGAGAAAATTTTTGCAATCAATCCATCTGTCAAAGAGCTAATATACAGAACCTTCAAGGAACTTAAACATATTTACAAGAAAAAAAAATCCCATCGAAAAGTGGGCAAAGGATATGAACAGATACTTCTCAAAAGAAGACATTTATGTGGCCAACAAACATATGAAAAAACGTTCATCACTGGTCATTAGAGAAATACAAATCAAAACCACAATGAGATACCATCTCATGCCAGTTAGAATGGCAATCATTAAAAAGTCAGGAAACAACAGATGCTGGCAAGGATGCAGAGAAACAGGAACCCTTTTACACTGTTGGTGGAATTGTAAAGTAGTTCAATCATTGTGGAAGACAGTGTGGTGATCCCTCAAGGATCTAGAACCAGAAATAACAATCCCATTACTGGGTATATACCAAAGGATTATAAATCATCCTACTATAAAGACACATGCACACATATATTTATTGCAGCACTATTTACAATAGCAAAGACTGGGAACCAACCCAAATGCCCATCAATGATAGACTGGATATAGAAAATGTGGCACCTATATGCCATGGAATATTATGCAGCCATAAAAAAGAATGAGTTCATGTCCCTTGCAGGAACATGGATGAAGCTGGAAACCATCATTCTCAGCAAACTAACACGGGAACAGAAAACCAAACACTGCACATTCTCACTCATAAGTGGGAGCTGAACAATAAGAACATATGGATAGAGGGAGGGGAACATCACACACTGGGGCCCATGAGAGTGTGGGGGGCAAGGGGAGGGAGAGCATTAGGACAAATACCTAATGCATGTGGGGCTTAAAACCTAGATGACAGGTTGATAGGTGCAGCAAACCACATAGTACATGTAAAACTATGTAAAACAAACCTGCATGTTCAGCACATATATCCCAGAACTTAAAGTAAAATAAATAAATAACAAAAATAAAAAATAACAAGGGGGAATTTCAGCATATGCTACAACATGCATGAACATATGGACATTATGTGAAGTTAAATGGACCAATCATAAAGAAAAATACCATGTGAATCTACTTTTATTAAGTGCCTGGAGCAGTCAAATTAATAGGGAAAGTAGACTGGTGGTTGTTAGGAGCTGAGGGGAGGAGAGGAAGGGGTGATATTGTTTAATGAGTGTGGAGTTTCAGATGGTGATGATGGTTGCACAACAACGTGAATGTACTTAATAATACTACTGCTTGCACTTTGCAATGGTTAAGATGTGTACTTTATCACAATTTAAAAAATGTTTTAAAGCAAGCAAAGAACTCTAATTTGCCTCTATAATCTACTTGGAAAGAAAAAGTGATGATACACTGTTAATTAAAAACAGAGATCCATGGTGAAAACATAGCTATCTTTGGGAAAAGCTGCTAAGTTCAGTCAAACCACTTAAGTTGTCCCGAATGAACTGGGGGAGGAGGGTAAGACTGACATTTGAGAGAGAAGGATGACAACTCAGGGAGAATGGTTTATGAAACAAACAAGAGAAGAAAGAAAGGATTACCCAGCGCCCATGAAAGGCCATTTGAAATTAAGTACTATTGATGTAGAGTGGAATAAATTACTTCCCCATTCAATGACTTTCCTTAGCAACACTCTGTGACCCAAAAACAAAAGCAAAGAAAACAGATACTGATGGGAGATCCTGCACTGAGAACTTGAGAAATGGCACTACAGAAAGGCATTGAGGTAAAGAAATATATGTGCCCAACCGTTTTCCAAATAGTAACTCATTTGCTACTCATTAAGGTTCATATAGAAGACTCTAGCCAAGCCTGCACTGGTCCGACCTCCTAGAACTTTCCACATGCTCACAAGCTGGTCACCATTTTACAGTTGCAATATGACTGAGCATGCTTGTGGTTTATTCATTATGATACTTTGTTAAAAATGTTTCTTTTGTTCTTATAACAGCAAACCATAACTTCAGCAAGATTACGTGCAATAATTTTCACCAGAACTTCAATTCAGTCCTTTGGGAATTTACTTCATCTTTTGAAATAGGTTGTTATTTTGCTCCCATTGGACAAAAAAAGGAAGCTGAGGACCAAAGAAACTAGTGAAAGTCATTCAGCTACCATGTAGTAATGAAAGATTAAGATTCAGACCTTCTGACTGAAAAATAAAACAGTAAAATAAGACCTCAAACTCTCCACATGAGATGAACTCCTTTTGGTTGGTGGAAATACTCTAAATTTGGAAGTGGAGCCATGTAGCCAAAGCAGGGTGGGAAGGAGTGGTCACACACCCTAGGTTTTTGGAGACAGAAGCTCTTCACAATCATCCTGCTTTGCACCCCTGCGCCAGAACAGTTTCTGTGACCGGAGCTGGGATAGCCTGTGGCTGGAAACCCCTCACTGGCTATTTGAAAGAAACATCTGACAGAGACTTCTGGTTGGATGTTTGGAAACCATCCAATCAGGGTTTGCCTATTTGGACCAATCAGAGCTGAACAAGTTTGAATCCTTAATTTGCATAAATAAACCAGATTGAAAACCTGAGCAAGACCTTTCCCAATTTAAGCCAGACTCTTTATTTGTTGTTTGTGGCTTTTGTTTTACACTGATGGCTATTTCTCCCCGCTCTGCATTTTGTTTTTTAATAGAAAATAAAGTTCTCCCTTTGCCTCTGCAGATCTCCTTGCTCTTGTTCTTTCCATTGCACTAAGCTGCCCAAGTAAACAAAGGAGAAGAGAGAAAATGCCCATTCATAAAGAGGGTAGGAACAAGATTTAGCAGATGTAAAGAAAGCACAGGTAAGTGACAGATAAAAATCAGTTAGCAATCTGTAAGACAGAGCAAGGTTATTAACAGCAAAATCCAGGATATGAGGGTGATAATGGGTAGTAACAAGGACCAGAAGTTAGGGCCACTGGCAATGTGTTGAGTGAGGAACCTTGATTCAGTATCTCCAGTATCAACATGGATTTTAAAGGTGCCAACGATTTAGTGGAAGATAAGAAATATGAAGAGTGTGATGTGAGTAGTAGCATGAACACGATGTCCAAGTGAAGAAATGGCAGGAGGTGACCGGGCACGGTAGCTCACGCCTGTAATCCCAGCACTTTGGGAGGCGGAGGCAGGCGGATCACGAGGTCAGGAGACCGAGACCATCCTGGCTAACACGGTGAAACCCCATCTCTACGAAAAATACAAAAAATTAGTGGGGCATGGTGGCGAGCGCCTATAGTCCCAGCTACTCAGGAGGCTGAGGCAGGAGAATGGCGTGAGCCCGGGAGGCGGAGCTTGCAGTGAGCCGAGATCGTGCCACTGCACTCCAGCCTGGGCAACAGGGCGAGACTCTGTCTCAAAAAAAAAAAAAGAAATGGCAGGTGATTGAAATACAAAAGACATTCAGATGCTGAGCCTTTCTGAGTTCACATAAATCACAAAAGGCAAAATATATACATATATGTTGTTTAATATATGTGTTTAATATATAATTATTAATATATAATTATATAAATTATATATAATATAATGCAAATATATAAATTTATATTATATAATATATAAATTTATAATATATAATATAATTATATAAATATAATATAGAAATAATATATATGTTTAATATATGTTGTTTAATATATACACACACACACACACATATGTAGCATTTTTTGAAGAAACCACATTTCCACTGAAGGAGTAAAAGAAGTCTGAAGATGGAAAGTTTCTAGTAGCAAACTAAAGGTTACATTAAAAAAAAAAATAGACTAGTTGAAGTGTAAGTATGGGTGTCCTGTGGGTGGAAGTAGTGGATAAGGTGAACTGGAATGAGTTTTGAGGTGTGGAGGAAGCAGGAGAGAGGAAGACAAATCAGAGAAACAGAAGTGAATGATGTGAGAGTTTGGGAAGTGTAATGAAAGAAAGGAGTAACTTTTGCAGTATTTTAATTCTAAAATCAGTAGACTGTCATGAGAGTAGAGTCAGGCAGAGACTCCCATAAAATTTCACGTAAGGTGTTTTCTGACTGTAAGGAGCTCTCTGGTCATGCACTTTGTACTTCAGAGCAAGATCAAGCATTTTCCCTGCCTGTTTTGTTCTTAAATATACCTCAAATTAGAAGCAAGGTGTGTGCTTACCAGAAACATGGGACACATCAAACCCTAGTCCATGAATGTTTTATAAGCAGAGGAGAATTAAAAGATCAGATTAAATTCAGAGCAATAACTGAAACCCTGCTCAGAATTCATGTGCCTCATTACCTGAGTGAAGTTTTCAAGAGTAAATACTGCTCATTTCACAGTCAGAGCACCGACGTGGTGACGTTTCTCACTCACTCAAGCAATTCACTCATAATTTAATATGATATTTTATAATTGTGATAAAATATTCTAGGATAGAAATTATGTTTCGCCATTTATGCAGTCCTTAATTTTGCACAAATTAATACAATTCATGTCCTGTATGCCTCAGAGCTTAAATATTTAAATGAAGTTTAATATAATCTTCCCCAATGAAACTGTTTTGGAAAAAAAGCAAGATTTGAATATTGCAATGTGCAATATGTGCAACGTGCAACATTAAGAAAATGTTTACTTAAATTTGTATTTGCTCAATACTTAGAATAAATGTTTCAGTTAATTTTAGGCTGTTTTATTCTGTTTCTCTGTGCTATCTTTTATTCTTAGGATATTTGTCACTTGAATTTGTCTGTGTTTTAAATAACCATCCATCAGTTTTTATTATCTGTGATAAGTCATTTGTAGAGATGACCTAAATCTCACCCATTCCTATACACTCACCCCTTTTCTCTCCTCCCATCTAGAAGTGAAGGTTTTTTCTTTACTCTTTGAATTTGGGTTTGGCCTTTTAATTGACTCTGGCCAATGAAATATTAGCAGCACAAGATGAGCAAAGATTTTTAAAAATATTTGCACATTGGGGCTTTCTCTCTTTGACTCCAAATGAAACCTTGAGACCACAAAGTGATGAGCCTAAATTAACCTACTGGATAGATCCTTTGAAGTAAAGCAGAGCACCACTTGCCAGTCTGCTAACCACTTCACTTGAGGCAATCTTAGACAATCCAGTCCCCATTAGGCCACCAGAAGAGTGCAGCCAAGTGAATCCAGGAAAAAAAGATCAGAAGAATGTCCCAGCTGAGCTCAGCTCAAATTGCTGACTCACAGACTCATAAGCAAATAAAACTGTTGTTAAGTCAATACATTTTTTATAATTTGTTACACAGCAAGAGGTAACTGATACAATAATCAACTATTATCCTCTGAAATCAGTGGCATTCATCCATTTAAAGAGGAGAGGTAGGCTAGGTGCAGTGGCTCATGCCTGTAAACCCAGTACTACCAGAGGCCATGACAGGAGGATCACTTGAGGACAGGAGTTTGAGACCAGCCTGGGCAACATAGACCCAATCTCTACAAAAAAAATTTTTTTTAATTATCTAAGTATGATGGTGTGTACCTGTGGTCCCAGCTACTTGGGTGGCTCAGGTGGGAAGGTTGCTGGAGCCCAGGAGTTTGAGTCTGCAGTGAGCTGTGACTGCAGCACTGAACTGCAGCTTGAGCAGTAGAGCAAGATCCTGTCTCTAAAGAGAAAAAATGAAAGAAAAGAAAAGAGACAGAAAGAAAGAAAGAAAGAAAGAAAGAAAGAAAGAAAGAAAGAAAGAAAGAAAGAAAGAAAGAAAGAAAGAAGAGAAGGAAAGGAATAAAAGAAGGAAGGAAGGAAGGAAGGAAGGAAGGAAGGAAGGAAGGAAGGAAGGAAGGAAGGAAGGAAGGAAGGAGAAAGGAAGAAAGGAAGAAAGGAAGAAAGGAAGAAAGGAAGAAAGGAAGAAAGAAGAAAGAAAGAAAGAAAGAAAGAAAGAAAGAAAGAAAGAAAGAAAGAAAGAAAGAAAGAAAGAAGGAAGGAAGGAAGGAAGGAAGGAAGGAAGGAAGGAAGGAAGGAAGGAAGGAAGGAAGGAAAGAAGGAGAGGAGAGGAGAAGGGAGGGGAGGGGAAGGGTAACTAAAGCTATGTTTTGATCAAGAGGAAAACGAGGAAATAAAAGTATGTCTTACATTCTCAGTCTCATCCAATCACAACTTATACCACTAATGACCCTAATAATCCTTGATCTTCTAAATTAGCTCAGTGTTTCAGAACTGTAAAAATAAGTAGCTTCCAAACAGTTTTCTTCAAGCTCTTCTGTTATTCTAACAATCCATATGCCAAACCCCACTTTCTAATTTGGTAATAGTGGAATGCCGGGAAGAAGCCCCAGTGTTGGACGGGCATTTTGGTGCATGCCTGAGTTGATCACAGCAAGGCAGTTGTCCTATGTCATTCATGTTACATCACGCATGTAACATGATGTAACATGATGGAAACGTTGCTAGGGGAGATGGCTCAAGCTTGAGTTAGACTGAGTTTAAGATAAGATTGTCACTTAATCCTAAACCACAAGATGAGACAAAAAATAAGTGCTATTCAGACTCTGTACTAATGATTTTTAACCGGGGATGGGCATCACAGTCACCAGTAGACTTTTACACTACCGATTTTTCCTCATCTAATTTCGGTTTTGCTTTAAAACAAGAAAAAGCATCTGTTTTGCTTGTTTTAACATCACAGGTGACAGTCATGCACAGTGTTAAATAAGAATAACCAATATATGCACAGTATAACATTAATAATGTGATATTATCTGAGGGGACTATAATAAGAGGACTTTCCAACAATACAACTCTCACTGGACTAATACAGTGCCTAAAATTACAGTAGTCTCTTATTGGCTGAAAATATATTACATGTCCAGGGCAGTCTTAGCATAAGGGAAAGGCTAGAATCAAAAGACCAGGATTCTCTCTCATTTGTTTAACCTTAGTGAAGTTGTTTAACTTCTCAGTTTTTTCCTCTGCAAAATAGGGAATGGAATATATGCTTGCGAGATTACTGGTGTGCTTGGGGACATATTCTGCAAACTCTAAACTGCCATTTAAAATAAAGAGTTACTATCTTTCAGTAGGAAAAAAAAACATTAATTTCTCAGAACCAACTGACTAATTTGAATTCTAGCCTATTACCTAATAAAATGCTGAGAAAACAAGGCACAGGTAACTTTGAATTGGGATGGAGGAGATCTCCGAAGTGGGATAATATTTAAGAAGGGAGAACTAGGTATTTCACTCCAATGGGAGCCCCTCAAGTGGAATGGATCAAAATAAGGTGGCTACAAAAGACGCTAGATGCAAGCATTGCCAACTTCTCAGTTTAGCCTCAGATCACCTCAATAAATGGCCCCAAATCAGAATGACTTACAACTCCCAATAGGTTCATTTATTCTTAAATTATGAGACAGGTACGGAGAGAAAGAGTGAAAATAAGATGCATCTTGGAATAATGCATTTGATTTGAGATATTTAAATTTTGTAAGCAGCCCTTCTCTATCAATCTCCATTTGAAATCAGGTTATTTCTATTTTTCATATTTGGAAGCATACAGCTATAATACCAGAGTCAGAGGAGGAATTTTGCAGATGCAGGAAAAATAATACTGAATTGCTGTTCTAATTGCCCTATAGACTTAGCCTATATAAATAATTATTCATAATCTTCTTTTATTCTGTAGTGTAATAATTTATTTTTCTTTTGATGGCAATGAAATAGGTTCATTTATTGAGGCCGTAAAGATGAAAATGAGAAACTGAAAAAAGATGAAGTTAAGCACTAGAGAAAAAAAGCATTTGAGTAGTTAAAATACTAAGCAGTAGAAGTAAAGGTTTTTTTTTTTTTCATTTCAAGCTTTCAAAAATGTTATGTGAAGGTGAATCTTATGCACTTAGACTCAAGAGAAAGAATGAAAATGTTGATTTGAGGAAATCTCACAATTCTTTTATATTTTCTACTACACAAAGCTAAAACCTGTATCCCTTCTTACTAAAATAACTTTATGGCAATGTTGAACATTTTTTAAATAATTAAAATATTATTTACTAACCTCATGAAGCAGTATTTTTTTCCTCTATACATTTCTTTACCCTACAAATCACTAAAATATGCTTTTTATCCTTTTTTTCATTTCCTACAATAAACATAATGGCATGTATTTGTTTCTTATTTAATACACTTAAGGATAATGATAAAAGATACCTGACCAGGTATATTGTCCAGCTATTCTGAATTGAACAGACTGAGACTTGGAGCTGTTATCTAGCCAAGTGGTTTTTTTGTTTGTTTGTTTTCAGTGGAAAATAATTTTTATTGAGACCCCACCAGCTGCAAAATCTGTCCCTGACATTAGCTCCTTCTTCCTTTGCAATTTGGCCTTTCTTGAGTGGTCCCATGAACGCTTTCTTCTCCTCCATGGTCTGGAAGCGGTCATGTACAAACTTGGAGGTGGTGTCAATGAACTTAAGGTCAGTCTTCTCCAGAGCCTGCCATTTGGTCTGCACCAGCAAGGACTTGCAGAGGGTGGACACTCGCTTCTTAGTTCCCACCACACGGCCTTTCAGCATGAGAAAGTCACTGGTCACTGCACCATAGTGGACAAAGCCACACAGAGGATTGATGCTCTTGTCAGACAGGTCACAGTCAGCGGAGGCATTATTCTTGATCAGTTTGCCGCCCTTGATAAGGTAGCTCTGGCTGATCTCATAGATCTTTTTGTTGATCTCAGTGCAGTGATGGTACTCTTTCTGCCCAGTGCGTGCCCCAGAGAAGTCCACACGGGCAGGATGCCATGCCCCAGTACAGGCTACCTTGCACAAGCCTCAGCAGATCTTGCGGGACAGCTTCTTGGTGTGCCAACGACTGGTGACCCCTTTGTAGCCTTTGTTCTTGGTCACCCCAATGGCATCAATCATCTCGTCCTGCCCAAACACCTGGTTCACAGGTACCTGCTGCTCAAGCCTGTCGCGGGCCCAGTCCAGCTTCTCAGCCACAGTGCCTCTGTTCACCTGGATCTCCATCAGGTGGGCCTTCCTGTGGTGCAGAGGAAGCAGGTGCATCTGGTTGTGGGTAATGATATGGATGACTTGGCAGTACTTCTTCATGCTGCTGAAGTCTTTCTCCAGCTGCTTCTTGCCATCCTCATCCCGCCATTTCTTGCAGTACTTGGTAAAGGCCTTCTTCTTAGATTTATGCCAGTTCTTATAGAAATGACTCTTGCACTCATCACTGATGTGCTCAGCGAAGACGGTCTTGAAGGTCCAGAGGTCTCAAGGGGTTCCTACGTAGCCCACAATGCCCACAACCACCATGGATGTCTCCACAATGGTCACAGCCTCTACCACCTCCTTCTTGTTCACCTTGGATCCTGGCCTGTCGACTTCCCACATGATGTGGGTCATGCCAGCCTTGTATCCCAGGAAGGCTGTGAGGTGGACCGGCTTGGAAGGGTCATCTTTAGGGAAGCTCATCGCCTCCTTGTGATGCCTGCTGCTGCACTTCCAAGGCAGGAAGCTGAGGGACCCCAGTCTGGGACCAGGTCTTGAGACGGAGTCTTGCTATGTTGCCCAGGCTAGAGAGCAGTGGCGTGATCTTGGCTCACTGCAACCTCTGCCTCCCAGGTTCAAGTGATTCTCCTTCCTCAGCCTCCTGAGGAACTGGGATTACAGGCGCCCACAACCACGCCTGGCTAGTTTTTTTTTATATTTGTAGTAGAGACAGGATTTCACTATGTTGGCCAGGCTGGTTTTGAATGCCTGACCTCAAGTGATCTGCCCACCTCAGCCTCCCAAAGCACTAGGATTACAGGAGTGAGCCACTGCACCCAGCCAGCCAAGTGGTTGTCTTACCTTCTGGGGATGTTCTGCAAATGTGCATTGTTTTACTTGCCTTGATTCTCTGCCTAGATGTTTATAAATAACCCAGGATCATTAAACCAAACACAATAAACAGACAAATGAATAATCAATAACAATATAGTATGATAGATAATGTAATAAAAGTGCTGCAAGATTAAACAATATTGTCACATCACATTGTGAGGGCCATCAGGGACTTGCTTGTGTACTATGTGCAATGAAGGAGATGCATATTACTTTTCTGTTGCTGTGTAGCAAATTACCACAAGCTTAGCAGCTTAAAAAAATACCCACTTGTTGATTTCACAGTTTCTATGGGTCATGCATCCAGGCCTGACTTAACTGGGTCCTCTGCTCAGGGTCTTAACCCAGATGTTGGCTGGGCTGCATTCTCATCAGGAGCTTGAGATGCTCTTCCAAGCTCATGTAGGTGTTGGCAGAATTCCATTTCTTGCAGCTGTAGGGTTGAGGTCCCCATTTTCTCGCAGGCTGTCAGCCAGCAGGTACTCTCAGTTCCTAGAGGCTGCCCACAGTTCTTTGCTACACAATCCTCTCATCGGGTGTCTCACAAAATGGATGTTTACCTCTTCAAGACCATCAGGAATATTTCTTTTACCAGTCTGTTAGAACAGAGTTTTACAAAACTTGACATAACCACAGAGGTAACTCTCTCACCACCTCGGCTTCCTACCAAGAAAGAAAGTGAAATGAAAGTCAAAGTTTGCAAGATGGTAATAGTGGTGTCAGGAAGAAATACGGATGTAAAGAAAGAAATCAAGTTAAAAGATAATGGGATTTTACCAAAGAAAGGAGTTTTCCATTAGAAAGACCGAAAGTAGAATAAAAAGAGCTAATCTATACATCAACAGAGTGAGAGATTTGCATGAAGCAGACTTCTAAAAGCTTAGAAAAGAAGAAAATAATGAGAACTTGGGGGAAAGTGTCCTTTATCTGAGGATTATTTTTCATTTTCTATAAAGTGGAAATTTTCTTCAGGCATTTGTAAGTGTAAACACTGGGGTTTGTTTCAAAACCAAGTTAAGAATAATATATTTCAATATTCATTCACTAAAAGTAACTTTAGATCTAACTTTATACATGATATTAAACATTATGTACATTTTTATTTTCCCAAAATAATGATAGCTACTTATCAAGTACCTACCATACAGTATGCACTGAGCTTTGTAAAGATTGCCTCAATTCTTGCAGCCCTGAAAAATATTAATATACATATTTTACAGGTAAGAAAGTTGAGATGCCAGGATATGAGGTCAAACTCCACAGGAGCTCAATTCCCATTGTATTCCAAGTGAGCTACACATCCAGGATTTGAACAACCTGGTCATATCAAATGACTTGTCCACATTCTCCCACCTAATAAGAAGAGGAAGCTCAGGCCTTCTGGCTCCAAAGCCTTCTCTCTCTTTATACTGCACCAAAAAGTAAATTTCCATTGATTCATAATTCCAGGAAATTCCACATTTCTGATTTGAGCTGCAGTTTTGTAGAGTTACTTCTTTACTGGGTATTTATTAAGCCTTTACTATCTGCCAAACATGGTATTTGGTGTTCCACATGTTATTTCCTTAATCGTCACAGCTTTCTGATGTACTTACTATCATTACTTCCATTTCACATACAAGAAAACTGAGGTGAACTCAGTTGTCCCTGACTCATTGTGCATAGCTAATCTGAGGAACCATGGGAGACAACACACACTGCTCAGTTGATTTCCCTACAACAGTTAATCTGAAATTATCTTCACATTTATCTCTTTCCTATTAAAAACTATCATGATACTTTGCAATGATTTATCATCACTCATCAGATTTTATAGTTACCTCCACAGAAATCTGTGGTTGATTAAGTAACTAAATTTGGAAGACATTTCAGTGATGAAAAGTGCTAAGTGTTTCTGTGAATAATAATTGGCATGGTACTTCAACTAAATTATGTATGTGAGTATTGGGAATCAATCAGCAGAGGCGAGTCAGCTTTTGATGACCAGAACCTGATAAGATGGATTAGTCAGAGCAGCAAACATGACTAAAGCAGACATTAGCTGCAGCAAATGAATAAATAAATAAAAACGTATTGAGCACCTAGCTTGTACTAAGCACCATGAAAGATCCTGAAAACACAATGCTGAATAACACAGACATAATCTCTGCCCTCATGGCTTACACTCTAGAACATAACATCATCAGAAGTCACCCCAGCTTGATGGAGTATGGCGCCATGGAACTCTTGTAATAGGCAAGCAGATCAGTGGAATGCAAGTACATGGCCATGGTGCCTGTGATCCAGAGCCTGCCCTCAAGCCCCTGGTAGCATTGAGACTGGGCGAAGCAGGGTTGCAGTACTGGAAAAGAACCACAACAAAGGCACATGGGAATATTTCAGGGATTCAGATACTGAAATAAGACAGTGACGTGCCCACAAGAATTAGGCAAGAGTTTGGTACTGCAAGTAAATCAGGGCCTGATCATCAAGAAGGTTAAGGTAAGCTTGGTCTTCAGGACTACTTTTATTTATTTATTTGTTTGTTTGTTTATTTGTTTTATTTTATTTATTTATTTATTTTGAGACAGAGTCTCACTCTGTTGCCCAGGCTGGAGTCCAGTGGTGCAATCTCGGCTTACTGTAACCACCGCTTTCTGAGCGCAAGTAATTCTCCCTGCCTCGGCCTCCTGGGTAACCAGGATTACAGGCGCCTGCCACCACGCCTGGCTAGTTTTTGTGTTTTTAGTAGAGCCGGTGTTTTGCCATGTTGGCTAGGCTGGTCTTGAACTCCTGATCTCAGGTGATCCACCCGCCTCAGCCTCCCAAAGTGCTGGGATTACAGGCGTGAGTCACCGCGCCTGGCCAGGAGTGGGTTTCTTAAAGCCCCATGCAGTCTACTAGAAACAGAAATGACCCCAGAGTCTAAGGGATGTGTTAGCCTGTATTCTCCCATCCTGTAGCTTCTGCTATGGGAACTGGAGAGGAAGTCAGATCAGCCATCTCACTTTCCCAGGCTGTTTTCTCTGTAAGATGACTCACTACATCTGCATAGCCATACTGAGATCCTGACGCCACCTTACGTCCCCAACCAAAAGTTATCCAAACAATAGTCTCACATAGAACATTACCCTGTCCTTACCAAAGAGAGATTTTTTTTTCATGTGTCTGTTGGTTGTATGCATGTCTTCTTTTGAGAACTGTCTGTTCATATCCTTTGTCCACTTTTTGATGGGGTTGTTTGTTTTTTTCTTGTAAATTTGTTTGAGTTCTTTGTAGGTTCTGGATATTAGCCCTTTGTCAGATGAGTAGATTGCAAAAATTTTCTCCCATTCTGTAGGTTGCCTGTTCACTCTGATGGTAGTTTCTTTTGCTGTGCAGAAGCTCTTTAGTTCAATTAGATCCCATTTGTCGATTTTGGCTTTTGTTGCCATTGCTTTTGGTGTTTTAGCCATGAAGTCTTTGCCCATGCCTATGTCCTGAATGGTATTACCTAGGTTTTCTTCTAGGGCTTTTATGGTATTAGGTCTAACATTTAAGTCTCTAATCCATCTTGAATTAATTTTCGTATAAGGAGTAAGGAAAGGATCCAGTTTCAGCTTTCTACTTATGGTTAGCCAATTTTCCCAGCACCATTTATTAAATAGGGAATCCTTTCCCCATTTCTTGTTTTTGTCAGGTTTGTCAAAGACCAGATGGCTGTAGATGTGTGGTATTATTTCCGAGGGGTCTCTTCTGTTCCATTGGTCTATATTTCTGTTTTGGTACCAGTACCATGCTGTTTTGGTTATTGTAGCCTTGTAGTATAGTTTGAAGTCAGGTAGCGTGATGCCTCCAGCTTTGTTCTTTTGACTTAGGATTGTCTTGGCAATGTGGGCTCTTTTTTGGTTCCATATGAACTTTAAAGCAGTTTTTTCCAATTCTGTGAAGAAACACATTGGTAGCTTGATGGGGATAGCATTAAATCTATAAATTACCTTGGGCAGTATGGCCACTTTCACTGGGCCTCAGAGAAATGCAAATCAAAACCACAATGAAATACCATCTCACACCAGTTAGAATGGCAATCATTAAAAAGTCAGGAAACAACAGGTGCTGGAGAGGATGTCGAGAAATAGGAACACTTTTACACTGCTGGTGGGATTGTAAACTAGTTCAACCATTATGGAAAACAGGATGGCAATTCCTCAAGGATCTAGAACTAGAAGTACCATATGACCCAGCCATCCCATTACTGGGTATATACCCAAAGGATTATAAATCATGCTGCTATAAAGACACATGCACACGTATGTTTATTGCAGCACTATTCACAATAACAAAGACTTGGAATCAACCCAAATGTCCATCAGTGACAGACTGGATTAAGAAAATGTGGCATGACAGATTGGATTAAGAAAATGTGGCACATATACACCATGGAATACTATGCAGCCATAAAAAAGGATGAGTTTGTGTCCTTTTTAGGGACATGGATGCAGCTGGAAACCATCATTCTTAGCAAACTGTCACAAGAACAGAAAACCAAACACCACATGTTCTCACTCATAGGTGGGAACTGAACAATGAGGTCACTTGGACTCGGGAAGGGGAACATCACACACCGGGGCCTATCATGGGGAGGGGGGAGGGGGGAGGGATTGCATTGGGAGTTATACCTGATGTAAATGACGAGTTGATGGGTGCTGACGAGTTGATGGATGCAGCACACCAACATGGCACAAGTATACATATGTAACAAACCTACACGTTATGTACATGTACCCTTGAACTTAAAGTATAATAATAATAAATAAATTTTTAAAAAAATAAATAAGAAAAAATAAATAAATAAATAAATAAAAAAGAAAATGTGGCACATATACACCATGGAATACTATGCAGCCATTAAAAAGGATGAGTTTGTGTCCTTTGTAGGGACATGGATGCAGCTGGAAACCATCATTCTCAGCAAACTATCACAAGAACAGAAAACCAAACACCACATGTTCTCACTCATAGGTGGGAACTGAACAATGAGATCACTTGGACTCGGGAAGGGGAACATCACACACCAGGGCCTATCATGGGGAGGGGGGAGGGGGGAGGGATTGCATTGGGAGTTATACCTGATGTAAAGGACGAGTTGATGGGTGCTGACGAGTTGATGGGTGCAGCACACCAACATGGCACATGTATACATATGTAACAAACCTGCACGTTATGCACATGTACCTTAGAACTCAAAGTATAAAAAAAAAAAATAATAATAATAATAATAATAATAATAAAAGAAAAAAGAAGAAATATAAAAAGGAAAAAAAAGAGATTTTTTTTCTCTAAGCACAAATTAGACTGGTATTTCACAAGTTCTCTTGCCCAATAATGCTGTTTGGGAACAATTGCTGCCTTTTTTCCTGAAATCTGGACTCCCAATCTTTGCTTTAAGTGGTGAACTTGCTTTTAAAAATAAAACAATCCTGACAAAGGTGCCCACACAGCTGTGTGCTGCCTTGGATTGCAGGGGGCCTTCATCACCTGCTCAGTTCTCTGACTTGCATTCTTATCAGGGAGTCAATTTCTTCAAAGGTCCAAATTCATTTCCTTCTAATTCTGTGATCAATCCCTTTTATTCTGTAGAAGGCAATGGCTTTTTTTTTCTTTTGACATGCTTTCATTAGTTTTTCAGGACATAATCAGGGAGTCATTTTCCTTCGGTGATGCTATGTATATGCCTGTAGGCTATAATACCCTATGGTGAAAGGCACAAATTGCATGTATTTGATCAAACAAATTAGAACTACTGTCTCTTGCAGAGAGACGTGATATTTTTCCAAATGATAAAATTTTAGAACAGGATGCCTCTGGTGTCATCTACTGCAGTTTTTTTAATGACATTTCTTCTCAAGATAGTAATTACAAACTCATTTGCATGTAAGCTTGGACCTATACAATGCCAATGCTGCTAAATATTTAACAATAAGCATCTGTAAATATTTGAAGTTAAGCTATGTACAAAAAGTAAATGACTTACCTGTGAGCCTGTGGTAAATATTCAACAATCAAAATAGTCTACACAACTCCTAATGATTTAAACAATAGCTTACAAAGTTCTTTCCAATATTTCACAGTATTTTAACCTCAAAACAGAGTAGAGTTATTGATATAGTTTGGATGTTTGTCCGTTTCAAATCTCATATTGCAAGGTAATCCCCCAGTGTCAGAAGTAGGGTGTGGAGGGAGGGGTTTAGGTCATGGGGGCAGATCCCTCGTGAATGACTTGGTGTCCTCCCTGCAGTAATGAGTTCACATGAGATCTGTTTGTTTAAATGAGCTGCCACTTCACCCTTCTCTTTCTTGTTCCCACTCTCACCATCTGACACACTGGCTTCCCTTCACCTTCTGCCATGATTGTAAGCTTCCTGAGGCCCTCATCAGAAGCAGATACCGGCACCATGCTTCATGTACAGCCTGTAAAATCATGAGCCAATTAAACTTCTTTTCTTTTAAATTACTCAGTCTCGGATATTTCCTTATAGAAACACAAATGGACTAACAGAGTTATGATGCCCATTTGTCAGCAACATGCTCATGTATATACATATGGACCCTGACTATAACCCACATCTTCTAACCTCAAGTTCAATTTTCCTCTCCCCAATGGTCCATAGTCAAAAGCTGTCATCTATTTTATTCCTCAATATGTTTCTGTCCTGTATGGAAACTATGTTATATTCTACATTTTTAAATATCTTTTTCTTTGGAAGGTTTGTTCACAAAAGAAAAGCCTCTTCCAAGTGGCAGCTTAGTTATCACTTTAGTGACATGCATACCAGTGAAGATGCAATCTACAGTCCTTTGCAATCTTCTTGCTAGGCTCTTTAACATTTTCCATATGTGGACCTCCTTATTACTATAAAAGAATTTCAGAGAAATTCAGACTTACAGAGATAGGTAAGAATGTAGATTAGAATGGGAAGTTACCTACATGAAAACAGAAATAAAGCATGGCAGTGTGGTAAATTACTGTTATTCTGAGAGTGGCTGAGAAAGTTAAGGTAATTTAGGACAAAATCATGACCCAACGGACCATGAAAATATTGAATCCTTTATAAGAATACTCAGATGATTACCTCTGTTCAAAGTTGAAAATTTTTATATGAAAATAGATGCTTAAGTGTACCCAAATTTTACCTGTTTAATGATATTAAGAAGTAATATCTATCAAGCACTTAAACATACCAGGTACTACTGTTCCATGAGTTTTACTCTGAATTATCCAATTTAATCCTCAAAATATCTTTAAGGCTGAGTGCATGGTGGCTCACACCTGTAATCCAGGCACTTTGGGAGGCCAAGGCAGGCGGATCATGAAGTCAGAGGTTTGAGACCAGCCTGGCCAACATGGTGAAACCCTGTCTCTACTAAAAATACAAAAATTAGCTGGGGGTGGGTGCACATGCCTGTAGTCTCAGCTACCCGGGAGGCTAAGGCAGGAGAATCACTTGAACCCAGGAGGCGGAGGTTGCAGTGAGCCTAGACTACCTAGACTGGGCCATTGCACTCCAGTCTGGGCGACACAGCAAAACTCCGTTTCAAAAAAAAAAAAAAAAATCCTTTAAGGTAGGTACTGTTAGCCCAATTGTGTATTAGTAGATGAGGAAATTAAGACATAGAGTAATTAAGAACGTTGTTGAAAGTCATATTGTTAATGAGTGGCATTGCCTGGACTTGATCCAGGGTGTTATATATTGAGTAGATAATCAGGCATTTTGAAAGAATTAAAAGTGAAATTGCCCAAGTGAATTAAAATAGAAAAGAATATAAACTTCATAAAAAAGAAACTTGTGTACATCTCAACTCAATACCTGAATAGGAGGAATTTAAGACACTGGAAAGATAAAGACATATAGGTGGTTTCTAACAGGAGATTAAAGAATAGACAGACAACACTGCAAAAGGTTTTGCGTAAACTACAGAGAAAATAAGTCTATAAATAGGTTCATTTCTTATGCTTTTGAGTATGAATAATTGGGAGAACAACATTGCTGAATTCCTATTAGAAATCACATACAGACAACCTAGGATGATGACGAATGACCATCAATGGGAGCCTCAGCTTTGCAATTCTGAACAGGGATTTTTAAAAAATCATTATTCTCCCCTTTCCCCATGTTTTCCTCTCCCCATCCCCAACCTCTGATAATCACTTGCTTGATTGAATCTTTGTACAATCGATACATAAAGAAAAACGTCACATCGTACTCCATAAATATACACAATTATTATTTGTCAATGTAAAATAAAGAATAAATAATTTTTAAAAATTTTAAAAAATATTGTCTCACACACACATACATGTGCACACACACATAATGCAGTTTGCATTTTTATTCGAACTGCCAATATTTATAACTTTGTCAATGGTCAAATACTTGTCCCTCCACCTCTTCTATTTTCTCTCTATTCCCTTCTCTATTCGTATCAGCATAAGGCCTTGCAGCCATGAAAATCAGGTACGTTAACTTTAGTACGTTTCAACATAAATACATCGAAAAACTTCTTTTAAACAATGCCAGTATGCCATACTCACACAAAAAATAAATATATGATGAGAAACTTTATTATGTATGATTTACCAAAGGCCTCTATTTGCTGGGCCCTTTATAAGCATTATTTCAAATACTACATGTAACTTACATATATACGCACTTTACCTTGAGGAAGCCAAGAATCGAAGAAGTTAAAAGACTTGACCAAGGCCCCCGAGCTAGAACTATCTGAGCTAGAATTTAAACCCCTTCCAACTGACCCCAAAGACCCAACTCTTGCTGTGGTATCATTCTGTCTTGTCAGTGCCTGAAACTCAGCAAAACACAGCCACCATCTCTAGGGATTTTTATGACTAGAAAAAAAAGTCACATAAAATGATTGAGGATACCAAGACAAATTTAGAATTGGAGAAAGAATAAAGATAAAATGTATCACAGGCTACCCAAGATATATTAATCCACAGAAAATTTTGTCAAACATATGTCACAAACAAGTTACATGAGGATATTGTTTGAACACACATAGAAAACAAAGACTAAAATGGCTATCCAGACCCTGAGAGGCACTAAATTGTTGTGGACACCTTTTGAGACATAGATAAGCCAATGCCTTCCTACTACATGCAAATAACTTAGAACAGTGTCTGGCTTATAGCAAATACTACATAAATGTTTGTTGTTGTTTAGTAACTTATTAAAATTGCCTCATTGCAGCTTTCAGTAATGGATTCTTGCAGCCATCATTCTACCTCTTCTGTGGCCACAGAGAATGGAAAACTAACTCAAACGAGGCCAACTGGATTTTCTCTACCAGAGGTTTTTTTTTTTTTTTTTTTTTTTTTTTTTTTTGAGACGGAGTCTTGCTCTGTCACCCAGGCTGGAGTGCAGTGGCCGGATCTCAGCTCACTGCAAGCTCCGCCTCCCGGGTTTACGCCATTCTCCTGCCTCAGCCTCCCGAGTAGCTGGGACTACAGGCGCCCGCCACCTCGCCGGGCTAGTTTTTTTTCTATTTTTTAGTAGAGACGGGGTTTCACCGTGTTAGCCGGGATCGTCTCTCGATCTCCTGACCTCGTGATCCGCCCGTCTCGGCCTCCCAAAGTGCTGGGATTACAGGCTTGAGCCACCGCGCCCGGCCTCTACCAGAGGTTTATCTGGAGATTGTTCATTGTCTCTGTTAGCATCAAACTGAGTAGAAAATTAGGGGTCTGAGAAGGTCATTTTCTACTATGTGTACAAAAACGTCAAACTGCTGAGAGAGAAGAAAATGAAGGAGCAGAGAGAGGGAGAGAGAGAGAGATCGTGTGAGAGCCGAAACACCATATGGGCCCAGAGGGAGAAAGACAGACAGGGAGGCTGCAGTGGAGCACAATGACCTCCCACTTCTTCTTCCAGCTCTCTGTAAGGTCTGACTTCACTTCTCTCATTGGGTCATTGTACCTTTCGACATGTTTTCATTTTTGCTTAAATTCTTTGAGTGGGTTTTGGTAAGTGACAATCAAATGATTGCTGATTGGAACAAAAATATATTCCAAAAGAATGGGAATACTAAGAAAACTTGTGAGAAACTCACATACCCATGTTCTAATTTATTTACTTCAGAAGAACCCTCAAGGATAACTTTAGATTGAAGTCGTTCTTGTAATACCCTGGGTAGAAATGAATTGACTGTGAGGGCCATTGAGTACACTTCAGTAGTTTGAGATTTAGACCTGTGCACTTTCTGAAAGGCTGTCTGGAACATTTTTCTGTAAGCAGTGCTACTGTAATGCACAAGATTGTATCTTGGTCAACTGAAAGGATTAAAGAGTTTCTTTTATTAACAAGCTTTCTACTAATAAATGAATTGGTCCAAAAAGAGGATTCTAACAAAGACTGCAGTACCCGGATGCTGTTGATGCAACAGCAGAGGAATATTAATACAAATTTTAGAGAACTTAAGCCCTCAGGGAAACATATGTGAACTGAGAGGAAGGAAATATTTTCCATTTCTTCCAAAGATTTTATATATTTTAGGTCAATACTGATAATGCAAAAAGAAATTTCAGCCTACCTCTAAGCACTCTCATGCAGATAATCTGTTTCTTTGGACTTCTTTTGCCTCACAGTCATCATTGTCTTATATGGAGCTCTTCTTTTTTTTTTTTTTTTTTGAGACGGAGCCTCGCTGTGTCTCCCAGGCTGGAGTGCAGTGGCGTGATCTCAGCTCACTGCAAGCTCCGCCTCCCGGGTTCACGCCATTCTCCGGCCTCAGCCTCCCAAGTAGCTGAGACTACAGGCGCTCGCCACCACGCCCGGCTAGTTTTTTGTATTTTTAGTAGAGACGGGGTTTCACCATGTTAGCCAGGATAGTCTCGATCTCCTGACCTCGTGATCCACCTGCCTCGGCCTCCCAAAGTGCTGGGATTACAGGCTTGAGCCACCGCGCCCGGCCAATATGGAGCTCTTCTAAAGGAATATGCAGGAATCAAAAATAAACTAAGAGCTATATTTTCTTCAGTTTTATGTTCAATGAATTTGCCTAACTCACAAATCCTGTTAGTCTAGTATAGATGAATTTTCTGTCTCTTTTGAGGATTGCTTCTAATGAATGGGCTGTGCTATGAAGTTTGAGTGCACATGCTTGTGCTGTGGCTATAAAATGGTCAGAGTGATTTCTATTATCTACAACAAAAAACAGTCTTTCCATTACACACACACACACACCATAGTAATTTACATATAATTTTAATACGCTGAGGGCTACCTCAGCCAGGCTGCAGGAGTTCTTCTAGATTCTAGCTCATCATCAGTCTTAAAGATTTCTTTACCTCCCTCCTTTCCATGCACTTATCTGTTCCACATTTCCACATCACACTACTGCACCTTTCCAAGGTCCTCTTCCTAGAAACTCTACTCCCAAACCCCAGAATCCCCTTCTTATCCCTTCATACCAGTACAATGATTTCTGGCTTGCAGGGCACCACTTCCTAAATTGTGAAAAATAAACTAGTAGCCCGATGAAGAGTCTCCACTCACACCTTTGTGTATTTAGGCAAGCAAGGAGGAAAGGTAAGTTACTGACATCCCAAGTTAGAATTCCAAATGTAATTTTTCAATAGAAGCAATAATATAAATAAAAATAGATATTTAATGTTATTCGTATTGTTCTTCAGTTTCTTTCACTCATTTTATTCATTTATTTATTTAACAAAACATTTTATTGTCTTCTGCATTCTAGGCACCACTCATGAATCTGGAGATATGATCATAAGCAGATAAAATTATGAATGTTTTATGGATTGGTTTTAATACATAAGCATGATATATAACATTGATTCTATAGGAAATTGTGTACTGAGTTCCTGATAACCAACTTACAGCATACAAAAATCCTATCAATTAGTTGAGGAATTCATAGATATGTCTGTATCTGTGCATATATAAATGCTAATTTCTCAGTCAACAATGTAATAGTCCATTCATTCATTCATAGACACACAGATAAATATGCATCTATCCATATAGTACGCCATAGGAACTGGTGTCCAGACCTCAAATCACTGGTCATAACCTCTTCTCATTTTTCTCCAAGACACCATATCAAATTTATAATATATATTTTAAGTCTAAAACAAAGTTCCAAATCTAAATACTTTTTAGGTTTCTCTATGAATAATGCATGGTTACTAAAGGCATGTGCTTTAGAATCAGACAGATCTGGGTCCAAATCTTAGTATTTTTGTTACTTTGCACAGGTTATTAGACTCTCCCAAGCCCTAAGTTTCCACCTGTTAGTATTATCTATTAATGTTTGCCTTTTAATATTAAGTATTCACCTATTAATATTAAATGGGAACAACAGTACCTATCTCCTAAGGTTGACATGACAATTAAATCAAACCAAATATAAGCATTACAAATATATCTTAAGCCACTAGTACAAGGTAAATATTTTTTAAAATTATACCTATTTATATGAAATGGTTATACTTCACCTATTTGTGAGCCAAACATCAGAAAAAATTAAATGATTTGGAATCCAGTTAGGAACAATAGGCTCTGCATCCTCTTCTAATGAAAGTACATAGGAACATGAAAGTAGATAAGTCCTATTTTGTAGTTAGGTAATTTTATTTTTCTTTCCATCTCTAATTCTTATGATTTGATCATGCTTCATAATATGTGTTTAAATATTCCCTTTTACAAGACTCAAAGGAGGCAAATATAGTAATTCCATGAATACACTGATATGGTTTGGCTCTGTGTCCCCACCCAAATCCCACCTTGAATTGTAATTATCCCTATGTGTCAAGGGCGGGACCAGGTGGAGGTAATTGGATCATGGGGGCAGGTTTCCTCATTCTGTTCTCATGATAAGTGAGTTCTCACAAGATGTGATGGTTTTATAAGCATCTGGCATTTTTCCTGCTTGTACTTACTCCATCCTGCTGTGCTGTGAAGACAGTGCCCCCTTCTCTTTTGCCTTCTGCCATGATTGTAATTTTCCTGAGACCTCCCCAGTAATGTGGAACTGTGAGTCAATTAAACCTTTTTCCTTTATAAATTACCCAGTCTCAGATATTTCTTCATAGCAGTGTGAGAACAGACTATTTCAGTATGTTGGTACCAGGAGTGGGATGCTGCTATAAGGATACCAGAAAATGCAGAAGCAACTTTGGAACTGGGTAACAGGCAGAGGTTGGAAAAGTTTGGAGAGCTCAGAAGAAGACAGGAAAATATGAGAAAGTTAGAACTTCCAAAGACTTGGTGAGCTCAGGAGACAGGAAGATGTGGGAAAGTTTGGAACTTCTTGGAAACTTGTTGAATGGTTTTGACCAAAATTTATCAAAACCAATGGTTTTGATAGTTATATGGGCAATGAAGACCACAAGGCTGAGGTGGTCTCAGATGGAGACGATGAACTTCTTGGGAACTGGAGTAAAAGTGACTCTTGCTATGCTTTAGCAAAGAGACTGGCAGCATTTTGCCCCTGCCTTAGCAATCTGTGGAACTTTGTACTTGAGAGAGATGATTTACGATATCTGGCAGAAGAAATTTCTAAGCAGTAAAACATTCAAGAAGAAGCAGAACAGAAAAGTTTGAAAAAATTTGCAGCCTGACAATATAAAAGAAAAGATAAATCCATTTTCTGGGGAGAAATTCAAGCCCATTGCAGAAATTTGCATAAGTAATGAGAAAACAAATGTTAATCAACAAGATGATGGAGAAAATGTCTCCAGGGCATGTCAGAGAACTTCATGGCAGCCTGGAGGCCTGGAAGGAAGGAGAGAAAAATGGAAGGATGCCTAGAAAAATGGTTTCCTAGGCCTGGTCCAGGGCCCACCTGCTCTGTGCGGCCTTGGAACATGGTGCCATGCATCCCAGCTGCTTCAGCTCCAGCTGTGGCTACAAGAGGCCAGTGTACAAAGGGAGCCATCACTTCAGGGGGTGCAGACCCCAACCTTGGCAGCTTACATGTGGTGTTGAGCCTGGATGTCCAGGCAAATGTTTGCTGCTGGGGCGAAGTCCTCATAGAGAACCTCTGCTAGGGCAGTGCAGAAGGAAAATGTGGGGTTGGAGTCCCCACACAGATTCCCCACTGGGGCACTGTCTAGTGGAGCTGTGAGAATAGGGCCATCATCATCCAGATCCCAGAATGGTAGGTCCACTTACGGCTTGTATTGTGAACCTGAAAAAGCTGCAGACACTCGACTCCAGCCCATGGAAGCAGCTGGGAGGGATCCTGGACCCTGCAAAGCCACAGGGCCGGAGCTGTCCAAGGTTGTGGGAGTCCTCCTAGCATCAGCATGACCTGAATGTAAGACATGGAATCAAAGGAGATCATTTAGGAATTTTAAGGTTTAATGATGGCCCTATTGGATTCCAGACTTTCATGGGACCTGTAGCCCCTTCATTTTGGCCAATTTCTCCAATTTGGAATGGGTATATTTACCCAATGCCTGTACTCCCATCGTATCTAGGAAGTAACTAACTTGCTTTTGATTTTACAGGCTAAAAGGCAGAAGGGACTTGTCTTTTCTCAGATAAGACTTTGGACTTGGAGTTTGGGGTTAATGCTGGAATGTTAAGACTTTGGGGGACTGTCGGAAGGGCATGATTGTATTTTGAAATGTGTGGACATAGATTTGGGAGGGGCCAAAAGTGGAGTGATATGATTTGGTTCTGTGTTCCCACCCAAATCTCACCTTGAATTGTAATAATCCCCACAGGGAGCAGGTGGAGATAATTGAATTATGGGCGCAGTTTCCTCTATGCTGTTCTTGTGATAATGAGTGAGTCTCAAGAGACCTAGTGGTTTTATAAGCATCTGGCATTTCCCCTGCTTGCACTCACTTCATCCTGCTGCCCTGTGAAAAAGGTGCCTGCTCTCCTTCCCCTTCCACCTGATTGTAAGTTTTCTGAGGCTTCCCCAGCAATGTGAAAATGTGACTCAATTAAACCTCTTTTCTTTATAATTACTCAGTCTCTGGTATTTCTTCATAGCAGTGGGAGAACAGACTAATACATACACAGACCTGAGAATTCATATGAACACTCCATTCAAACTCCAAAAAAACAGCTAAAAGTCATATTTTTTCTTAATTAAATATTTAAATCCATTTGACCAAACCTAGGGGTCAGAAATGGATCAAAATGATATAGGAATTGTCAAATAATCACTCCCACAAATGATTTCCTTACAGGACTTAGAAATTACATTGATTGAAAAATGGCATGCTATTTATCACATAAGGCTGTTAGCTAAGACATCTCCTTGTAACACAGCTTTCTATCACCTCTCTCCCCAGGATAGTATTGCAACATACACCACCGGCCTAGGATTGAGATTGTTCTGAAGGAGAAATACGTTTGCCTGCCACTCTTCCTGAAAAGCTTCTGTGGTGAGGACACAGGTTTGTATGTCTTTGTCCCAGGAATCCATCCTCTAGTTCATTTCCTCAGCCTTTGACATTTGAGGAAAAGTTCTTGTCACTCAAACACCAAGCAGGAAAGAACCAAAACTGATGTTTAATTAACCTTCTTAGTGGAAAATTAAAACCACTATTTTCCCAGTAATAAAAGTCTTTTTAAACCCTGAGAGAGGGAGCAGTGGAGTCAATTAAAATTAAAAACCTTAGGCAAAAGCAAGAATACCTGCCCCAGGGTTGAAAGTGTTCTGTCTAATCTGGCATTGTCAATGCTGGAGGATGAAACCTCTTCCTAAGTGGTTAAACTTTTAGACACCAAATATAAAGAGAATTTGAAGTTTCTCTGATTTCACACAGTACCCTGGCCTTAAATGTGAAGGGCAGAATTCCTTCTTCACCAGAATTTTAAGAATTTATTATCCTCATGCCCTGCCTTCTGCACAAGTGATTTTCCCCCTCCTTATTTGTATGTTGTGCTTAATCTGCTCATTTGATTTGCTAGTCTTTTAGGTCTATCTTGAAAATAAGAATTAGGACAACACTAATAATATCAAAGAATAGACATAAAAGAAACACAGTCATTTTGTTTTACCTGCATAGTTTCGTCCATCTTGTTTTTGAAGAATCCATGTCCATACATATATCTTTGCAGATTCTGTGCATAATCAATAATAACTTGTATATTGAAAAATACATTGAAATAATTTCATTGTATATCTCTTTCTCTCATTAAGCTATAAGATCCTAATTACAGAGTCTATGTCTTATACATCTTTGTAGCATGGCATATGATAGTATCTGGAAATTTTACTCCTGTTTTTAATATATTTGCACTTAAATAAGAGTTACCATGAAATATTTATAGAAAATTCAACGACGAGTTTGGGTTGACATTATTTAAAAAGAAGGCAGTTTGTGTCTGTCAAATATTGAAAACAGCATCTAGTTCTGATAACAGAAATGTTTGTATGAACTTTTGAACTAGAAAAGTATATCATTTTCTATGACAAAAGTGACATTGTAAATCAGTGAGGGAAACATAGGCACAGTGGCATGCACCTGTAGTCCCAGCTACTCAGGAGCCTGAGGTAGAATTCCTTCAGCCCAAGAACTTAAGGCCAGCCTGGGCAACACAGTGGAACCCCATCTCAAAACAAAACAAGACAAAAATCAGTGAGGAAAAGATAGATGCTTTAAAATGATGCTTGAGAAAAAAAAAAGATAAAACTAAATCTTCATTTCAAACTGAAAGCAAACAGATCAAAATGGAACCAAAAAAGACCCCACATTGCCAAGACAATCCTAAGTCAAAAGAACAAAGCTGGAGGCATCATGCTACCTGACTTCAAACTATACTGCAAGGCTACAGTAACCAAAACAGCGTGGTACTGGTACCAAAACAGAGATATGGACCAATGGAACAGAACAGACCCCTCAGAAGTAATACCACACATCTACAGCCATCTGATCTTTGACAAACCTGACAAAAACAAGAAATGGGGAAAGGATTCCCTATTTAATAAACGGTGCTGGAAATTTTGGCTAACCATAAGTAGAAAGCTGAAACTGGATCCTTTCCTTACTCCTTATACGAAAATTAATTGAAGATGGATTACAGACTTAAATGTTAGGCCTAAAACCATAAAAACCCTAGAAGAAAACCTAGGTGATACCATTCAGGACATAGGCATGGGCAAGAACTTCATGTCTAAAACACCAAAAGCAATGGCAACAAAAGCCAAAATTGACAAATGGGATCTAATTAAACTAAAGAGCTTCTGCACAGCAAAAGAAACTACCATCAGAGTGAACAGGCAACCTACAGAATGGGAGAAAATTTTTGCAATCTACTTATCTGACAAAGGGCTAATATCTAGAACCTATAAAGAACTCAATCAAATTTACAAGAAAAAAACAAACAACTGCATCAGAAAGTGGGCGAAGGATGTGAACAGACACTTCTCAAAAGAAGACATTCATACAACCAACAGACACATGAAAAAATGCTCATCATCACTCACCGTCAGACAAATGCTAATAAAAACTACATTGAGATACCATCTCACACCAGTTAGAATGGCAATCATTAAAAAGTCAGGAAACAACAGGTGCTGGAGAGGATGTGGAGAAATAGGAACACTTTTACACTCTTGGTGAGACTGTAAACTAGTTCAACCATTGTGGAAAACAGTATGGCGATTCCTCAAGGATCTAGAATTAGAAATACTATTTGACCCAGCCATCCCATTACTGGGGCTATACCCAAAGGATTATAAGTCATGCTGCTATAAAGACACATGTACAAGTATGTTTATTGCAGCACTATTCACAATAGCAAAGACTTGGAATCAACCCAAATGTCCATCAGTGACAGACTGGATTAAGAAAATGTGGCACATACACACCATGGAATAGTATACAGCCATAAAAAAGGATGAGTTCATGTCCTTTGTAGGGACATGGATGCAGCTGGAAACCATCATTCTCAGCAAACTGTTGCAAGAACAGAAAACCAAATACCACATGTTCTTACTCATAGGTGGGAACCGAACAATGAGATCACTTGGACACAGGAAGGGGAGCATCGCACACCAGGTCTTACTATGTGGAGTGGGGAGTGGGGAGGGATAGCATTAGGAGATATACCTAATGTAAATGACTAGTTAATGGGTGCAGCACACCAACATGGCACATGTATACATATGTAACAGACCTGCACGTTGTGCACATGTACCCTAGAACTTAAAGTATAATTAAAAAATAAAAATAAAAAATAAAGATCAAAAATGTAAAAATTTTTAAAGCCATATAATAGAAAAATAAATGAGGATAAATCTTTTTATAACCTGCGAGTTGGAAATACATTCCTAGTTCAAAATTTAGAAGCAATAAAAGAAGTAAAATCTGACTACACTAAACAAGAAATTAAAAATTTGTATACAAAAAGATTAGAAACAAAGACAAAGGACAAACTAAGAAAAAAATACAAGCAATTTATGTCACAGACAAAGGGATATTTCTATGGTACGTAGAAACATGGGCAAAAGATGTGAACAAACAGAACACAGAAGAAATGAAACACATGAGAAGATAATCAACCTAACTCACAAATTAAAATTTAATTACGATATCACTTCACACCTATAAGACTGGCAAAAATCCAAAAATTAGACAATACATTATTTAATTGTCATGGAGCAACCACATAAGAGTTGGAAATGCAAAAAAGTATAATACAGAGGGGGATTTGACAATATCTAGAAAAATTACTTATACATTCTCTTTTTGACTCAGCAATTTCAGTTCTAGGAATCTGCCCCAAAAAAAGCAAAATTATGAAATGTTTTATGCAAAAGATTATTCACTATAGAATAATTTTAATACTTAACTGGAAATAACTCAAATATCTGTTAATAGAGACTGGCTAAATAAATTACGGTAAATTAATACTATATAGCCATAAAAAGGAATAAAGAAGATTGCTATACACTGTTATGAAATATTCTCTAGGATATAGTATTAAGTGAAAAAAATGCAGAATAACATATATAATGTGCTATTTTTATATAAGAAAAAGAATTTGCATTTATTTAGCAAATTACATTTATAAAGGGAATTTTTTGTACTAACCAACAACTTGTTATAAAAAATGAGTAGGAGTAGCGGCCGGGTGTGGTGGCTCATGCCTGTAATCCCAACACTTTGGGAGACCGAGGCAGGCGGATCACGAGGTCAGGAGATCAAGACCATCCTGGCTAACATGGTGAAACCCTGTCTCTAATAAAAATACAAAAAAATTAGCCGGGCGTGGTGGCAGGCACCTGTAGTCCCAACTACTCGGGAGGGTGAGGCAGGAGAATGGCATGAACCCAGGAGGTGGAGCTTGTAGTGAGCCGAGATTGCACCACTGTACTCTAGCCTGGGGGACAGAAGAAGACTCTGTCTCAAAAAAATAAATAAATAAATAAAAGAGTAGCTACAAAAAAAGAAAGAGAATACAAGGAATTGCAATTGAACCAAAAGCCCTAAAATGTGAAAATAAAGCAAAAACAAGCTAATTGTGTATCAAATTAGAGATATAAACACAAAAAAATTCTTTATATAGTATTTTGATTTTTCATATTTAGTGGAATATAATTTGTTTCATAGACAGAGTCTGAAAGAAATCTTAACAGCAACCTAATCATTAATAATAACAATGTTAATTTTATTTTGCTATTCTATACGTATTAGAATAATGCAAATATATAATTAAAGTTAATGTTAAGTAAAATTCGATCTCACCTAAAATTTAATCATTGAATAATTTAATATTTGATTTCACTTAAATTTAATATTGCATTAAAAATAATATTTTAATGTTATTACATAATTTAATATTACAAGTAAAATTTAATATTATTGAGCAATAAAATACCCATGTAAGAGAAAAGCAATAAAAGTATATATTCAAAAAGTTGAATTAATCATATTACCAAACCAGCATTATCCTAATATCAAAGCCAGAGACAGACAGAAAAGAAAATTACAGACCAATATTCCTGATGAGTATAGATGCAAACATCCTCAACAAAATACTAGCAAACCAAATTCAACAGCCCATAAAAGGATTATACACTCTGACCAAGTGGGACTTATTTCTGGGGTACAAGAATGGTACAATGCATGCAAATCAATATATGTGATACACTACATTAATAGGATAAAGGACAAAAATCATATGATTATCTCAACAGATGCAGGAAAAGCATTTGACAAAATTCAGCACCCTTTCATAATGTAAACTGTCAACAAATTAGATATAGAAGGAGTGTTCCTGAATATATTAAAGCTACATATGACAAGCTCATAACTATCATCAGAATCAGTGGCACAAAGCGGAAAGATTTTCCTCTAATATCAGGAACAAGACAAAGATACTCACTCTCACCACTTCTATTTAACATAGTAGTGGAAGTCTTGGCCAGAATAAGCAAGCAAGAAAAAGATAAAATGCATCTAAATTGAAAGGAAATAAATAAAATTGTCTCTGTTTGGAAATGACACTATTTTATATATAGAAAATCCTAAAGACTTCACTGGAAAATTATTGGAACTAATAAACTAATTGTGTAAAGTTGTAATATACAAAATCAACACACAAAAATTAGTAACATTTCTGTATATTAACAAGTATCCAAAAAAGAAATCAATAAAACAATTCAGTTTACAATAGCATCAAAAATAAAACAAAATACTTACAAATGAATTTAACCATGTAGATGAAAGAGCTATACACTGAAAACTATAAAACATTGATGAGAGAAATTGAAGATGTAATAAATAAAGGGAAAGTTATTTTATGTTCATGGATTAGAATATTTAATATTGTTAAAATTTCTATACTGTAATTTTGATGTACAGATTCAATGCACTCCCTATCAAAAATTTTAATGACATTTTTCACAGAAATAGAAAAAAAATTCTAATATTCATAGGGAGCCACAAAAGACTCTAAATAGTCAAAACAAACTTCAGCAAAAATAACAAAGCCAAAGACATCACATTACCTGATTTCAAAGTATACTTCAAAGCTGTAGTAATCAAAACAGCATGATACTGGCCTAAAAACAGACATACAGACCAATGGAACAACTGAAACAAATAGAGACCCCAAAAATAAACCCAGGCATTAATGTTCAATTGATCTTGAACCAAGCTGCCACATACCAAAGCTTTATGGGAAAGGGACACACAATGGGGAAAGGATACTCTCTTCCAAAAGATGTTGGGAAAAGTTAATACTCACATGCAGAAGAATGAACTTGGACCTTTATCTCACATCCTCCACAAAAGTCAACTCAAAATGGATTAAAGATCTAAATATAAGACCCAAAACGGGCCGGGTGCGGTGGCTCAAGCCTGTAATCCCAGCACTTTGAGAGGCCGAGACGGGCGGATCACGAGGTCAGGAGATCGAGACCATCCTGGCTAACACGGTGAAACCCCGTCTCTACTAAAAAATACAAAAAACTAACCGGGCGAGGTGGCGGGCGCCTGTAGTCCCAGCTACTCGGGAGGCTGAGGCAGGAGAATGGTCTAAACCCGGGAGGCGGAGCTTGCAGTGAGCTGAGATCCGGCCACTGCACCCCAGCCTGGGCGACAGAGCAAGACTCTGTCTCAAAAAAAAAAAAAAAAAAAAAAAAAAAAGACCCAAAACGGTAAAACTACTGAAAGAAAACACAGGGGAAAAATTCCTTGACACCAGCCTAGTCAATGATTTTTATAATATGACTGCAAAAACAAAGGCAACAAAACAAAAATAGGCAAATAAGATTGCATCAAACTAAAATCCTGCAAAGCAAAGGAAATAATCAAGAGTAAAGCCAATGGAAGAAAATATTGGCTTTCCTATGGAATGAGAGAAAATATTACACACTATATATCTGGTAACAGGTAAATACACAGAATACATAAATAACTCAACCAACTCAATAGTGAAAAAACAAATAACATGATTTTTAAATGGGCAAGGAACCTTAAAAGGCATTTCTCAAAAAAAAGACATACAAATGAACAGGAATACAGAAAAACTGTCAATATCTCTAAATACCAGGCAAATTATATCGAAAAACTATGAGATATCATTTCACACCTGTTAGAATAGCTGTTATAAAAAAGATAAAAGATAACAAATATTGGCGAGCATGTGGAGAAAAGAGACCCCTTTTACACAGTTAGTGGAAATGTAAAATAGTACAGTCACTAAGGAAAATAATGATCCAGCAATCCCACTACTGGGTATATATTCAAAGGAAATGGAATTAGTATATCAAACAAGTATCTGCACCCTCATGTTCATTATAACATTATTCACTATAGCCAAAATATTGAATCAACCCAAGGGTACATAGATAAATGGATATGGAAAATATATTGTATATATACAATGGAATATTATTCAGCCTTAGAAAAGAAATCTTGTCATTTGTGACAACATGGAGGAACCTAGACACCTTATGTCACCTGATATAAGCCAGGTACAGAAAAACAAATACTGCATGATCTCAGTTATATGTGGAATGTAAAAAAGTTGAATTCGCAGAATCAGAAAGTATTGGTGACTTTATCAAAATTGTTGCCAGGGGCAGGAGGTGGAGGGTTGGAATAGAGAGATGGTCAGATGGTACAAAGTTTCAGTTAGAATGAATAAGTTCTGGAGACCTATTGTACAGCATGGTGATGATAGTTAATAATACTATATTATACACTTGAAAATTGCTAAGAGAGTAGATATTAAGTGTTCTCACCACAAAAAAAAAGATAAGTATGTTAGGTGATGGATACGTTAAGTCACTTGATTTAATAATTTTCTAATATTCTTGGAATCTTCAAAAATTTCATGGAAATGTGTATTACAGAAAAAGCTAAGCATGAATTTCAAAATGTTTATGTACCAAAATAAATTCATACAAACTTGTTATAACTTGTCTGAATAAGCTCTAGTTCGAGGCAGTAAGAATAATTCATCAGTCTGAAAAGAGCCCCTATCACAGCAATATGGATCCTGCTAAAATTAAAGTAAGAACAAACACCAAATTTGTGGTGTAGCTTGGGTGGGAGAATGATGAAATCACTGATGCTTTACAAAAAGTTTATGGAGACAATGCCTCAAAGAAATCAGCAGTTTACAAATGAATAACTTGTTTTAAGAAGAGACAAGATGATGAGGATGAAATCCGCAGTCGCAGAACATCCACATCCATTTGTGAGGAAAAATTTAATCTTGCTCATGCTCTAATTGAAAAGAACTGATGATTAATGGCCAACACCATAGACATACCAATTGGTTCAGCTTACACAATTCTGACTGAAAAATTAAAGTTGAGCAACATTTTCTTCACTGGATGCCAAAACTGTTGCACCCAGACAGTTGCAGACAAGAACAGAACTTTCTATGGAAATTTTAAACAAGTGGGATTAAGATCCTGAAGCATTTCGTTGAAGAATTGTAGCAGGAGATTAAACACTGCTTTACCAGTATGATCCTGAAGACAAAGCACAATCAAAGCAATGGCTACTAACTGGTGGAAGTGGTCTAGTCAAAGCCAAAGTGGACCAGTCAAAAGCAAAGGCCATGGCAACAGTTTTTTGGAATGCTCAAGGCATTTTGCTTGCAGACTTTCTGGAGAGCTAAAGAATGATAACATCTGCTTATTATGAAAGTGTTTTGAGAAAGTTAGCCAAAGCTTTAGCTGAAAAATGCCTAGGAAATCTCCACCAGAGAGTTCTCCAGCATGACAGTGCTCCTGCTCATTTTTCTCATCAAACGAGGGGGCTGTGTTGCAAGAGTTTCGTTGGGAAATTATTAGGCATCCACTTCACAGTCCTGATTTGGCTCCTTCTAAATTATTTTTGTTTCCTAATCTTAAAAAAATCTTCAACTGGCATCCATTTTCTGCAGTAAATAATGTAAAAAGACTGCATTGATAATGCCAACTTCCCAGGACTCTCAATTCTGTAGGAATGGACTACATAGCTGGTATCATTGCTTACAAAAGTGTGTTGAATTTGATAGAGCTTATGTTGAGGAGTAAGGTTTGCACTTTTTATATTTATCTTTTAATTTCATTTTCCACAAACTTTTAAAGTCCCCTCATACATATATCAAAACATCACATTGTACACCATAAATATATACAATGTTTATTTATCAATTATAATTTAATAAAGCTGAGAATTTTTTAAGTTTAGTTAAAATATTTTAATATTAATTCTGAATTTTAATTAATATTGAATTAATATTTGAATTTGAAATATCATTATAAACCCATGATTTTTTTCTTTTTTTAGAAAATACAAATTTCCTAGCTCTGTCCACTGAAGAGGTCTAGAAGCCTCTTGAATGACAACCAAATAGCACTAATACTTTAAATGCCATTCCCTACTAAAAGAATTCAGGGCCTTCAAAAAAATAGTAGATTCTAAGTGTGTATCTGGAAATATACAAGATGAACATTTTGCTATCCCAAAAATCAAGTAAGTTATGAAGGTCAAAGTGTCATTTTCAAAGGGCACACAAGTCAACATGAAAGAATGCCCCCTGGCCAAATTTGAAATGATTTGAATATCAGAAATAATAATGAATGTAATAGTTTAAAACACATCGAATATAGATATGTTAAATGAGTAAATAATAATAATAATAAAGAGAGAAAGTAAAAAAACCAAAACCTATTTACTAAACAGCATTTTTAAATTTCTACTTAAAAAATATCAATCAGAAGGATGAAATTAAGGGTCCATTCTTACTCTATTAACTATATTTCAGAGTAACAAAATAACTCTGCTTCATGAAGGAAAATTCCTCTTTACAGAATGATGTGGGTGAAATTATAGAATTCTTAAAACCACATTTTATTACTCCAAATAAAGTAACCAATTCAATCATCATCAATAGATGAATCATTAGATTGTGGGGAACTTTACAACGGAGAGATCAGGACATCACCACCCATAACCCGCTGATCATTCTTAGCGTCACAAAAATATGGACAATTCATGATTCTTAATTTGTTAATTTTGCCAAGATTTATGAAGGAATTATAATTAAGGGTATGATATATTCCTGGCTTAACTAGAAAGGAGACACCAAAAGCCACACTCCAGTAGCCACTATCTAGAAATTCATATACCACACACGTTCTACAGGATTATGAAGATCCCATAAATAACTGAAAATGCCTTCTCTGGTAATTCCCAGTCAACTCCCAGACAGATAGCTCTCCCTGAGATTTTCAGCTAAGAAGAAGAAGGGAAATTTTTTCACCAAAGAGTCTATACTGCCCAAAGCAATCTATAGATTCAACACAATTCTTATCAAAATACCATCATCATTCTTCACAGAACTAGAAAACAACAATACTAAAATTCATACAGAACCAAAAAAGAGCACACACAGCCAAACCAAACCTAAGCAAAAAGAACAAATCTGGAGGCATCACATTACCCAACTTCAAATTATACTACCAGGTGGCCGGGCGCAGTGGTTCATGCCTGTAATCTCAGCACTTTGGGAGGTCGAGGCGGGTGGATCATGAGGTCAGGAGATCGAGACTATCCTGGCTAACATGGTGAAACCCCGTCTCTACTAAAAATACAAAAAACTAGCCGGGCGTGGTGGCGGGTGCCTGTAGTCCCAGCTACTCGGGAGGCTGAGTCAGGAGAATGGCGTGAACCTGGGAGGCAGAGCTGGCAGTGAGCCGAGATCGCGCCACTGCACTCCAGCCTGGGCCACAGAGCGAGACTCCATCTCAAAAAAAATAAAATCAATCAGTCAATAAATCAATAAATCTACCAGGCTATTGTTACCAAAACAACATGGTACTGGTATAAAAATAGGCACACAGACTAATGGAACAAGATAAAGAACCCAGTAAAGTCAAACACATCCAACTGATCTTCGACAAAGCAAACAAAAACATAAGGTTACCCTATTCAGAAAACGGTCCTGGGCAAACTGGCAAGCCATATGTAAAAGAATGAAACTGGATCCTCATCTCCTTATACAAAAATCAGCTCAAGATGGATCAAAGACTTAAATCTAACACCTGAAACCAAAAAAGTATAGAAGATAACATTGGAAAAACTCTTCTAGACATTGTCTTAGGCAAAGAATTCATGACTAAGACGCCAAAAGCAAATGCAACAAAAGCAAAAATGAATAAATGGGGCCTAATTAAACTGAAAAGCTTCTGCACAGCAAAAGAAATAATCAGCAGAGTAAATAGACATCCCACAGAGTGGGAGAAAGTATTTGCAAGCTATGCATTCAATAAAGGACTAATATCCAGAATCTACAAGGAACTCAAGCAAATCATCAAGTAAAAAACAAATAACTGCATCAAAAAGAGGTCAAAGGGCATGAATAGACAATTCTCAAAAGAAGATATACAGACAGCCAACAAACATACGAAAAAATGCTCAGCGTCACTAATTATCAGGGAAATCCAAATTAAAACCACAATGAGATACTACCTTATTCCTGCAAGAATAGTCATAATTAAAAAGTTAAAAAACAATAGATGTTGGCATGAATGTGGTGGAAAGGGTACACTTTTACACTGTTGGAATATAAATTAGTACAACTACTATGGAAAACAGTATGGAAATTCCTTAAAGAACGAAAATGGTCTACTATTCGATCCAGCAATCCCACTACCGGGTATCTACCCAAAGGAAAGAAGTCATTATATTAAAAACACACAGACACATGCATGTTTATAGCAGCACAATTTGCAATTGCAAAGGTATTGAACCAACCTAAGCGCCTATCAACCAATGAGTAGATAAAGAAAATGTGGTATATATACACCATGGAATACTACAAAGCTAAAAAAAGGAACAAAATATTGTCTTTTGCAGCAGCTTGGATGGAGCTGGAGGCCATTATTCTAAGTGAAGTAACTAGGGAATGGAAAACTAAATATCGTACATCCTCACTTATAAGCGGGAGCTAAGCTATGAGAATGCAAAAACATAGGAATGATATAATAGACTTTGGGGACTCAAGGGGGAAGGTTAGGAGTGGAGAGAGGGATTCAAGACTACATATTGGGTACAGTGTACACTACTTGGGTGACAGGTGCACTAAAATCTCAGGAATCACTACTAAAGAGCTTATACCCCAAAAACTATTGAAATAAAAGTAAAATTTTCTAAAATAAAAAGATAATTAAAAATAAAAAAGAGCAAAAAGCAATAAAATGTGATACAGAAAAGCAAGAGAGAAAACCAAAAAAACCAAAAGCAAGAACTGTCAAGAAAAAGAGAACAGACAAAAGGTACCAATGTCAAGAATGAAAGAGGAAACACAAATAGAAATCCTCTTACAGATATTACAAGGATAATAAGGAAGTAATATAAACATTTGCATCCTTGAAAAACAAATAACTCTGTTTGTATGATAATTGTATGATTATGCTGGAAAGGGAAGGCAGATGGAATATAACTAATTGGTTCTGGCTTGTCTGAAGCTTCATGATCTCTCATGAAATTTGCACATTTTTACTGCATGATTTTTCTCCTGTTTTCAGGAAAGAAATAGGGAGTTCCATAGAAATACACAAAATAAGCCAAATTAAGGCATAAGGAAAGCTTTTAGTGTCAACAAAAATTTAAAGTTGAGCCCCTAGCTTGACTTAGGGAAGGAAGTCTACTGGAAAATTACTAGAAAACAGCATATAATGAAAGAGGGGGAAATCTCAATGCTTCTGCAGTGTGATAAGGTTCTTCAACAGAGTGAGAAATGAGATAGGTTTCAACAAACATATTGCCATACCTTTGTCTATTCCAGAGAACACTAATAAATTATAAATTATCTCAAGTTGAGAGGAGCTCCTATTATATGATTGGCTTCTAAAGCCCTTATGTAAACTAGCCTAGAGAAACAAAAACTCCAAGAAAGCAAAGTAGAAAATACTTTTTAAATCCTGGTTATTTAAGAACCACACGAACTAAAATTCATAGGAAGAAAAAGGAGTTTGAGTTTAACTGTGAATCACACTAATGGGAATTTAGTTGCTAAGTCGCAATATAAAAAGAAAATAAATACCAGTTTATGTCAGGCTAACAAATAGTGTATCCTTTTTTCTAAGTAGAACTTTAGTTTTTTTAAACAAAATTTAAATAACTTTTATTTTTGGACATATAAATACAGAAAATTCCATTAGGATATATTTGGGTAATATTCAAGCAAAAGTAAGTACCACTAAAGTAATAAATAGTGTATAGTAGTTCTCAATTATCTATTTTCCAGTTTTCTTTGTAAGTGGAAAGGATCAAAATTTACTTTTTAAAAAAGTAGATATTAATATAGGTGATACAGTAGTTGCAAAGAATACCATAGTTGCATACTGTTACGTTAAATGGTGGATGGGTTTTATCATCTTATCAAGGGAATAGATGCAAGTTTATTAGGATGGCAAACTCAGTGAGGGTATCAGTTGCCCTGGACATACCGATAAGGCTGCCATTTTTTTAAAGTTCAAGTTAAATGCATAAGCAACTTTATGTAAATTTGTATATGCTTAATTTACTACAGAAATCCACATATAATTGAAGAGGGAGAAATCCTACATTTTACATGTTGTTTATGCTTAAATGCGTACATAAAAGCTTATCTTAATTATTATTATTATTATTTTTTTTTTTTTTTGAGACAGAGTCTCGCTCTGTCGCCCGGGCTGGAGTGCAGTGGCCGGATCTCAGCTCACTGCAAGCTCCGCCTCCCGGGTTCACGCCATTCTCCTGCCTCAGCCTCCCGAGTAGCTGGGACTACAGGCGCCCACCACCGCGCCCGGCTAATTTTTTGTATTTTTTAGTAGAGACGGGGTTTCACCGTGTTAACCAGGATGGTCTCGATCTCCTGACCTCGTGATCCGCCCGTCTCGGCCTCCCAAAGTGCTGGGATTACAGGCTTGAGCCACCGCGCCCGGCCAAAAGCTTATCTTAATTATTAAAGAAAGCTTTATATGTTAGTTCAGAAAAAGGTTGATCTTAAGTATAACTTTCGTTATAATTCCAAATTGCTTTTTAAATTTTTCTCTTATTTTCAATTGTGGCAAAATACACATAACAAATCAATTTTATTTTAAAATATTTAATTGACAAATAAAATTATATATATTCAAAGTATACAATATGATATATTGATATAGGTATACATTGTATAATAATTACCACATACTAATGAATACATCCATCACTTCCCATAGTTACCACTTTGTGTGTGTGTGAGGTGAGGACACTTAACATCTTTCCTCTTATCATATTTCAAGTAAACAATATAGTAGTATTAACTATAGTCACCATGGTGTACATTAGATCCTCAGAACACATTCATTTTATAACTGAAAGTTTGTACCTTCTGACTGACATTCCCCACTTCCCCCACGTGTCTTCCCCTGAAAACAGCCATTCTACTCCCTGATTCTACGAATTCAATATTTTTGATTCCACATATAAGTAAGATCATACAGTATTTGTCTTTCTATGTCTGGTTTATTTCACTTACCATAATGTCCTCCAGGTTCATAGGTATTTTCACAAATGGCAGGATTTCATTTTTTATGGCTAATTAATACATTCTAGTGTGCGTGTATATATAGAGAGAGAGAGAGACAGAGAGAGAGATTTTTCAAAAGAAGACATACAAATGGTCAACAGGTATATGAAAATGTGCTCAGTATCACTAATCATCAGTGAAATAAAAATCAAAACCACAATGAGATATCACCTTACACCTGTTAACATGGTGATTATCAAAAAGATGAGAGATAAATTCTCAAAAAGGCAAGGATGTGGAGAAAAGGGAACCGTTGTGCACTGTTAATGGGAGTGTAGGTTGGTACAGTCATTGTGGAAAACAGTATGAAGGTTCCTCCAAAACTGAAAAATAGAAGTATCATGTAAAAAATATATGCACATATATCACTTCTGTGTATATATCCAAAGGAAATAAAATCAGCATCTCAAATAGATATCTGCACCCCCATGTTCACTGCAGCATTATTCACAATAGGCAAGGTATGGAAACAACCTGTGTCCACCAATGGATGAATGGATACCTTAAGTAATTTTTAATGAAAACTCTCTTTGTTTCTGAAAATGCTATTATTTCTAATATATGTTTGTACTTGTTATTGTGTTCGTTTTTAAAATTTTGCCTTTCCAAAACAAGGTAATAATTTCCTAGCTTCAGGCACCTCTGGCCTGTGCTAATATAATGATGTAATGATCAGTTCTCTCTGAGAGATTTTTCTGATACTGTCTTTCCTAAATGTAGTCTCCAAACTCTGAACAATAAAACTCTTAAGATGTAGTTTTCACTCAAGTAATCCTTGGTGCTTCTCAAATGGCCCACTCAGTTTACTTTTATACATTATAAGGGATGCATGCTGGAAATAATTAATATATTATATTCTTCATATATTAGTTATCTTACCATGAAGGGTACTAAAATAAATAATCCAGAGACACCTGTTGGGCTCTAGTACCAAAAGAGTCCTCTCCTCTCTTAAGCAGGAATTACAATTCCTGAATTCCCTAACTGTGTAAAACCCTTCTCATTATAGGTAAAAGAAAAAGCTATGATTTGTGGTGCTTATCCCCTAAAGTGGAACCCTGTCATAAGCCCATTGCTTTTCTTAGCATGTCTCTTGACTCTGTTAATTCATGTTTGTTTGCACGTGATAGTGGCAGCAGCTTAACTACTTGAAGCCTCAACAGAAAGTGTTCTGGCCTCACCTCTCATACCATGACTCCCTAACAGAGTGCAAGCCTCATTACTTTAAAATAACATCCAACACCTCCTAGCCAAACTTATTCCCACTTATAAATGTTTACTTTGCTGATTCCCATATAATAGTCAACTGTTGCTCCAATCTAAGAGCAGCTACCTTACTTTGTCTTCCTGGTAAAGATAAACTTCATGACTATTTAACTGTTTTTGATAATGCCCTATCCTGACTTGACTAATGTTTTCCTAAAAACTTCAGTATGTTTTTGTTGATGACTCCTGTCTTTACAATGGTCTCTGTATATTTTGTGCTAGGCACTCTGTTACAGAAGCTCCCTTATTTAAAATTTTAAGTTAACATGCCTTAGAAGTTGTTCATGATTTCAGCTTTGTTGCAGGTTGGGTTCCTGAGAAACAAAATCTAAGACAGAGATTAGTTTGTGTAAGACATTTATCAGAGTGTACACTTGGGTTCAGCACCTCTGGAAGGGAAATGGAAAAAAGGCAAGATTGGACAGAGGATAAGATTGGGCTGTGATGCATTCTTAACCAAGACCTCAGGCAACCCTATGGAAAGCTCTGAAGCTGGGATGACCTTTCAGAATTATTCCCCATTACAACAAGAAAATCAGGCATTTTACTCCAAATCAATCAGTCACTGGAGGTAGGCTTCCCCTGAAAAGAGAGCATGACCTTGGACAAAACAAGTGGAGAGAGCAATTTCTAGGAAAAGCTGATGGCTGAGGGCCTAGGTCCTTCCGTCCTAATGAGGAATGCAGCTGCCACATTGCAGTTTCTCCTATAGGCATGACATAAAAACAGAGGTTTTCTAACTTCTTGAGATACCCCAATCAAACATAAGGAAAGAAATGACTTATTAGAGGCAGTTCTACATACAAAGGAAGTCTTAAATATGAATTAAAGCCCACACTTCTGATACTAAAAGGATTACTTTATCCATAACAAACTACAATGCACAAAGCAGTTCTGTGAGGGTCAATTTTATGTGTCAACTTGACTGGGATACAGGGTCCCCAGATGCTTGGCTAAACATTATTCTGGATGTGTCTGTGAGGGTGTTTCTGGATAAGTATAACATTTTAATCTGTGGATTCCCACCAAAGAGGGTGGGAATCATCCAATCACTTGAAGGCCTAAATAGAACAAAAGGCTGAGCCCTCTCTGCCTTATGGTCTTCAAGCTGGGATGTCAGCCTTCTGTCTTCAAGCTTGAACTAGAACTTATACCATCAGCTCTCTTGGTTTTCAGGCTTTTGGATTCAGACTGAAACTTACACCACTGACTCTCCTGCTTCTTAGGTCTTTGAACTGCAGAGCTTGGGTCCTCAGTCTCCATCATCATATGAGCCAATTTCTTATCATAAATGAATGAATTAATTAATTAATCATATTTTTAGATATGGAAATATATGTATAATATATATGTGGTATTGGTTCTATTTCTCTAGAGAACTCTAACATAACTCCCTATTGATTTGTATATTCTTGGTGTTAAAAGAAAGCTTCTCCTCTAATTTCGTGACTCCAAAAGTACTTATTCAAAAATAACAGTCTTTCCCTCCAGAAAAGAAATCTCAGCATTGTCTAATGAACAGTGATGTATTTGGACATTCCCAAGACATTTACTCAATGGCACCCAAGTATATGTCCAGTCCTTCGGTGCACATGCTACATGAAATACCCACAATGGCAAAGGCAAATTGGTTCAAACTTTTCAAAAATATTTATAAAGACATTTCCCTTGAAAGATTCATAGGCGACCAAATCTTGCCTTTTCTGTAATTATAACACAGGAAAAATTGTAAAGGTAGAACAAAACTCACAACTCCACTTCAAGGATAATTTGAGTAGTTGCAAATGGATTTATTTACTTACCCAAATCACAAAGCCTTTAAGCAGGCTTTAAGTTTTATGGTTAGATTGAAGCTTTCCCTTGCTGAAAGTCTAACATTTAAACTTTGCAGAGAGAGAAAGGGAGTTGTGTACAGCTGTGTACTTTATTTCCGTCTTTACAGGTGAAATGCTTAAGGGGCTACATAAAGCTTTTCCTTTAAAACAGTACCTTCATTGATTTCACTCTCAAAGTCCTTAAAGTGTAAAATGATATTTTATTTTTTATATAAACATTAAATAAATGTTAATGATTTCTATATTTCTATTTTGAAAAAATCCAAATTTATAGGAAATTTATATGAGCAGTTTAATGAATTCCTATATGACCTTCACCTACATCACATTTGCACATTACTTTATATTTCTCCTTCTTTCTGTCTTTCTTTTATATACATTCATATATTCATATAAATAATAAAGTTATTATTGCTAATGTTCATTGCTATTACCAATGGTTGCAAACGTCCCAGCCTTTATTCCTAAGTACTTCAGTGTTTATCTTCTGTAAGAATAGCAACATTTTCTTACATAAACCAACATACAGTTATCAAGTTCAGAAAATCTAATATTGATATAATATCATAATATAATACACAGTTAGCATCCCAATTTCACCAATCATCCCCAATCTTTATGTGGTTTCTTTTTCTTGATCCAGAATCCAATCCAGGATCATCTATTGCAATTAGTTATCATCTCTCTTTAGTTTCCTTTAATCTGTAATAGTTACTCACCTTTCTTTGCTTTTATACATTGATATATTTGAAGAGTACAGGCTAGTTGTTTTGTGGACCTTCTCTCAATGTGAACTTCTCTGCTGTCCTGTAACAATTTGTTTTTGCAAGTTTGGCAGGAATACCACACAAGTAATATTGCTTCCTACTTGGTGCACCTTAATGCCGAGAGGCACATGATGTTAGTTTATCACATTACTAGTGATGCTAACTTCAATCACCTGGCTCAGATGGCATCCACAAGATTTCTCCATGTAGAATCATCAATATTTTCTTTGTGATTGATAAGCGATCTCTGGGGAAGTCCTCTGAGACAATGTAATTATCTGTTTCCCATCAAACTTTCACACAGTAGTTTTAGCATTTGTTAATGATTCTTTCCTGAGTCAATTATAACTATAATAGTTGCATAATTTTTAACTATCTTTTCTTCTATGTTTATTACGTAACGTTATATCATAATGAAGAATTTTTCCTTCTCTCCCATTTATTTATTTAGCTTCAGCATAAAGCCATAGATTCTTATTTTATTTTTTTATTCTTATTTTTATCTTATTTTATTCTTATTTTATTCAGTGGGTTACCAGACATTAGTTATATTTCTGTTGATGATTAGACTGTCCTATAATAGATTTAGCCATCAAGAGACCTTCAAGCTGGTTCTTGTGACCTTTAAACAATCTCCACTGTTCTAGAAATTCCATACTTTTGGGCACAGTAAAATGCTTCAGACTCAGGTTGAGTTTTCTGTCTTAGCTCTGGATTCGGCTATGGCTTCAAACTATTCAGAAACCATTATGCGGTTTATTTAAGTCTACCCAGAGTGTTTGTTCTCTACAGTTATATCAATAACTTTTGTCCCTTCAATATGCTCCCTTAGGAACTCTTTTTCCTATGTAATTAGATGGCCTTCCCATGTTGATCACATGAAAATGTGACCTATACTTTGACAAGATCATCCTGCCTTTCCAACATTCATCTTGCCCTAGTTTCTTTTAGTGGAGAATGGTATTTCAAAAACAAAATCTGGATGCCAGTTGTGCTCATTGTACCAAGGTGTAATTGTTTCTAAGCTCATTCAGTGAATAGAGCTAAGAAATATAGACTTTTATTATAAATGGGATATCCTTCAAATCATGAATTAAGAAATATATTTATTATTAAGAAATATATGTGTGTGTATGATTCTATCTCTAACTCCAATCTAATGCCACAAGATTCTTTCCTGCTTTCCCCAATTCCATATATGTACCTTCTTCTTCCCCAGTGAGAACACTGGCTCCCAACAATGAGATTATGTTTACCCACTTTCTTAATCCCACTAGATATATAAAATAGTTCTAGAATTTCCACAGCCATACTATACACACAAGAAACTATTAAAGAGTGTTCAAGATTTTTTTGCAGTTTTTTTTTTGTCTTTAAGGGTATGTAGCAAAGCACTGTTTAAAAGTATAAACTAATAATATTTAAAATCATAACAATTAATATTTACAGAAGAATTCAATATATCTTATCTAAAATTTCCACCCTAGCCTTAATGATAATGTAATCTACATCACAAAATCCCCCTAAATTCTCACTTTCCTTCTGACCACATTACCTTATTACGTTCTGATCTTGTCAGGTGTTTTCAAAATCTAATGTCATACACAAGAGTCATACCTAAGAGTTACAAACTGAATTTCCTAAAGAGACACCAATGAATACACCCCTACAGAACACACAACCAGTAGACATTATATAGGGAAAGACACCAGTGAGAGTCAGCCTTAGAATTATATTGAAAAGGGCCATTTCAAGTGTTTCAAGCCACTACTGCTCCTTGTAAACTTCAGAACACAGGACCCATGGACTTACACTTCTTAATGCAAACATATTAAGGATCTTACAACATGAATATTCAGCCCCACTGGAGATCTAACCCTGAGCTCACTAAAAGGTCTCCAAAGTAAGAAACTTACAGAGGTAGGTCATTCAAACAGACAGTTTCCACCACTGCCAACACTGCCAATTGCACAATTTTTTATATGGCTCAGGCACTTCTAAAAAGTGTTAACTCAAACACATCTATTCCACATGCCTCAACTCTAGGTCCCTCACAGTTGCTGTTACTTGTATATCCAGAGCCTCAAAGTCACCTATGGGATGTCAGGATAGCAAGGAACAGGTGACTAATAATGCAACTTATCATTGAACTGTTTTTTCATGAATTAATTCAGAAACTTCACAACTTGTTTAAATTTACCTAGAATGTTTGTTCTTTGCAATTAGACCAAATGCATTAAGGTGGCAACTGATAACAACTGATTATTTTTATGTCCCTTCTATATGCACCCAAAAGATTATTTTTCCTATTTAATTAGATAGGCCTTTCATGCTAATGACATTGAAATGTGGCCTATTATTTGTCAAGATCATCTTTGTAAGGACTAAAAAAAATTCTACTATTTCTCACATTTTGTGGGGAGCCTGACATGGTAACTTACCAGAAAATATACAAGACACCAAATATCACTAGCATTTTTTCCTTAGACTGAAATGTGTGATCCGCATTTATAACTAGAACCAAAAAACAAATAACGCAGCTCAAGTTTGAGAAGTCCAACCAACCAGCATAAATGTATTGGCTAGACTAATCTAACTAATAAAATTCTTCCTAACTATTTACAGGTCAACCATCTATTGAGTCAATACAGTAACCAATACCTGGATAAACACTTCAGGAAAAGTGGAGGCATTAATTTGATTTTTAAAAAAAGAAACATAAATAAGGTTGCCATGGGACTTGTTCTTCCAGTTGGTTATAGGCCATTTTAAAACTAAATACAAGACAGGATTTCGAATGTTTCTCTTGACATTTATGATGGTCCTCATACCTTTTGCATTTTCTTCTGAATGAGATGCAATTACTTAAAAATTACTATACTGCCATTATGCTAGGCTGACACTCAGCTATAGCTGAATCTATGTAGGCTGCTATGACAAAAATACCATAAACTTTATAGCTTTTAGACAACAGAAATATACTTCTCACAGTTCCCGAAGGCTAAGAATTCCAAGATCAAGGTGCTGGCAGATTTGATTGCTGGCAAGGGCTTGTATTCTGGCTCATACATGGCATCTTCTAGCTGTATCCTCACTTGTGAAAGGAGCCAAGGAAGCTTTCTGGGGTCTTTTGTATAAGGTTATTAATCCCACTCATGGGGCACCCCTGCTCATGACCTTATCACCTACCAAAGGTGCCACCTCCTAGTACTATCACCTTGGAGGTTAGGATTTCAACATATGAATTTGAGGGGGGTCATAAATATTCAGTTCATTGCAATTCTGCGTCAAAAAGACTGAAGCTATCACAGCTCACTCAGCAGACTTTAACTAAAAGAGGAACAACGTTACTATAGTAGAGAAATGGTACACTCCTAGCTTAACTAAGGTGAAGGGCTCAGCAGAAGTCCAGCAGAGTTCAACAGCAGCCACACCCAGAAATAAAACATCACTTTCTGTCACTTTTAGTAACAAGATTTCTCCAAAAACTCATATAAATAAAGTTCCCTTCTCTGATAAATGCCAGTCTGCTTTGGGAAAATGCTCTCCTTGATAGGTTTTCATTAATCAGCTTGCCCATGGACAAAAAACAATATTTCACTGTTCCTTAGGTTGCTGTAGGTTTTGTTTTTATAACTCCCCCCTTGCCTTGGTTTTATGACTGATCTCCAGCACATGTGAATAAATATCAGCCATGCTTTTAATTAAACTGAGTTATTCTTTGGTGAGATTATCCTGAATTTAATCAAGCTTCAAAATTGGCTTTCGTTTGCAGAGGGCAGGAATAAGTGACTACATCGGAAGTAGAGAGTCACATCCAAAATGTAGGAAAGTTTATAGGACAATTGACCCAGTTTCTACAAAAAGCCAATGAAGGGAATTTTAAAAATGAAGGGAGGATTGTACCAGATTAAAAGAGATTTGAGAAACACAAAAGTGAATAGAATATGTGGACCATATTTGGGTCCTGTTTTAAACAAAGCAACTGTATTCTTGAGACAATCATTAAAATGCAATTATAATTGTTAAGTATTTTAATAGAATTGTATTTATGTAAGAAAGGTTCATGCTTTTAGAGATACATGCTTAACTACAAAGGGTGAATTTAAATGATGATTGTCACTTCCTTTTAAAGATTTCAGCAAAGATGAAAAAGGAAAAAGAAACAAAAGCAACAAAGTTTTGGTAATTTCTTAACTTGACTAATACAAGTTCATTATTTGCTCTCTTCTATCCATTTGAAATAGTTTATGACAAAAATATAAGTACAATACTTCTATATTTTGATGTAAATGTTCAAGTTATTGAAATCCTCTTTCCAAAAGAGGACATTTCCTGTACATTCTAAATAAACCCAAATAACACATCTGCAAATCTCTGGGAAATTTCTTTTCTGCTGCAATAGGCAGCATTTGCCACCTAACTGCACATTGCTCTGTTTTTGCTGAACTGAACTAAAAAGATAGGTGTTGTTCAAGGAGTAATCAAACCAAAAACAGAAAAAGCCATTAAATATGTGACAAGAGAAAAAAAAAAGGAGTGGAATGGGGTTCTGTTGTCTACAGTTGAGTTCAAGTCTAATGTGTCTTTTTCTTCTTTTTCTTTTTCTTTTTTTTTTTTTTTTTTTTTTTTTTTTGAGACGGAGTCTCTCTCTCTCACCCAGCCTGGAGTGTAGTGGCACGAACTCGGCTTACTGCAAACTCTGCCTCCTGGGTTCACACCATTCTCCTGCCTCAGCCTCCTGAGTAGCTGGGACTACAGGCACCCACCACCACAACAGGCTAATTTTTTTTTTTTTTTTTTTTTTTTTTTTTTTGTATTTTCAGTAGAGACAGGGTTTCACCGTGTTAGCTAGGATGGTCTTGACCTCCTGACCTCATGATCCTCCCGCCTCGGACTCCCAAAGTGCTGGGATTACAGGCGTGAGCCACCAAGCCTGGCCAAGTTCAAGTCTAAAGTTACTGTCAAATTAAATTTTTGATGAAATTTTTTAAAAAAATACTACCTACATCCATCAATTCAATTCCACTTGATAAAACAGCAGGATGGGGGTGGTGGAAGCTCAGAGGGTCAGAAAATTAGTTAATAAATGACTAATGGGAGAATCTCCCAGGAAGGCAGTATAATAAAATGCTTTTGCTTTTCTCTTCCCTACATCCTCGTCCTCCTCTTTTTAGCTTGATTTAGAAAAATAAGGTTCTTAGGCAACTAATGTTATTGTACATATAATGCAATCCTCACAGTAGGGGTTCTGTTTAAAAAGTAAAATAAATTGAGGCTTGTGGGATAAACAGAGTGAGTCACCCTTCTCCTAGATTTCTCTTCCAGGCACTTCAGCGTTGTCTCCACTGTTTTCTCATTTGAGGGTTGTAAACTAAGATGCTGAGTGAAATCTCAAGGGGAACCAACTTCCCAGCTTCAATGGTGTCTAACTAATGTTCTCCCTGGATTCAAGCTGTAAATCAACTCATGGAGAGAAGGAAAAAGTTAGTAACAGTAATTGCTGCCAAGATAGTGAGTAGTTTTCAACATTATCAATGTAATGTAAAGATTCAGCTCATTAAATTTATATCAAGCCCTTCTTATGATTAGAACAAGTTTATTTCCAGAAAAGTTCAATTATAAAACTATCAATAGGATTTACTAATTTCAGTAAGTCATTTTGCTTCAGGGTGAATTATACCAATTATTAATATATACAAGTCCCATTTGGACATAAAGAAGACCCTAGGTAGATAAAAGAAAACAATAATTAACTAATAATTGTTCATTTTTAAATAACCAATTTTAGAAGAAAACAATAAAGTATGTTTGTTCTGTACTTCAGAAATAACTCTAACACACTGGCAAAATCCTGAGCAATACAGAGCTCACTGCTAATAAAGAACACTAGCTCTCCCTCCTTGGAATGACTTTTCTTTTGAATAAACCGTATTAGACAGTTCTATTAAAGGACATATGATCCTTTTTTTATTAATCCTTTTTTTTCCACTAATCTATAAGAATTTAAACATGGCAAAATAATCAAAATGTTAATAAGTCAACCATTTTTTCATGTGTGATTATTTTAGATGCATCTCTAAATATCTTCAGCTGTAACTATTTTATATCCTAAATTTCTAAACATCTAAAAAAAATTCAGTGGATTTTATCTCTCATACTTCTTTTGTAATCAACCGAGGTCAGATCAAAACAATTAATTTGACCTTAACAATGTTTCTCTTATCACACTAACTTTTAATAATCACTTTAGGATTCTTTCCCGGGCACTTGATTATAAATAGCAGAAAATCATATGACTGTGTTAGATGGCATCAGCTAATCCTCCAAAGCAACTGTTACTCTCTGGTTTGGAAAGAAATCAACACCTCAGGCCTCCTCACAGAGATAATACACAATAGGCTGTAACCCACAATAATTAAAATTTCTGTTAGCAAGTCTTTGATTTCCACAGCTCCAGCTTACTGCTGTTAGAGAAAACAAAATTAACAAAATTAACAATGGCTATCTACTGTTGTGAGCTCCACTCATTTAGGTTCTTTGGGAATAGGGCAGGATATAAATAAATAAACACTGGTAAACAGCCTAATACCTGCTCCCAATACAAGCTAAGCAAAGGAGGTTAGAAGTATCAATATGGTTTCACTGGATTCAGCCATCTTGAATCATTTTCGACAGTGTATTATTTATTATTTCACAAAGTGTTTTTAACTATCTACCATGTGAATCATGAAACCAACCACTAGGAAGGGTATAAAGATATACACTACTCATTCTCTACCCTTCAAAGGTTTAAATGTATTGGAAACACTAAATATAGTCATAGTACTTAAAATTACTAAATATCCATGATGGCTTAGACAGTTCATACAGGATAACCCTTCAGTCTACCCAAATCCCTGCAAGACAGATACTGGTTGTCCTTAGTTTACATTGTGCAAATGTAGTACCTATTCTTTGAGTGTCCACCCATTCCCATCAAAACCATTTGCTTCAGGAAAAGCCGATCTCATCTTCAGACCTCTGGTGCCAACTGTATCTCTATGGTTAGATAAAACAGCAAATGCACTTTTATTATTAGAGCCAGTTGGGGTTATTTTTTCAAATTTTTTCAACAAAGCATGATCCAAAATACACAAGATCATATTCACTGCCCCAAATTAATATTTTCTTAAAGAGATACATGTTATATTTTCCTTCACCTTCTATTTTTTAGACGTTAAGGAGAAGCTTGGCTAGCATCACAAAAGTCTGAAACTTCATCAAATAAATATTTGTTGAATAAATTAGCTGAACAAATGAATGAATAAGTGAATAACATATTGAATATGAAATAATTTTTCTATTCATATTTTGCCCTTACTTTCCCATGTGAATATGCATGATAGCATATTGTAATGATAAAAGAAAACAAAAAACAATTTGATAATGGCACAGCCATTTGAATTTATTTGGTTTTTCTTAGCTGATTGACAATTTTGCCTAACATCTTTTTATTCTATGTAAACCATATTAACCTACTCTCTTCTCTGTTTGACATTATTTAAAAATAATTCATAACTGATGTTAGGTGGCTAACACCTAGAAAATCAGAAATAGAAAAGAGTCACACATGTGACACTTAGGGCAGTAGAATGAGGGTTCTGTTTTCCTCATAGTGATCAAAAGTGCAATCGATTTCATTCAGCAGCCAACTACAGTTGTTAAAGACATTAATGCTATGACTTAGGGCCCTTATTCTCCAAAGAAGCTGAAGAATGTATAGAGATGACACACAGCCTGAGGGGAAAGGGTGTGGTGGGGAGAAGAGAAATACTTTGAAGATATTAGTCACACAAACATGCTGAAGATCCTTCACCTCATAAGTGATAACTACTCCAGTGAGAGGTGATTAACTCTTACATTTAAAGTGGGAAATGCCTATATATACAGAGAAAATGGTTATTTATTTCCGGACCCTGTCAACTTCCATATCACTCTCTTGCTGTGTCATAGTCACAGACCTGTTCAAAGACAGGAACTGTAATTTCTAATCTTCCTGTTCAAGAAATAATTTTATTGATCTCCACTTCATCTTTTATTTTCCCCATGATTCAGCAGGTCAAAATTGTTCCAGTTCCAGTAGCATCCTATCATTCAGCAAAATGTCTATGAGGTTAAAATGTCTTACAAGTAAGTAGGAGGTGAAGAAATTTATTTCAGCACCAAGGAGAGTGCCCTGCTATTTTCAAATGGTTTTATGTGTTTGAAACTGTGTATTGTTCCAGAGGACAGAAAAAAAAAATTGAAATGTGATTGGACAGAAAGCTGCTAAAAGCTTATTTTAATAAAAAGAAAAAAAATCTATTCATTTTTCTGAAATTAAAAACTCGCCAGGGTTTCATACCTGTTCATGATTGCAACAATGTGCTCTTCTTTCAGCTTTCAAGTATGTCAGAATTAGCGATTCTTTGCCTATTTTTCTAATATTAAAATCAGTTTCTGAATGGAATTAGACTGGCTCAATAAAGTCACAGAAGTGTTAAATTAGCAGTAATTAAAAGTTTCATGCAGCAACTACTAAACTTTTTCTCGCCATTTTCAGAGCTGTGCACAAGGTAAATGCCTCAGTATATATTTAAGTCAAGTGAAAGAGAACAAATGAATGACTGGCATCCATTAAGTGAGAAGGAGGGACTAATGAATGCCTTGTTTGTAATGAAAGTCATTTTTTGCAACTAGTCTCAAAGATCCTCACATACGACATTGCTCAATCCAAAACTTGAACATATCTTTCCTGGGCCTACATAAATGTAGTGTCTCTGGATCTCAGAAAAATAATGCCCCGGACCACACCTTTCATCTCTTCTAAGTTTTCCATGTAAAGCATTCTCCTTAGAGCCCTGGAAAGGTTACTAAAATTTTGACCCACTTAATCCTACACCTTCAGGGCAACATGGCATTCACCTGTGGTTTCCTTAATGCCCGAACCAGTCAGCCAACCTGGTTCTGCCCTGTTAACAAATGGACAGGACGCAGGCCCCAGAGGTTAAACTTTCCTCCTCTTCCCCCATGTCCCCAGGTGGACCATAATTACCATCCCTATTCTCAAGCAACCAGGCAGCCCCTTCCTCTGTGCCAAGGAAAGAAAACACCATGCTTCCCTCTCCTGAGAGACCTTCAAGAGTTTAGAGATGCCTAGGTCCAGCTGTGCTAAAAGATGAAGGACAATAATGCAAGTCTGCTCTGAGCTGCCACCATAGCCAGACATAGGGTAGCCCTGAAAGACTAGAACCAAGGACAGAGCCAAAGGTGAAAGAAAATATGAAAAAGTGAAAACACAGTGTTTAAACAGAATTTTCCAAAAGCCTGCATATATTGAGGACTTCTCAAGCCTCTGAATCCTTTTCCATTGAATTGTGCAGTGGCACATGTATGAGCAAAGTCAAGACTCCTGGCTCCTAGGTAGGCACAGCCCAGTTCTTAGCTCCTAGGAAGCTTCAGGGCTTAAAGCGCCACTCTACTTGGACTGTACTATCAGGCCCCCAAAATGGGGGGAGCCGCCAGGGAAGGACTGATTTCCATTTCAAACTGCATTGTGGTACTTTGTACTCCAGCACCATTGGCCGATCAATATTTAATGCTTGGAGATTCTGACTCTGCGGGAGTCATGTCAGGGGACCTTGGGAGCCAATCTGCTTGAGCTTCTGAGTGATAATTATTCATGGGCTCCTGCCTCTTACTCTTTCTCTAGCACGGTCCCACTCTGCAGACTCAGTGCCTTATTCAGTCTTCTCTCTCGCTCTCTGCGCTGCTGTAGCCGGACCCTTTGCCTTCGCCACTGCTCAGCGTCTGCACATCCCTACAATGGCTAAAACAGCAATGGGTAAGGCACTGCGCCTCGTTCTCCGTCGGCTCTACCTGGAGCCTACCTTTCTTGAGCTCTAGAAGCATTCAGAGATATTTTATAAAGAAAAAGACGTTAATGGTAACACAGGACCAGGAAGGACAGGGCAGTTCTGGGGGAGGTGGGAGGGCAGAGAAGAGGTCTATGGAAATCTAAAGCGAAGAATTTCTTTTAAAAGGTAGAAGCAGGTAAGTTGCTCTCCTGTGGGTAGAGAATTTATTCTGTTTCCATATTTAAAAATTAGTACTCAGTCCTGAGGGGAGGAAGCTACCTTAACTGTTTGCTTTAAATGGGCTTAAGGGACGTTTTGGAAAGTGCTTTATAACGACCTTTTTTTTTTTTTTTTTTTCTTATTTTTCCTTCTCTAGTTTAAGAAGAAAATAGGGAAGGGGAGAAGGGAAGGTGGGAGAAAGGAAAAAGAAAATTGCAAAGTCAAAGCGGTCCCATCCCGCTGTTTGAAAGATGGGTGGGGACGGGGGGAGGGGATGGAAAGAACGGGGCACATTTTACGGTATTGTCTGGTCAGAGAAACCGCTAGTCCTGGGGTGCGGTGCAGGGAGGTAAGACGGCAGGGGACAAGGGTGGGGGCAGGACCTCCGCTCCTTTGTTTTAGGGCAAGGGAGGGGAAGGAGAGAGGAAGTCGCGGAGGGCGTGGAGGGCGCGGGTGGGCAGCTGCAGGGGCGGGGAAGCGCGCGGTGGGGAGGGTTGGAGGGACAGCGGCTTCGAAGGCGCTGGGGTGGGGTTTCTTTGTGTGCGGACCAGCGGTCCCGGGGGGAGGCACCTGCAGCGCGGGGCGCACAATGCGGACAGCCCCACCCAGTGCGGAACAGCGCAGCCCCGCCCCCCGCCCGGTGCTGCATCTTCATTCGAAAGGGGGTCGGGTGGGGAGCGCAGCGTGACACCCAGAAGCCCAGCCCTGCGGGGACAGCGGCGCCACGCCCCGCGCTGCGCGCTCCCTACTCCCCGCCGCGGCTTCCAAGAGAGACCTGACCACTGACCCCGCCCTCCCCACTCTGGCCTCATTGTTCTGCTTTTGAGAGAGATGGGAAAAGTGGGTTAACATTTTTCTTTTCGGAAGCACATTACATAGAGTGTTTAGACATAGACACAGATAAAGGGTTCTTTGAAGACCTTGATCGTTTGCGGGAAAAGCTTCTGGAACCTAGGCATGTGTGTGTATAATAATAGAGATGACATGAAACCGTAATATAAAGCAAAAGAGGTCAAAGTCTTAAGTTGAGCCACGCGAAATTTCCGTTTTGTGGGTCAGACAGTGCCAAATATCGGCAATTTCATAAGCTCAGAGAGACAGACAGTAGAGACACAGGATGACCGGAAAAGATTCCGGATTCAGGGCCTTCATCCGCAATTGGCCTTGTGCCTTGAGTGCCCATGGTTCTGGCGCTCAGTGGCCCCGGGGTGGACAGGCAGGGTGGAGCCTGGGGTCCTGTGGCAGCTGGAAGCACGTTTCCCCCGGGACTCGGTTGCAAGATGCGGAGACAGGGAAAGCTGCCGAAAGAGCTCCATCTGCGCGGCTCCGCCCTGCCCCACCCTCCGCACGGAGCTGGGGAGACCTCAGGCTCCGAGACTGGCGGGGAAGAGGAATATGGGAGGGGCAGTTGAGCTGTATGCAGTCCTGGAACCTCTTTTTTCAGTCCCGCAGTCCACAACGGTCCAAGCACCCCCTGATGTGCACAGACCCCCGGCGTGGCTCTCAGCCCCAGTACCGAGCTCGTCCCAGCTGAGCGGGTGGCTCTGCAGAAAAGCTGGCTCGAGCCCCTCCCGGCCACACAAAGGCGCGGCCCCACCCAGCCCCGGCGCGAGACCGCAGAGGTGACCCCTTCCCAGGGATTCAGGGAGGGCTCTCTCTTCTTGCCCACCCACGGTCCGCGGAGCTGGGGGCTTTTTTCCCCCAGCCCGAGCCCACCGCCCACCTCTGTTCTCTATGATTTTCCAGAATGGAGACCCCCCGAGGGGCTTCTGTAAGGAAGACCCTAGCTCCTCCAGCGGGGCGCGGCTCGGCCCTACCCCTCCCAGCTGAGGCCCAGAGCCGCCTACTGCTGGCCGGGTGGGGGCGCACGTGGGGATTGGGTGCGTGGAGCGCAGCCAGCCCTGCAGAGTTCCGTGCCGCGCCCTGCGCTCCCCTCCCCGGAGCTGGGCGCTCGCCCCCGCGGTGCAGCCGGGGAGACTGGTTTCTGCGCAGTGTCCTGAGCTACCCCAGCTTTCCACAATTCGCAGTTCACCCGCACGTCCAGAAAGGTTCTGAGAATGGGTGGTGGGGGCGATCTCGCTTCGCTTTCTGCACCCCTCAGAAAGGTTTCCGCTGCGGGCTAGCGGCTGCAAACTCATCGTCATCATCAGTATTATTATCATTTAAAATCATTATTATTATTTGATGATTCAGTAGCCTTATTTGTTCTCATTTGTTCAAAAGGGACGTGGATTGCTCTTGGTTAAGGATTAACCCTTGTTGCGTTCACTTTGCTTCCTCCAAATTGCCCTCATCCCTTTCCCCCACAAAAAGGAAATTTTGTCTCCAGATGTTCATTTTAAGTTATAAAGCAAATATATTTTTGCTTCCTGCCAGCATTATGTATGTTCATGTGGCTAAGATACATGTGCAGGTGCTTGCTAAGAGCAGGGTTTGTGTGCCAACGATTGCTGGAAAATTCTCTGCAGAGAATTGTTTGTGGCTGCAATGGATGAGAATATACATATATAATTGAGATGTTGTGATCTTCAACATAAGGTTATATCTATAAATATATAAATATAGCTTATGCACAAAATTTTAATTTTCCCCGCGAAACTATTCTTCCAACTGCTGATTCTTGATACAGCCTCAATCCTACACAGATACATGGATCGTGAAATGGTAGCCTCCATCCCAATAAAAATCCCACCCCAAATACGACAAACGCAAGGATCCTTTCTGGCCATAATTTAACTGCATTTGCAAATCATGAAAATAACACTACTTCTGCAGTATTAAAATAATAGATTTTGAAATTAATTCCAATTTCAAAGACAATCAATTAATTATCAAGGCGAGTGCTTTTTTCCTGATTCATTAAACAATTACGTATTCAGCATGATTGTAAGAGGTGCATATAATACTCCCCATTATCTTTTCTAATGAAGTGGGCACCTTCTGAATGGATATATAAGTAACTAGAAATGAAAAGCTGAGGATTTGGTCAGGATTTCAGGATAAAGCTGAAAGAAATGGCAGTAGTTTATCAATTAATCTCATGTATTTAGTTTATACCAGGTGAGTAAGCTGAGCCTGCAGTACTCTCTGACCCAGTGTAACACGTCGCAGGTAGCTAGAATGACAGGATAAATTAATAGACCTGGTGGTGTTTGTCTATGCATGTTAACATTCTCTGAAAGTATCTTTTAAAATGATAATTAAGATTGGACAATTTGTGCTATTAAAATCTAGAACTTTAGTCATAATTCACAATGTTTTTACAATAATGTGACTTACAGATTTATAGTAAATTTTTCTATTCTAAAACAGAAATGAGTGTTTTTATTGTTAGAGCTATTACCTCGTTAATATTTTTAGCAAACTTTTATTTGTCGCATTGAAAGCAGTTTTAATTACTTTGGGTTTTTATTTTTCAAATTACTAATGGATAGACTGTGGAATAAGCATTTGATCATTTGGCACAATGTGACTTCCCATCAAATAGCTCATGCTCAGTGATTAAAAAATGCTACAAGAGGTTACATTTTACTCAGATTCAGGAAATATCCTTTCAGAGTGCCACAAGGCTGATTCATATAATAAAGTAGTTTTCTTCCCTATAATTTAAGATCAAGTAGTTACTTAGGTATGTAAATACCTAGCAGTATTTAAATACCTATTTAAAACAGAATTTTAAAGTTAAATATGTACAACTAACAATGAAGTGGAAGATTACACTGTTATCTGTACAACTAACAATGAAGTGGAAGAATCAATTACATATTGAATGGAAGATTTTCTCATTGATAAATTCAGACCATCTTTAGGAAAATTCCGGATTTATCAATCACCATTATTTTTTACTTCAACTGAGTGTGACTGATCATATGCTCAGGCTACCTTGCTAGCTCATTGCTCACAAGAGCCAGAAAAAACTGGCCTCCGAGCCCGAGGAAGCTCACAGCACAAACCTAGGCCTGGGCGTGGCCACCGGGAGCTGCTGATAGCGAACCCCAGCTCACACCAGTTTCTTTTTTGGTCGTGGGAAGAAAAACACATATTATCCTGTTGTCACAAGATCTGTGACCTTATATGAAAAATTCTAGAATTTTTTCATTAAAAAAAGAAAATACTGAATTAGCCAGTGACCTAGATGTTTTCAGAACCTAGACTGGTTCTGTCAGTTGGAAAACCTCGGTGTCTGCATTAACTTTTCACCACACTAGAGGGCAATCATGTTCTCTAAAAAAGTAGATGATTGATGTAAACCTAGTTCCAAATATTAATTGTTTCATAAAATCTTTTCTTTTACCAGGAACATTCAAGTGTTTATTCAATAAGCTGATGCCATGCTTTACCCTAGTGGATGAACAGAGCTTGTGCAATTTTCAAGGAGACAGGATGAAATGAGTGGTCATAATCTGAAAGTAGATACAGGCCCTGGTTAATAATTCCCTGATGGTTTTACTTCTCAGTTTTATTACATTGTTCCTATAATACCATTTATGTTACTTCTGAGATTTTGTAGTGGATAAATAGTAGAAAAATGTCAGTAGTAATAGCAAAATTATTTAGCAGCCGAATATTTTAATGCTTAAAAATAAAGGAATAAATTAAAGAAAATCATTGTTTACTTCTTCATCGATCTGAAATGTGCCCCCTGTTCAGAGCACATCTGAATATCAGAGTCTCCACCTGCAGAGAACACGCAGGTTAGTGAGTAAAACAGGCAGGTATGTGATACTGAGGAGGTGTACCAAAAACTGACTGCTATTATTTTTCCCATCTTCTAAGTCTGTCTTTCTTTTCCATTTAAAGATACTTTTTAAAATCAAATCCAACATGATTTCAATCTAATTTTATCAGATTTCAACGATTATTGAGCATACCCTTGTAGTGGTGTTCTGTTTATTAGAAAGTCGATGTTAATTTTAATGAAGTAAGAAGAAATATAAAGCATAAAGTAATTTGGGGTATCATCAAAAATGGATTTTTTAAATGTATGCATTGATAGAATTATTTTTCTATTACATTTTATGTAACTCTAATCCATCTGTAAAATATTTAATAGTGTCATATTACTGTGTTCCTCAAACTTTGATGTGTGTATGAATTACCTTTGATTTTCATTAAAATGCAAATTCTGATTCAATACATCTGACTTGAGGCAGACATTCTGTCTTCCGAACAAGCTCCCAGATGATGCTGATTCTGACCACCAAACACATCAGTTTTAGGGATATTAACTTGTAATATACAGGTACCCCTCATAGTAAGCTCTGGTATTATGCCTTAACATTTTTAAATCCATGGCAATCTTTACAAAATATTTTACTTCTGAACTCATATACCTAGGGATTTTATTACTCTGGGAATTATGTGTTCTGCACCATCACTCTCTCTTAATTGGATTTTTAAAATTATATTCATATTGCAGGACTCAGCAGAAGACCTTCGAGATAAAGGTAGAAAATAAGAATCTGGTTCTCTGTGTGAGCATGTGAGAGAGAGAGAGAGAGAGAGAGAGAGAGAGAGTCTGCCTAAGAAGAAATGAATGTGAATGCGCCTTGTGGGACAGTTGACAAGAATGATAAATCAATAATGCAAGTTTACTATTATTTATGAATAGCAATACTGAAGAAATTAAAACAAAAGATTGCTGTCTCAATATATCTTATATTTATTATTTACCAAATTATTCTAAGAGTATTTCTTCCTGAATGCTATGTGAGAAAATTCTTCAGAATTTATTGAGTATGACTGTATATTTGAAAAGAGTGTGTTTTCTTCTGCTTATCTAAGTCAATAAAGGATCTTCATTATTCAATTCTAACTTTCTAAGAAAGTCAACTTACAGATAAAAAAAGAGGATCTTCAAGGCATAGAATCAAAGACATAGTCAGGTCTCCCATGCAGTGACTAGCTGACCATGCAGCCATCACCACCTTTCTGGAAATGTTATGCTGCAAAAATAATACGATACCTGAAATATCTCAAATTAAAAATATAGCATTTCCCAAATAGGGCACTAAAAACATGATCCCAAATAAAACTAGCTTCAGGGTTTGCAGAATATACTGTTACTCAACACAAAGTTGGACTAAGTCTCCAAGTTAGCCATTCAGTTGTTAACAGTTCATTTCAGGGTCTCTCAGAAGCTGGGAAACTTTCCATGTTTGCAATTTCTTGTACATTGAAGGAAAGGAAGACACACTAAGACAGCATTACAAAAGTAATTCATGTTTTAAATGTTAAATTCTGGCAGTCGGGCGTGGCTATCTGTATAACCTCATTTGGAGATGACAAAAATCTAAACTTGAGGACCTCGAGCCAATAAGTCTTCCTATTTCTTTACTCGAAAATTTTCCTGCAATGGTGCTTTCTTTCAACAGTTTTTCTGGTGTATTCATATATTCCAGATTCTCTATGGGAAGTAACTTTTATCGATTGATTTAACCCTTGTATAGCACATATAACATGCAAGGCAGTGTTCTAAGAACTTTCCACATATTAACTGTGTTAACCACCTAACAATCCTAAGAAGTAGGTTCTATTACAGATACGGAAACTGAGGCACAGAAAGTTGAAGTATCTTACTCAAGATCACACAGTTAGTCAGATCCAGAATTTGGGCCCAGGCCATCTGGCTTCGGAATTTATGTTTCACCAAATCCTGCTAGTCTCGTATCTGTTCCATGTTAGAGGTGCTCCCACTGCAGAGGTCACACCTGTGATACCACCATTTTATTTAAACAGACCTGAGATGGTCTTCTCCTTTCTGATCACAGACTCACCTTGAAGAGAAAATACTTCCAAATTGATGATTAGTCTTAACAGCTTACCTGGAGCTTATTCAAATAATTGTCATGATTTAGGCTTTGGGAGAAAGAGCTATGAGGCCGTGTGGGTTGTAATGTATGAGACACGTGGCATTCTGCAGGCTCAGCACAGCATCGATTTCTGGCATGAACACACTCTGATGACCAGTTCCAGAAATAACGTTGACTTAATCCCCTCAGTCCCAGCACAGTTAGCACATTTCAGAATGGCTCCTTAACTACTTCCATAGGCCACAAATATTTAGTTTTAACATTTTGTTGAATAAAATAAATTTACACATGCACATTTAATATAACAGATATTATTTCAAGATTTTCTTCATATTATTACCACCGAAGCAGGCAGGCAGCCAGGAGAAAACCGTAGGAAGGTTCTGAATCCCTTGTGAAACATTTTTAATTATCTTTTAATAAAGGAATCAGGCCCTGTCATTTGTCAAGGAGACATTTGCAGTAGTAAAACTTGTGTTTATAATAACCATTTTTATTAGTCATGATTAAAGATAACATTTTGTGTACATTTGTTCTCACAAAACACTTTTATGTGAATGTAAAGGTTAATTAATGCATTTCAGCAATCATTTTGCTAGTCATCTGGAAATATAGCTTCTCTAGGAATTGTACTTAGGGAAGGAGTCACATATTATACTATAAAACGGTAACAAAAATATTTTAAGTTTTTCCTCACTTGTTGTTGACCTCCAGAGTAAAATATTTAATACTCTGGAAAATTGTAGGTTTCAAAATTTATTTATGGCAAGAAATAGATAATTACAGTTCTCATAGAGCACATTTAAAGTAATTTATTTTTATAGAGCAAGAATATTGCCTAGGACTGAATTTTTTTTTACAAAGATTGTAAAACAAGGCCTGCAAGAGTGCCTATATAGCAGTTATTCTTCTGGAATAATTATATTTTGGATGTTGGAGTTTGTACATTATCCATTAGGACAAGTACCCAATATAACAATAGATCATCAGGATAATAAATCTGTCTATCTTTTAGTTGTAAGTCTTTATATCAGGATAAAGAGAATTGAGTAAAATTTATCTAAACCTAGTCCCACAAATACTTTTACAAGAGAGCGTGTTAAAGTGTAAATTAAATTTTTATTAGCATTCTACTCTGTCTTTTGGAAGATTTTTTTTTTTTCCCTGTGAAATGCAGCCATAAAGTTTAACTTCCATTAACAAAGCTGCTCACGGTAAACCTATTATAATAATAGTTTTCCAGTTTGGGCTTCCTAGTGAGGAGCAACCTAACTCACATGAAACAACCCCAATTTATAATATATTGACTGTTACAAAACTGAGACCAGAAAATCCCATCATGATGGTACTGTTATCATTTCTAGACTCTCAGGGGAAGAACATCAATCATCTCAGACACTGTTAGGATAGACTTATTGCAGCCTCCCTGGTAACTCTGCTTCAGAACATAATTATTTTTATTACTGCAGAGTTATTTTTATTTCCAACAAATGTATCTACTGTTATTATTTCAGTCTTACAGCTTTATCTGAGAATTTCCAATTAGTACCCTTCTCATAATTCAAACACATGAAAAATTACCAAAGTTGTTCTAGTCTTTTGATGACATATTACATGATCCTGCACTTTTGTCACTTTAAAAATTATCTTTTTATTCTACTTCTGATGATTTTTTTCTTACATAGTTTTTAAAAAGGAGCAGGCAAGCATAGAAGACTAAAAAATGTTCGAAAGAAAAATTAAACTGCATGATCTATCTATATGGGACCTTGCCTTTTTTAGAAAACATTCACCTGCTTCATCCTTTTTAATCTTCATATAATCCCTCTGAGATGGGCATAGTACACAAGTTGTCTTATTTAAAGATTGGTGAATTTAAGCTCAAATAATTTATTCAGTGGCAAGCCTCAGAGGCAGACTCGGGACACAGATCTAATGTATATTATATATATATAGTAATATATATGTATTACATATAATAAAGTTGTATATACTATTTACCTATTATAAAATATTTATATGTAATATATAAATATGTTATATATCATGTATGTGCCTATTTCATACATATATACACATTCATACAAAATAAGGTTTAGCACTGCCTCCACTGTCCTGTCATAAAACATGCACAGTGAGAAAAGCCACACACTAGGCATATTTTCTTCAGTTTAAAGTAATTGATAGTGTCACTAACTAAAGTAAAATGGATTGGAGCACCAACTTTGTTCTGAAGCCTGTGCTAGGTATTACGAGAACAAAAATAAAAATGTTCCTCACTCTTGGTGGATTTAGTCTTTTGCAGAAAAAAAAAAAGATCCTGTACATGTCAAATGTATAACTATAAATGGAAGTCACCATCTCACAATTTCACCATCTTAACAGTTTTATTATACTGCCCTACAATATTACAAGATAGTACATAATGATACACTAGCAATATCAACTAGGAAGTACTAAGATCCACCAAAAGGCTGAAAAATTTAAATATTTAATGAGTCCATCAACCAATCTGGCCAGATAATTCTTTAATTAAAATGCCTCCCAAATTTTACTGAGAATCAGCAGTGTTTGAGGAACTAGCTTCCACCCCCAGAGGTTCTCACTGCATGGGTCTGAAGCAGGTCCCATGGATTTGCATTTCTAACAAGCTCTCAGGTGGTGCTGATGAGGCTGATTCCAAACCACACTTGGAGTAAACCTAAAATAGCAGTGACCTGTAAGGTCCCCAGGCAGCAGGCCAGAACAGCATGTGAGTTACCTCCTCTCTGGAACTCTGCAACAAGGCAACAAGAGGTCAGAGCCTAAGTTCCCATCAGCTCTGCCTTTCTCCACCAGTGCTGCTGGTGCTGCATGGAAGCAAGAGCCCAGAAGGGATTCTGAGTTTTAGTCTTTACTCCCGCTGACTCACCTTGGTCAGGTCAATTTTTCTCTCCGTTCCTCTAATTCAGCATCTGTAAAATAGCCATGTGAACTGCCTTGTCCATATCAGAAGGTCTTTTTCAGACTCAAGGAAACAAATGTGAAAGTGATTACTGTCTGTCAAGAATATATACAATATATATATATAAATGCAAGAAGTTGAGTTTTTAAATTGTCATTAGATATAATATAAATACCCATGTGCATGCATTTAGAATGAGTAAAGAGGGAACAAGGAGCACAATCAAAAACTGAGTCATTTGCTTTTTGAAAAATACTTTCTAAGTAATGAAAAGTGAAAGAAAATGTTACTTGAGTCCCTCTGACAACAGCATCAGACATTTTGCAGTTCTTGTGATTAGAACCCACCTGGCCAGCCCTTCTTCCTCCTAAAGAAGAGCCTTCTTCTTCTTAAATGAACGTTGGCTCAGAAGAAGCAATTAACTCATCCATCGTTTTATTATAGTCAGTCCACACCCAACTTTTCCCCAACTCAATCTGCTTTAAGGGAAGGGTGGTAAGTGGTGACCCAAGATGGCAGCCATCAAGCTTAGAGAATCTCTGGAAGCAGGTGTGCCCCCAGCAAGTAGACACTGAAAATAGGAGAAGGCTGATAAGCCAGAGATAAAACTCAGTACTTACTTTGCTTCTGGTCCATGTCTACCCCTTCCTGGCACAACCTTGACACTCTACCCTCTGGGTCCACCTTCCTGAGATGGTACAAACTCTGCTTAGACAAAGCAGCCCATGTCCAAATATGTTAAAGTTTAGTTTAAAGCTGCGTTCAAAAGTTAAAACAAAAGTGTAAAGCGCTGTGCAATGAAAAGTAATCAGCTTGTCTTGGAACTCAAAAGAATGTAAAATCCTATGAAAATTAAAAAGCAGTACCACAAGTTCCCCCCAAAAGTCCTTAGGTCAGTAACTGTTCCTGTTACAGGTAAGAGAGAGCTCTAGTGGATTAGAGGCGTGTGTGGGTATCCAGTGGGCATGGTTTTGAACCATGCTCCACTACTCACTATCTGAGAATTCTTAAGAAAATTTATTAATCATTTCTATATTACAATTTTCTCAGTTATGAATAGGAAAACAACACCTAAATCACATGGTTGTTAAGTAAGCAATTGATTGTTGAGCATTTGGTAATCAAAAATATTAATCCCCTTCCCTGATTCCCTAGCTAAATGATGAAAATACTAAATAAAAATAATAAAAATTTAAAGTAAACATCTCAATTCTTATACTTCATTAATTTCTACATGTATTACAAACCTAGAAATTACTTGGAATTGAGGAAATGATTACTGCTCAATAATTCTCCATGGTAGAGGGAGAGTTGGTATCAATCTATCAGACAGCAGCCAATGTAGTATATCTCCAAGGAAAAATCCATTCTACACAGTGCCAGAATTTAATAGTTAAGCATTTTATCTTGGTCACAGCACAATAAGTAAGATGGGTATTTAAAATAAAAGTATATTTATCTTGCATATATTTCTTATTTCATGTTTCCCTGTCATATTTTATATCTCACTACTTCAAATACCTATATGCCTTCAATAAAACTGAGCCTTCTTGCTTACCCAAGAAGGTTCATCATTCAGTAGAAATAAAAAATGACTTTAGAAATATTAAAATATAAAAGTCTACACTGAGGTCTTTTGAATGCAGGAAAAAGAATTATATCACACACACACACACACACACACACATATACATGCACGCATGCATACACACGCACAGAACCTCTCGTTCTTTCTTAACATCTTATCAATCCATAAGGTTTCACTCCCACCCCATATCACCTGACTGTGCACAATATCTCATTGCCACCTCCCAGTCTCCTCCATGCCTGGCACCCTCCTGGCTCTCCTGCTTCCACTTTAAACACCCTTCCTTCAGCTAGATCTTTTCTTTCAGGGATCCTCCAGTTACTTTCTTATCTGGATCAATTTAGCCTTCCTCTTCTTCACCCATTAGAGGATGAGCACGACAAAGATACTTGAGTCAAATAATACAAACAGAATATACCTTAGAGGAGTGTGGTGACGAAAAGGATATGGATACTTAAGAGTTTAGGACTATTATCTCAACCACACATGAAAGCAACGCCTTTACAGTCAATAGTGTTTCAGGTACCAATCAATAATCTGTTACTGCTATTTTTAAAATCTATAAGGTATCAGTAAAATGTAATTACTAGAGCAACAAAGATATCTTGTGGAATAAAATTAGTATTCATCTAGCATCTGAGTACAAAGGTTTAAGGGAGGATAACTACCAATAACAAAGCATTTTAAGCATTTTGTTTTGCCTCCAAAATATCAAATCATGTAAATGTATGGTACATAAACCAGGAATTATATTTATGACATAGCTGCAGACATATTAAGAGAAATATGTGCTTATACTTACTAGTATAGTACAGTTCTTTTTCATATTAGATACTGTTGATGATAATCTGCATATAAAAATCCTCAGTATTTTTTCACATTTATAAGCCATAAAATACAGGTAATAAAATATGTTCTACTCTCTCATAAACATGGAATAGTGACAAAGGAGGAGCTTTATATGAAAGCACCATTACAATTTAAACTCTCACAAGGTCATAATATATTGCACTAAGCAGGAAAGTTCAGCTTTGAAAAAAATGTAGGCATTTCTCTTATTTAAAAAAAAAAAATTCTGATGAGGTTCTGGAATGCAGAGCCAAAGCATAAAGGTGGAAATAAAAGAATTGCAAGTCTTAGGAACCAAAGACTTGGTTGATGATGTTTTTCAAAAAAGGTTTTGTGGTAAAACAAATAAGGTAAATGAAATTCAGTATTTAGGATGAAAAGTTTTTCTAACTTCAGAAACAACATTGAAGAAATATTGAACTAAGCGGCTTTGAAGGAATCAGATTCCATTTGTTGAAATTTTTCTGAGAATGAATTTTTTTAAGACAGTGTACACAGTTACAGTGTGTATTCGTTATGGATTGTGGCAAGCTGTATTACAACTTACCCAAGGTAAGAAATAAGGAGGCCGGGCACGGTGACTCATGCCTGTAATCCCAGCACATTGGGAGGCCGAAGCGGGCAGATCACGAGGTCAGGAGATCCAGACCATCTTGGCTAACACGGTGAAACCCCGTCCCTACTAAAAATACAAAAAAATTAGCCGGGCGTGTTGGCGGGTGCTTGTAGTCCCAGCTACTCGGGAGGCTGAGGCACGAGAATGGCGTGAATCCGGGAGGCGGAGCTTGCAGTGAGCCGAGATCCAGCCACTGCACTCCAGCTTGGGTGACAGAGCAAGGCTCCGTCTCAAAAAAAAAACAAAAACAAAAACAAAAAAAAAACTGGACTTTGTGTCCAGCTTGCATAGCTGAAAAGAATAAAAACAAAAACCTGTCCACTTAAACTCATTGCAAAAAGATGTCACTCCTACAAATAACAAAGCCATGAAATTATTCTATCCAGAAAACTATATGTTTCATCCCTTTGGATAAATTTTAGAAGTGAACTACGAATACATGCGGTGAGGATAGCCAGCTAAAAAGTCAAGGAGGATTTCTCAAATTTGCTGCTCAGAAAGATCATGCTCTCCACAAAACAAATAATAGCAGGCTTTCCAAGTCAACCTTGAATCCAGCTTTCCTTGATCTTTCCTTCTTGTGAACTCTCACAAGTTGACTACTAGCCATATACCATCTTGTAGCAATATTTGTTATCATGTCCCTTGTTATTTATCATTCACCTACTCTGTTTGAGCCAGCTACAAGTCACATGTCCCATGCACTTTTTCCTATTTGATTTTTATAGCACTTTGAGACATGTCTCATTATTCCTGATTGACAGGAAAGAAATACAGAAGCCATGGAAAGTTGAGTGACTTGCTCCTGATCACAAATGTGGGCCAGGGAAGAGCCAAGTTTCAAATCTAATGCTCTTTCCACTGCACTCTAGATTCCTCATTTTGAACTTTTTTTTTTTTTTTTTTTTTGCACTATAGACTTTTTTCCACATTTTGAACTATTTTTTTATTTTTTTGCACTATAGACTTTTTCTTTTCTCTTATACCCAACTATACTAATGACTTCTTTTAGGCTAGAAACTTGTTTCACTTACTTTGTCTTTCTTCACATTGCTGCATTTTTTACCAACATGTATTGGGTACTTACTGGGTCAAGTACTGTGATTGTGCCAAGTATCTTATAGGAGGATTATCATCCTCATTTTTACAGGTGAGAAAGGAAAGGAGGTAAAGTCACAGCCGACGAAAAATGGTAGCACTAGGATTTGAAACAAATCAGTCTGACCCAAGTTGACCTCGTTAAACACTGTACACATAGTCTTTAAGAGACATAGTGAGAGCTCTAACTGTGTTTGGTGATTTGATTATTATGACAAAGTAAGTAAGAGAAGCGGGGAGAATTATAAGAAATAAGGCTCCACAACACTTGGCTATAGCAAAGCCCCTTAAAACTTCAAAAGGTCACCCAAAGAATAAAGAACAGGCAGGGCTCGGTGGCTCATGCCTGTAATCCCAGCACTTGGGAGGCCAAGGTGGGTGGACCACCTGAGTTCAGGAGTTCGAGACCAGCCTGGACAACATGGTGAAACCCAGTCTACTACTAAAAATACAAAAATTAGCTGGGCGTGGCGGTTGCCACCTGTAATCCCAGCTATTTGGGAGACTGAGGCAGGGAGAATCGCTTGAACCCAGGAGGTGGAGGTTGCAGTGAGCCGAGATTACGCCACTGTACTCCAGCCTGGGCGACAAGAGCAAAAAACTCTGTCTCAAAAAAGAAAAAGAATAAAGATCAATTTGGAGAAATTAATGCTTATTAGCAATGCCTTGTACAGCACTTCAGTTTCTCAATACATTATCTAACTCAATCTTCACAACAATACCCTATCCCCATTTTGTGGATAAATATACTCATGTTCAGGAGGTTGAATAAATTATCTAAGGTTGAATAGTTCCTGACCTAGAGCTCGAATCTTCAGTTTCTATCATATTCTTGCCCTTACTCTGGGGTAACTAACATTCACTCACTAGTATAGGAGCTCAAATAAGCGAGAGAACATATAAATGAAGACAAAGGAGACATTCACCTGCCTTCTCTTTTCCTTACATAGAGAAGGTTGATTATCTGCTATTGTGAAGTTTGCCTTTTGAAGGATAGAAATGAGAATACTTCCTTAAATTTTGCCTCTACGCCAAGAAATTAGAGTGGTACCACCAAGTAGTTCCATTTTCAAACTATCACTGTAGCTAAAGCTGTGTGGTGAGGGCCAAGGAAGAGAAGAAGTATTCCTGCACTTCAAAATGCACAGAAATACCAGTCAGTAGCATAATATAAAGGAATTTAGTGGACAGAAGAGTTGACGTCAGTCTGGCTCCAGGTAGGCTCTTAACCCCTACCCTACACTTCTTCATGGGGAAGCCAACTGGGCCACTGGAAGATTCAGCAGCTACCATTTGCAGCTAAGGGACAGCCCCTCCCTGCTTAGCAACCAATGAATATGCATTTATGGAACACCAGCTAACTGCAACACACACTCGTCGGTACGAGGGAAAATACAGCAAATGTTAAAGGAGATGCCTTCCCTTGCCCTCAAGAAACTTAAGTATAGTTGCAAGGAAATGATTAGCAGCAAACAAAGCCGTAGAGAAGTAAGGGCTAAGGTCTGTGAAACAAGCCTGGAAAATAACCTTGTCCTTGAAAAAAACAAAAAGAAAGAAAGAAAGAAAAGAAACTCCAAACCCCTTGTGATGGAAACCATTAAGTTTGCTTCACTTCTGTTTTTAGGAAAATACAAACCCAGTCTTAATGAACCTCAAGGCCACAACTACTGGAGACATTTAGGAATTGTTACCACATTCTAATCTATATATCCTCTGTCTGGCCCTTCCTGTTATTATTTTGTAAAACTTTTGAAGATCTGAGCAATGTTTAAAACCAAGAATCCCACCTTTTTTTATAAGTAATATTTAGGCTGAATAAACAGAGAAAATAGGACATAAAGGGGAGCTAACATTGTGCCTTCATTTATAATGTATTCCCAAGTTGTGAGTTTGGTTTATCAGCAATTTATCATGCCAAATTCCAAGTCATATTTATCTATGCAGATCAAACACTTGATTCTATTTTTGCCTTAATTTTGGGGGGGGTATGTTTATGACCAAGTCATATGGTATTTTCTGTGACAGATAAAATGCACAGGTTATTCCAATCTGACTCAGCCAGTCATAGCAACATGTAGTCCTTCTCATGTCTTAAGAATGAGTATCAAGGATTCAAATGGAGTTCCAGATGGTATCCAAAAAGCTTATATTTTATGCATCACTTATTCTGTCTAACAGTAGAAAAAGAATATTTGAAGCCAAAAATAGACCTTGCATGTAGTATGTGGAAGAGTAGAAATTGCCCTGATAGTTTAACAATTTGAAATTTGAGACATTAATTGTTTTATGAAGCATTCGTCACGTCATATATAATATTTTATGCCTATCATATATATACTTATTATGAAATATAAAGAAATTATGCATTCTATCTAACTAAGACTTTGTATCCTTGACCAATATCTTTTCATTCTACCACCTCCACCCTAGCCCCTGGAAACCACCCTTCTACTCTCTGCTTCTACAAGTTCTACTTTTTTACTGAGATCACGCAGTATTTGTCTTTCTGTTCCTGGCTTATTTCACTTGACATAATGTCCTTCAGGCCCATCCGTGTTGTCACAAATGACAGAATTTCCTTCTTAAGGCTGAATAGTATTCCATTGTGTATATGTAGCACATTTTCTTAATTAATTCATCTGTTGATGGACACTCAGATTGATTCCATATCTTGGCTCTTGTGAATACTGATGCAGTGAACATAGGAGTGCAGATAATCTTTTTGACATACTGATTCCACTTTTTTGGGATATATACCCAGTAGTGGGACTGCTGAATCATCTAGTAGTTTTTTTTATTTTTTATTTATTTTTTTATTTTTATTTTTATTTTTTTGAGACAGAGCCTTGCTCTGTCGCCCAGGCTGGAGTGTAGTGGTGCCATCTAGGCTCACTGCAACCTCTGCCTCCTGGGTTCAAGTGATTTTTCCTGCCTCAGCCTCCTGAGTAGTTGGGATTACAGGCACATGCCACCATGCTCAGCTAATTTTTGTATTTTTAGTAGAGACGGAGTTTCACCATGTTCACCAGGCTGGTCTCGAACTCCTGACCTCAGGTGATCCATCCACCTCAGATTCCCAAAGTGCTGCAATTACAGGCGTGAGCCATGGCACCTGGCCTAGTAGTTCGGTTTTTAATTTTTTGAGGAACCTGCATACTGCTTTTCATAATGGCTCTAGGAATTTACATTCCACCAGCAGTGCCCAAGGATTCCGTTTCTCCACATTCTGGCTAACCAATCTCCTGTCTTTTTGAGAATAGACATTTCAACAGGTGTGAGATGATATCTCACTGTGGTTTTGATTTGCATTTCCCTGATGATTAGTGATCTTGTGCCTTTTTTCATATAACTGCTGGACATTAATATGTCTTCCTTTGAGAACTGTGTATTCAGGAGAAAATAACCACTTCTCAAAGGAGTTTTATTTCAAAGTATCCAGGAAAAAAAAATTTAATGGAAAATTTATCCTAGAGTAAGTTGTCTTTTATATTTTGACCCTATTTGTAACATAAATCGGATGACAAAAAACTGGAATGCAAAGGCTTCAGGAGGATTACTTACTTGCATTGTATATTGCCTTAGGTTCTTTGCAGAAAATTATACTCATTAAAGTTCAAGGCTACGATGTGATAAAACCTGTTTCAGGAAATGAGTCTACATCGCAAATCTTGAGGAAGTAACATTTGAGTTTCAAAACAAAAAAGCAATTTTCAATGTCATATCTAGGTTAACCCAAAAGATTTATTTCACCCTATTTAGCTGCCTCTGAGATGGATGCTGAAGATAATTACACTGTGGAACAAACAGTACGACGCTTCACACTCACCTCACAGGCTCTCTTATTCCCACGTACTGCCAGAGATACTCCAAAATAAAATCACTGCAACCTTTTGTGTAACATCAGGCAGTTATAAACCTTGACAGTATTATTTTCTATTTATATATAGTATATGTTATATTTTACAAGCATAAAATATAACATATTTTATAAATATAAAATAGAATATATTTATTCTATTCTCTTTGACACAAAGTGACCATAAGACATATTACTTAAGTATGACTAGCAAAATCATGGGGCTTGTCATTCAGGTGGAAACTCTTACCTAACTGTTCAGTTTTTGTTCACTGCACCATTTACATAAGGCAAACTAATGCCACAAACTGTGCAAAACAATGCACAGTGTTTGAATGAGTGGCTAAAATAAAACTCTAATGAATGGGGTTTGCAAAATGCAACTTTGAGGACACTGTTGAGTAAATGCTACACACTGCACATTTTACAAAATTTCATTGAAGAACACGTGGATATTCTTTTTAGGATTATGGAGGGAAGCAAAATTTCGGCTCCTACATGCAGCTTTTGTGGCCTTTGTCTGAAATAGTTATCTTCCATTAATTATTCAGATATCATTCATTTCCTAAGACAACATTTAGGGAGACTGCCTTAAGTACAATTTGTCCACTACCCAGATAAGAATTCTTTTTGGTGGAATGTTGATAAATATTACTTGGCAGTAACACCAAGTTAAAATATTTGTTTCACAGTTGATGTTAATAACTATTATACATAAAGTGAATTTTACAAGGCATACTCAGATCTAAAACAGCAATATGGAGGCTCTTCAAATCCATTGAAACTTTATACCAGCCTACGGAAGTAAGGTTTTTATGCAAATTCTCCAAGAAATATGCTCTGAACTTTTAATTCCTTAGATTAATAGAGGAATTATATCATGATATAACTAATAGGTTTGTGGTACATATTGCTGCTGCTTTAATCTAACTCCGTGTCTTCCCACTGTTCTATATAAATTAGATATTTCATTATCTGAAAACAGTCAGCCCTATCCCATGGTGATAGCTCTAGGACTCCTTTTGAGTTCATTAAATCTGTATTCTCAGTCTCCCAACTTCTGGTTAATTCAAGCAGAAAAGTCAACTACCCCATGAACTGAAATAGTGTCATCTGAATATTTTTTTATTTTGCAGTGTGATAAAAGTCTCACACTTTTTATTTCTAAAAGTTTCTGCTTTCATTGAGAGCATAATAGGCAATCCACCCTTATGTAGTCTTATATACAAAGTCATAGTCAGGCTAAATTCAAACACCCATGTGAGATAGAAGCCAAGGTTTATTTTCTGGAGAAAAGCCACACATTACAACAAAGTGAACAATGAAGCCAGCATCCTTATCACTGGTGACCAAAACATTTGTGACTCTGGGCATTGGCCCCACAAATGCAATAATCATTCTGCATAGGAAGTAAGTTTTGCTAATTAAAAATGGATCTAATATATTTTCTACTCTTCAGCCAAGAATTAAAAAGTAATAGTGAGAAATTTAAATCACTTGGGGGCTACATTGAGCCATTTTGGAGAAACAGTTCAGAGAATGTCATGGCAGCCTCAAATTGCTGCTCAGGAACAGCCCAGCTCAGAAGATTGCAGGAAGGGAAGAGCATAGTCATTCTTACGTGAGAACTGTCCTTAACCAGATGAACAGACTCTCCATTTTTCACCCTGGCTTTGTCTCATTTAAGTCCCAACCAATCTACCTATCATTTTAGGTTTTACTATCTGGTAGTATTTAGGGGCTTGGCGGGGGAGGAAACCCTCAATACTCACAATTAGACTTGGTGATAAAAATCTTGACACATAAACAGAATAAAGGGCTTTCATTACTCCTTTAAACCACAGTGTCATTCGGTCTCCAAAAAGGACTGTAAGAATTTCTTTCATCAGGGGAAAGAAAAAAAGGACAAGAGCCTGCATGATGTAGCGGAACTCTCATTAAACACAGCAGGAGCTTTAACTGGAATCCAGGGTAAGGTGAGGTACCAGGTTAGAACAATTTACTGCTTCTATTACAATTTTGATCACAAGGACTGATTCATGTCATCTAGTTTCTTTTCCTTGTCACTATCACTGGTGCCAAGAATACATCAAATTGAAATTTAAGAGCCTCATATGTTTCTGTATAACCCAGTGATGGGTTGTACTGCTTTGACCTTCTTAAATGTCCCTTTATTTGATTTGATATCTATTCCCATAGAAAAACTATAATGCTTTGCTCGGTCAAAATATTAATCTTTCAAAACCTCCCTGGCTTAGAAAACCATAATTTCTGTAGAGAGAGACGGGTAGAATGTGGACTGAATCTAATTTTATTCTAAAGCAATTAGCATTACATCATCATAGCAGAAATATCTAGAATATTACCTCATGTCAGTGATCTTCTGAGATGTTAAAATGGAGTATTTAAAAATCTGAGTTATTTCTTTTTCTTTTTAAATGTTACATCATTAATTACATATTCATCAGCCAAAATATTTTATGCTCCGAATTTGAGCCGATATAATATGTAAGAAGTGTTCAAAATGAAATTATTGGCTGGGCGCGATAGCTCATGCCTGTAATCCCAGCACTTGGGGAGGCCGAGGCGGGCGGATCATGAGGTCAGGAGATCGAGACCATCCTGGCTAACACGGTGAAACCCCGTCTCTACTAAAAAATACAAAAAATTATCTGTGCATGGTGGTGGGCGACTGTAGTCCCAGCTAGTCAGGAGGCTGAGGCAGGAGAATGGTGTGAACCCGGCAGGCGGAGTTTGCAGTGAGCCGAGATCGTGCCACTGCACTCCAGCCTGGGCATCTCAAAAAAAAAAAAGAAAGAAAAAGAAAAGAAATTATTTTAGTCTATTTTGTCTTTTAAAAAGAATATCACAGGGATGGACCTCCCAAAAGGATTTTTAAATGGGATTACATATCTGACTTTTAAAAAAAAAATCTGACCTTGAGTTATAGTGCCCCAAAGTAAGCAAACTTCCAAACACACACAATATGATCAGAATTGAGTTAAAATTATCATCAGGGGCTTAATTTCTGAAATTAAAAAGGAAATGTTATTTCCTTATGGAAAAAAAAAAAGGAACCAAAAATGAACTGCAAGGTAGCTGATTTCTGTCTATGTTAAGACTTAGGTAATGGGAGAAAGAGAAAAGGGAGGACAGAGTTAGGAGGAGAGCAGGGTTTAACAATTGCAGGTGCAAGACTCAGGTGTTTTTAGAACCCATTTGCAGAGAACCCTGTTCCTCCCATTAACTGCTGCCGTTTTAAATCCTGGCACCAGCTCTGAGGACTGCAGGGTCCATAGCCAGTGCCCCACTCTACCCAGTTGAAAGACACCACTGCCTGGAAATGACAGGGGTTTTTTTTTCCTAAGGAAAGAAGTGCTTTCTGCCACTGTATATATAAGCTGGCAAGCTTCAAATAAAGTGCTTTTGTCCTTTCTGTCTATCAGAAACCGTGCAAATCGAATTGCCGTAAAACCAAGGGCAAGATACATCTATCCTGCATTCTTTAGCATCTGATTTTATCCTTTACTTTATCCCCAGGCACTTTTCAAAAGGAAAAAATGAGGTTGCATTTAAATTGAGTATTTAGGACTTGCCGAGAAAACCTCCCACTAGGCTAATATGATTGCAGGGAAAACAAGAGAAAGGAAAAGTGGAAAGGGAATGTGCTAACAGATCTGGGCCTCATCAGCAGAGCCGTCCTGAACACAAGGCCATGGTCAGCCATCTGGTCCTGCAAACGACGTTTTCTTTACGGTCATTAAGAACACCAATGTGTCGGGACACAAACAAGTATTCCTTTCAGAGATTATGACACATTTTCTCCCAAAGTAGTATATTAATGACATTTCCAGGGCATTCTTTACTATCTTTTATATGTGATCAGGAAGTCTAATACATATCGCTACTTCTTTTACAAAACACAGCATTAGCCAAAACTAAGGTGTCAAATAAAATTTTGCCTAGGATGAATAAACAGAAGAAATTCTTATGATACTGCACTATCAATTCCAAATTAAATAACAACAAAATGATAAGTGTTAAAATTCATGTTAATGGTTGTTCCCACACAAGCCGGAAAAAAAAAATCTTTCTGAGAAGTCTTTCACGAGTTAATCCTACCTTTCAAAGTGTTCAGTGGCTCCAAATTCAGTTAGTTTCCTATCAGTTCTTCTTTCATTAAGTCTCTTCCCTTTTTTTTCTCTTTGCACTATTTCCCTTAGCCAGGTACATAACCTGATGTGCCTTATTCGTTTGTGTCTTAAGTTTGTTTCCTGATGACATACCTTTCCAGCAATGCCATCTGGGGAGTTTGGGCAACTGTACCACGTTAGGAGGAAACCCTTCTTCACAGGAGAGTGTGCCTTTGCTTCAGGGAAGCAATCAGGATTTACTTGGACTGTGGTTGCAGCTCACTTTTAAGGATCTCCCTAGAATGCAAGCAACTCATCAATGAGAATCTGTGCAGTGGCTGTCACTGGGTAGCATCATGCTATGTGGAGTCATAGCCTTTGATACAAATAACAGTAAAGATAAGAATGCTATTAAAGGAATCACCCACAGAGGTTAACTGGGTATTGTCTCCAGACCACCTTGAACAAGAAAGAACATTTTTATCAGTCATTTTCTTAGTTTTAGCTGCTAAAACAAAGTACCATAGACTAGGTGGCTTATAAACAACAGAAATTTATTTTTCACAGCTTTGGAGACTGGAAGTCTGCAATCAGGCTACCAGAATGATCAGATTCTAGTTAGGGCCCACTTTGGGCTTGCAGACTGCCAATTTCTAGTTGCATTTTCATGTGGCAAAAAGAGATTGAGCTAGCTCTCTGGTCTTCTTATAAGGACACTAATCCCATTCATGAAAGCTTCACCTTCATAACCTAATTACTCTCCAAAGACCCCACCTCCAAATACCATCACATTGGGAATTAGATTTCAAATACAAATTTTGGGGGGACACAAATATTCAGTCCATAATAGTAATGATTATTCATTACACATAGGGCTCTAAATGTGCTGGCTCCTGACAATTTTTACTCTAAACTCTCTTTATTAGCTTGTCAAGCATAATTAGGGCAGTGACCTTAGTGAAAATTATTGAATTTCATTTCCTAAGGACAGATATTGAGGAGTTTTTCTTCACTAAAAATTCATGTTCTGCTACAGCTTTCATCTGTTCCTATTTTGTGAGATGGAAAATCTTTTATTTTATTTTTATGTTTGGATTGACCCTTCTTAATAAAGTCAGCATGTAATATGCTTCATATGCTTCTAATATGTGCTTAATTTTGCAAAATGTTTTGGATACCAGATTGCATTTCTCTTCCAAAAAAGGTACCAGCCTACAAAACCTTGCTGTTATTGTTTTCAATTAGTTCATGGAATTAAATGTATTAAATCACCAAATGTTTTATCCTCTGGCAGAAATTATGATTCTCACTGAACATCCATATGAATCTGGATCTGGCTGGGCCTTTATTAAGTGACACAATTTCACTAACCGAATAAACAAATGATACAAAGAAATTTGGTTTAGCCTTCTAAAATTCCAATGGTATTCAATAAAGTATCTCAGAATGGGTGTTCCAGGACTTTTATGGCACAAGACAAAATGTATTGCTTATTTTAAGAAAATAAGCTAAATAATGAGGAGATTCTTTTAGCAGATCCTCAGGATGTGTTAGGTTGAATCATAGGCAAATGATATTTGATCTTTGCACCTGTTAACACATTGAACCTCACCCTAGAAATGTAGAGCTAGAAGAAAGCCTTCTGGCAGTTTTAAAATAGATTGATTTACTGCAATTTTTCCAGAAGCTTCACCGTTTTCACTGGCTACATGTGACTTTGGCCTCTGTGGAGCTATATCCTCATTTGTAAAATTGGTGGTGAGGTAGGTGGACAGTTGACTAAATAATCTCTTAGAATAATTCTAATATCTGTGGATCTAAAGCATCCAGGGGTTGAATATGTTTCTTTCTGGCCAAGGAAAGATGGACCTGTCAATAATACCCAAACTCATCTTCCGAAAATCCTCTTTCCCAAGATACCCACTCTCCCTTGGGTTATATTATCGTAATGACCAGAAGCCCCTGCCAAGAGGCAACTGTTAACCTGGGAGGTCTATATTTTAGGTCACAGCCATCTGCTTATACTTTCTCACAAGTTAGTGCACAGTATACCCATCATTTTCTTCCCTTTTCCTTAATTTATTAATTTTACTAATTGCATAATTAATAAAGATAAGAAGATTTTACCTCCTTGCCCCCATCTGGTAGTTTGCAGATACCTGGCCTGATGACAACAGACAGTGATGAGATACTCACCAAGTTTACTGGGGCAGGAGGCCTCCTAGAGGGAAAATGAGAAAATGAAATGGGGAAGGGGAGTGAAGGACTAAGTAGGTAACAATCTGGACTCTCGCAACTGCATGGCAAGATTGGCACCCAAGCTGGATTGCAAGGGAGGGAAGGAGATCCTTATCAGACGTAATCAGAGCTCAGATCCAGGGCTTTGGTGTGTGTAGAAAGAGGGAAAGACAAAGAACTTAAAACAGAGCTGCCATTTGACCCTGCAATCCTATTACTTGGTATATACCCAAAGGAAAATAAATCCTTCTACTAAAAAGACACGTGCGCTGGTATGTTCATGGCAGCACTATTCACAATAGCTAAGACACGGAATCAGCCTAGGTGCCCATCTATTTAGGTTGGATAAAGAAAATGTGGTAAATATACAGCATGCAATACAACATGGCCATGAGAAAAAATAAAATCCTGTCCTTTGCTGCAACATGGATGCAGCTGGGATCCATAATCCTGAGTGAACTAACACAGGAACAGAAAACCAAATACAGCATGTTCTCACTTATAAGTGGGAGCTAAACACTGAGCACACATGGACATAAATACGAGAACAATAAATTCTGTGGACTACTAGAGGGGAGAAGGAGAGAGGTTTGTAAAACTACCTATCAGATACTATGCTCAATACCTGACTGATGGGATCTGCACCCCAAACATCAGCATCAGTAATATTCCCATGTAAAAAGACTTCACATATACCCCTTGTATCTAAAATAAAACTTGAAATTTAAAAAAAAAAAAAAAAGAGGCTGGGCATAGAGGCTCACACCTGTAATCCCAGTACTTTGGGTGGCCAAGGTGGGCGGATTGCTTGAGCCCAGGAATTCGAGACCAGCCTGAGAAATCTGGTAAAACTCTGTCTGTACAAAAAATACAAAAATTATCCAGGCATGGTGGAGCGCACCTGTAGTCCCAGCTACTGGGGAGGCTGAAGGGGGAAGATCACTTGAGCCCAGGAAATGGAGGTTGCAGTGAGCTGAGATCACACCACTGCACTGCAGCCTGGGTGACAGAGCAACTCTGTCTCAAAGAGAAAGAGAGAGGAAAGAAAAAAGAAAAGATGGACAGATAAGAAAATGCCCTTGGAGATTAAGAGAAAGCAGCAACATAGGACCCTGGATAATGTGTTTGTTTAATAACTATCCTGATGAGTTCTCTGACTATTCCCAAATGAGTACGAGGCAATTCAGGCTGAATCAGCAGATGAGCCCTCCAGAATCTTATTTATGTACAACAGACCTGCATGCACATTTACTAGAATGAGCCCCTCTCTCTGGTAGTCATGTCTGTTTCCACTGATTCCATCTGTTTCCTCTCTCTCCCTCCTATCCTGCTAGATCTTAATTCCTTCGACCTTCCCTGTTTTTCTAAGTCCCTTTCTTTCCCTTGTTATTTAACCTGCTATACTATGCAATTCATGTCCTCTGCAATAAGGAACATGCACTTCAGAGTTCTGTTGACATCTTGTATTCATTTATATTTAGTGAAAGAATGCAAAGGAGTCTACCTGGCAATATTCACTCTGCAGGAAGCAATAATTATTATTCAAATTAAAAGAAGCAGTAAAGGGAAATTCAGAAAAAGTGAAATATACTAATCTTCAGCTTTTCATTTCAGCCTACAAGGAAAAAATGAAGGAGCTGTCCATGCTGTCACTGATCTGCTCTTGCTTTTACCCGGAACCTCGCAACATCAACATCTATACTTATGATGGTGAGTTACCTATGATAGACATGCCCCTGCTAGCTAGATCATTAAGAAAGGTTGATATATATTTGTTTCTCACAACTCCTGATATAATCACATCAATATTTTGTAGATCTCACTACTGACTTGCTGTGTCTAGCTATTATGTCCAATTGATTACCTATTGCTCAAAACAGTTTGAATTTGGTGCTAATAACAACACATCAATGTCGGTTAAGAAATGTGGATGGATTCTTATTAACAGCCACATACAGCATATCAGCATCCACAATATGTCTAAGGCCTTTCTTTGCAAATAATGTAATAGGCTAAGACATAATTGGAGAAGATCATAATTTATAAGAAAATGCTTTATACTTAGAAAACTCAAGAGAAAGAATCAACAACCATCACTGTTTTTGCTTTATTGTAGTCTTTATATAGTTTCTATATTTGGTGTATACATGTCAACAAGCTAATGATAATAATAATAATAACTGACTCAATAAATAAAACTGACTTACAACTGAGGCCCTAGATAAAGAGGGTCTGAAAAGAAAAGCCTAAAGAATTAGCATGGCAATTAACATTATTGAGGTGCAACTCTTTAGTTTTGATTTATCCTGATTCATTTTGCTTACTTCGGCTCTGCCACAATCCACATGACATTGGGCAAATGGATACTTGGATTATCTGAGTCTCATTTAACTCTAGCATCTTCCTCTTGAGGTTGTTGTGAGATTTAAATGGTTTAATGTAAGTCAAATACTCAAAGCCAAGCCTAGCTCATTATATCACTCTACAATGATAGCTATCATTATCAACATCATCCTTACCTAATTGAGTCAATTTAACTAAAATATTTTATACAGTTCTATGTATCCTAGATATCCCTAAGGCATATTTTGCTAACTCTCAGGCTCACAATTATTTTTCTTTTCCACATATGTAAAGAAAGACATTAACGACAAGACAAACTGACCTTGTGGCAGTTAACCCCTTCTGTGCCTTTAAAGCCTATTCGAGGACTCAAAGGCATTTTCCTTCCAAAGTTATTCTATCATGGCACAAAAATCATAAATGCTAGTTAACTGTTCCATAAGGAAGTGTCCTCCATGTGAAAGGAATTCTGTCTCCAAACAAAACATTCATTAGAATGCAGGGCCAATGCCTACTTTGTACAAATTCATTCGGTCAGCAAATAAATTAGACAGATCTTTATTATTTGCTAGATGTAGCTGTGACGAAGGATCCAGCTATGTTTCTTACAAGACTCTAATGTCTAACTATGGATTGTCATTGAGGATCCAGAGTTCAATACGGCGTAGTCCTCACCTTCAAAGAATTCAGGGCTTAGTAGAAGAGTCTTACATGAACGACCAGAATGTAGAACACAGAGTGGTTAGGACAAAGGAGCCAGGGATGGTTTTTGCTCGGTTAGGGATTGAAAAAAGGGGAAGAAAAAATGTGAAGTTATGTGTGAGCTGATTCTTGAAATAAGCTGTTTTTATTTGCCTGTGTTCTCTCATAATCCTTTTCCACAGGCTTCTATAATTTTTATTGAGCTGTATTTAAAGTTGAAGTTGAATAGATAATTCAACAGTGCTTGTAAACTGTGCTTCCTAAAAGAGTCTGTAGAGAATTTGAAATTTCTGCCGTCTTTAACTTGACCTGATATTTCTACGTTGGATAATAATGTGACTTGTTTATTACAGGCAAACATTATAACAAGAAATTATTATTATTGTTTACATTTGTAAGCACTAAGTATTTGGTTTGTGCTTTGCATTCAGCATCCTTTATCTTTTAATCTTCACAACCACCTTAGAAAGAAGGTACTCTTTTTACTTCCATCTTTTAAATGAGGAAACAAAAGCATAAAGAAGTTAATTAACTTACCTAGTGTCAAACAGCTATTAAGAGGGGCTTACTATTTGGATGCAAATATAGGCAGTTCTAATTCCAGAGCCTCTAACCTAAGCCATTTAAAACACTATCACCTTATCAAGCAAGCTGTTTTTATTTGCCCATGTTATCTTATAATCCTTATCCATAGGCTTACATATTTTTTATAAAATTGTATTTAAAATTTAACTATAATCTTGGATGCCATCAGGAAAATGAAAAACATTTTTACATTTGTGAAGGAAAAAGCCCACATCATTTTCAATATACTTATTGAGTTAGTTTTATCTAGACTATCTATTAGCAGCTAAGGATCTGAGGTCAAGTCCTGACAGTCTGGCATTTTACTTGGCCACAGCCTCTATATGCGCTAACCAGGCTGCTAAAAGAACATTAATGGGGACATAACCTGCTGGCTTGGTTGCCACAACTTTAAAAAGATATTAATAAATTAGAGAGCACTTAGAGGTTAGGAAATAATACGGTGGTAAAGATCTAGAAACAGTGTCATTCTGGGGCACTTGAAGATGTTTAGCCTGGGGGAACAACTTGAAATGGAACATAACTGCTTTCAAATACTTGAAAACTGGTGGTGCACCACAGAGAACGGCCTAATCATGGGTAGCTTCACACCTCAAACAAGGATCAGTGGGCTAAAACCAGAGAGATGGAGTTTGGTACTCAAAGAATGCTCATCTGAAATTGAGGGCTGACCAACGAGGTTCTTTTAAAAATCATTATATTTTACTAAATTGTGAGTTCTGTAATTATAAATGTCCTAGCAGGTGCTAGTTATCATCTTTTCTATTATAAATTATACTATTTTATATTATAATTTCTATTATGCAGGCTTAAAACATAAGAGTCTGATAATCTGCTTATCTTTAATACATAAGCCACTGATAGAAAAAAAATGGCTAACCATTCTTCACTTCTTTTTCTTAATTGACAAATAAAAATTGTATATATTTGTGGTATATGGCATATTTGGAATTATGTATATATACATTAGAGAATGGCTAAGTCAAGCAAATTCATGTATGAATTACCTTACACACCTATCATTTATTTGCGATGAGAACAAAAAATCTACTCTTTCAGTGATTTTCAAGAATACAGTACATTGTTATTAACAATAGTTAGCAGGTTGTACAATAAATCTCTTGTGGCCAGGCGCAGTGGCTCATGCCTGTAATCCCAGCACTTTGGGAGGCCAAGGCAGGCAGATCACGAGGTCAGGTGTTCAAGACCAGCCTGATCAACATGGTGAAACCCTATCTCTACTAGAAATACAAAAATTAGCCGGGCGTGTTGGTGAGCGCCTGTAATCCCAGCTACTCAAGAGGCTTAGGCAGGAGAATTGCTTGAACCTGGGAGGCGGAGGTTGCAGTGAGCCGAGATAGCACCACTGCACTCCAGTCTGGCAACAGAGTGAGACTCTGTCTCAAAAAAAAAAAAAAGAAGAAGAAGAAAAAAAAAGTATCTTGCATTTGTTCTTCCTGTTTAACTGAAATTATGTATTCTTTGACCAACATCTTCCCAGTCTCCACCCCTATCCCCTGGTAACCACAATCCTACTCTGCTTCTCTGAGTTCAATTTTATGAACAGTCCACATGTAAGTGAGATCATATGGGATTCATCTTTCTGTGCCTAGCTTATTTCACCTAGCTTAGTGTTCTCCAGGTTCACCCATGTTATCAAAAATGACAGGATTTCCCCCAACTTTTTAAAGGCTGAATAGTATTCCATGTGTATGTGTACAAATTAGATTAGTCAATGTTGCCCCTCCCTCCTCCACCACAGTGGCTCTTTCCCTGGCTCCTAGCTCCAGCCGAGGTACACTAGAGGAGGATATTCTAAGCAGCAACAACACAGGAGCAAAGACATTACAATGGGGTGTTGGCTTATTGCCCCCGTTAGACTGTAAGCATCTTGAAGACAAGGACCCCATCACAGAGTGATGCTGTCATCCCTGGAGTGGACACTGTGCATGATTGATGACTGGAAGCAATGAATATACAGAAGGGCAAGACAGAAATCAGCAGGATGCTTTGCATATCAGCAGTGACTTTGCCAAATATGCCCAACTGTTCAGGGAGTTATATTGGTTCTAACGTAGCTCCTGTGATTCCTAAGCACAGGAATGGTGATAATACATATAATGGTGTATGCATATATATTCATATCTATATAATGATATCTCATTATATGTGAGAACTGGAGGACTCCGTTATTTTTCTCGTCTAACCAAAAAGTGCCTACAGCTATGATAATTTCCAAAAAAAATAAATCTGTGCTGCTTGATTTTCATGCAAAGCTCATATTTATTCAAAAGGGAAATAAAACTTAATTTAAAATCAATTTAGGCTAGGTTTTTTTAAGTATGCTTACCATTATTCAACTCCCTATAGGTATTGTCAAATTTCCCAATATTGTAAATATTCTGTTAAAATATATCCATAGTTATACTAAAGACAGAGAGGTCTTATATGTTCTAAACAACACAGAGTAAATGCTCATAAACAGCATTTTATTCCTATCTCCCAGAATAACAACAGTACTTCCAATTGCTAGAATCTCAATTATTAAAATAAACCCATGCTGCAAGCTTTATATGCTTAACATTTCTCAAATGTTCATTTTTCAGATATGGAAGTGAAGCAAATCAACAAACGTGCCTCTGGCCAGGCTTTTGAGCTGATCTTGAAGCCACCATCTCCTATCTCAGAAGCCCCACGAACTTTAGCTTCTCCAAAGAAGAAAGACCTGTCTCTGGAGGAGATCCAGAAGAAACTGGAGGCTGCAGAGGAAAGAAGAAAGGTAACTTTTTCCATAGGTTTTCCTTCACTCTCTCCCTCCCCTGCTCCTCCCTCTCACACATGCGGGCACACACATACAGAGAACAATGACAGCTGAACCTGCGCCATCCCAACATGTATAGGTTTTCAGTAAACACAGAGCCAGGCTAGTTGGGGTAAAAACTGTAGACAATATGCTAATTTTAGGCTAGCCAAACCAGAGCTCTCAGAAACCCAAAGAGCTTCAGTGCCCTAGTGCCCCTTCCCCTATACTGAATCCCCTTATTATAAAAGCCTCCCTTCCCTAGTCCATCAGGCAGACGCACTGTAGAGAAAACACAGCCCTGTCAAACTCCAGTGGTGGGGAGGGGAAGGAGTGCTGCTTCCTCCCTCTCGGGATCTGTGTCACCCCCTGTGTCAGGCGTGGTTTTCCTTGGAATTACAAATTACCAGATCTTCCCTCCAAGATCTTTCCTGCCCGGATGCTGTTCTCTTGTTCTCTTGGCCACAGGGTAAGGGCCAAGAGCTTGCCCCTTTCCTCCTCAGAGTCCCACTGCTTGCCCTGGAAGTTGGTCCTTCCAAGATCAGGACCTTCTCTGAGAGCTTTGAATATGTTCATCTTTTTCTAAGCCTTGATGATTTTTTTTTCTCTTTTTGCCATTGGTCCCTGCTTGTATTAAAGAGCTTTCCTTTTGCCAAATTTTTAATTTTCCATAATCACATGGCTAAGAAGAGCCAAGGGTATTAATATTTGAGAACATTCAGGTATCCTAGGGACTCTGTACACAGACAGAAGTTGTCTGAATGTGCCTGTTCCAACCATGTGGTTATGGTAGTTAATCCCATCAAGGTACTCTTGATCATCCAAAAATGGAATTATTTTAGGTAATTAATCTCCTACGTTGTATTTCCCATTACTTTTTATGATACAATTTTAGAATCAGGTAATCACTAAGAACATGTTCCCTGCTTTTATGATGTTGTTTTTTTGATGTTTTCTGTAATTTTATATACATTTTATATACTATGCATCTGTATAGTTTTCTGTAATAGAACACTATGCTAGGTGAAATAAGCTAGGCACAGAAAGACGAATCCCATATGATCTCTCTTACATGTGGACTGTTCACAAAACTGAACTCAGAGAAGCAGAGTAGGATTGTGGTTACCAGGGGTTAGGGGTGGAGACTGGGAAGATGTTGGTCAAAGAATACATAATTTCAGTTAAATAGGAAGAACAGTTAAATAGGAAGTTTTATGATGTTGTCTGTAAAAAGTCAGCCAACACTTTGGACACTTCTATGTTGGATAATTAAAAAGAGAATGAAGATAGTCCTTCTCCTAAAGATTGAATTCTCCAAGAGAGAATGCAGGACAAACACAGATGTGCTGTGTATAGTATATGTGCATATATACACACATATATGTACACAAATATGTGTATTATCAAATAATAAAGCTCAAACGTTAGAAATCCTTAGATTAAATTTTCTAAACAAGAAAACACTAATATTTGTAGTTGAAAAAAAATCCTCCTATGATGTGTAACATGCTGATCTCAATTTTTACCTAAGAGTGATGTTCTCCAAATGTCTGATGAGTATTTCATATGTATATATATATGAAATTACAATGATAATTGGTATATAGAGATATCTATATTATAGATATATTATATATAGCTATCTCTATATATTATATATACCAATTATAGATATAGATATAACAATGGTAACTGGTATATATGTGATGTGTATATGTGTATATGTATACTGTAATTATATATTAATATTATATACATATACCATAATTATATATTAATATTGGTGTGTGTATGTGTGCATGTGTATATATATATAAAATACTAGTTATCATTGTTCTAGATTTAAAAAGCAGGAACCTGAGCTACTAACTCAACTATATATATACAGGAAGTAGTTGCTTTAAAACATATCAGTTTTTTGTTGTTATTTATAGTTTATTCTCATAGTAAAGCTAAAATAAATTATTCAAAGTTATCAAAACTTTGCTGACAACAGATATAAGCAATGCCTAAAACAGTGGAGAGCATGTTGCACCCAAAGTAGTTTAAGTTCTGACCCAAGCACTGGCATCTTATAGGCAATAGGTAGAGATATGAGTCATAGGTTGACATATATTGAGATGCTGTGCCTTGATTAGAATACAGAGCCAGTGACTGAGGTGAAATTAAAACTCAAACCAAAATTCAACATCCTGATTTAGGATGTTGCTGGTGTTTCTAGGTAATATACTTAATTTGAAAGAAATAATTGAGGATAAAAAAAGAACTGGGATCATCAAAATTAACTAGGTGTTCTTATAAAAGTCCCTGAGGTTACTAATTAATGAATCTGATAAAGCTCCTGCACCCTGACAGCAAGAAATTATCAATGATTATACATTTAAATAATTGAATTGAACTAGAAACCGGCCACATGGTTAAAAGACATTTACAAATGTAATCATCCAGTGTTATGATGCCCAGAAAAAAAGTATTCCTTGGAACACTTTAAAAGCCATATTCCATCACCTTTCCAGTTATTTGTTAAAAATTTTGTAATGCAAAAATCACCATACAGATTATGTCCTAGTGGTCAAGTTTTATTTTTATCTTTTTATTTTTTGTTGTTAATGGTAGAGTTTTAATTAAAAGAAAATACAACTAATTAGCAGAAAGTGCCAACTTTAAAAAATCACTAATTGATTTTACTCTTTTGGGTTATACTGACTTAATTAGCACTAATTTAAAGAACTATTAATTCTCTTTTAAGAGTCTTTAGCAAGTGCATATATCTCCGTAATTATGTTAGTAAGGACATGCCTATAACCAAAACCCAACTCAACTAGTTAAAACAAAAAGCAAATATGGAACCAAAAAGTCTAGGAGTGGCAACAGCATTAGGAACAGCTGGATCCAGGGATCACAGTATTATCAGAAAATTTTCTTTTGATGCCTGTCATCTCTTCCTGCATTTAATTGGTTTCATTACCAAGAAAGTTAAATTTCAATAGTCAGTTCCAAATTATTATTATTATTTTTTTTTCTGAGACGGAGTCTGGCTCTATCGCCCCAGCTGGAGTGCAGTGGCTGGATCTCAGCTCACTGCAAGCTCCGCCTCCCGGGTTCACGCCATTCTCCTGCCTCAGCCTCCCGAGTAGCTGGGACTACAGACGCCCGCTGCCTCGCCCGGCTAGTTTTTTGTATTTTTTAGTAGAGACGGGGTTTCACCGTGTTTGCCAGGATGGTCTCGATCTCCTGACCTCGTGATCCACCCGTCTCGGCCTCCCAAAGTGCTGGGATTACAGGCTTGAGCCACCGTGCCCGGCCCCAAATTATTTTTCTCACAACTTAGTGACTCTGGCAGAAACAGAACTTCTTTTTCCCAATATTTAACAAAAGTCCTGAAATTGAGTTTCAGTGGCCTGACCTGGATCACATGTCCAACCTAGAATCAATCATTGTGGCCAAGAGGATGTAGTAGTTTGATTTGCTAGCCTGAATCACATGCCCACCACTGACCTGCAAAGGAGTTTAACTAAGATCTCTGGGGTAAGAATTGTGGAGGGTAGTTCCCCAGAAGAAAATCGAGGTGTTCTCCCAAGAGGAAGGGGTAATGGATCTTAAGTAAACAAAACTATAGATGTCTACATTTTCTATCTATAAATGTTTAGTGTTCCTATAACAAGTAGAATAATTATTTAGTTCATACTCTATTCAATTTGCAACACTCTTCTGTTGCCCTGCTACAGTTATTTTCTTATAGATGGAATGAAAACTATCAATCTAGGCAGCTCTGTGAAACAGTACTGTCCAAGGAATATAATGTGAGCCAGGCCGGGTGTGGTGGCTCATGGCTATAATCCCAGCACTTTGGGACGCCGAGGCAGGTGGATCATCTGAGGTCAGGAGTTCAAGACCAACCTGGCCAAAATGGCGAAACCCCACCTGTACTAAAAATACAAAAATTCACTGAGCATGGTGGCGGGCACCTGTAATCCCAGCTACTGGGGAGGCTGAGGCAGAAGAATTGCTTGAACCCAGGAGGTGGAGGTTGCAGTGAGCAGAGATGGTGCCATTGCACTCCAGCCTGGATGACAGAGCAAGACTGCATCTCAAAAAAAAAGGAAAGAAAGAAATATAATGTAAGCCATATGTGTATTTTTAAATTTTCTGCAAGCCACATTTTTAAAATAAATGTGAAATGAATTTTAATAAAATATTCTTCACCCAATATGTTCAAAACATTATTTCAATATGCATATAATCAATATAGAAGTACTAATGAGCTGTTTCACATTCTTTTATCATACTAAGTATTTGAAACCCAGTGTGTATTTTACATTTACAACTCTTTTCAGTTCATGTTAGATATATTCCCAGTGTCTAGTAGCCAAAGGCAGCCAGTAGCAGATACAGATATTAAAACAGAAAACATCTAGGGAATAATGGGGAAACTTTAGGCCTAAGTTTTTAAAATCAATACCAGATAATTATTCAGATTCAACTTTACTTTTACATATATATGTATTCTTTAAAAATTACATTGATATGGGAACTCGGAAAGTTCAAAATACATTTCCATTCTATGGCTTTAATCTTTACATCGTCAGAGCTAATGCAAGTGTGAAGTTTAGGATGCACTGTAAGTAATAGGATCTTCTAAATCTCACGCCCTCTTGTTCAGCTACCTACTCTATTTCTATTTCAGTTCCTCACTGTGGGGAGGGGACTTCTCTGAACCTGGGTTTCATCTCTTACTCTCTTTCATGGTAACCAGGTTTTCCTTTGTAGCACCTAGCACAATTAGTAAGTAATTAGTATTTATTGGCATATTAGTATTTATATGCATACGTATTTGTTTAACCCTATGTCTCCCACTAGATTATAAACTCCATGAAGATAGAACTTGTCTTTTGTTTAATAGTGCTTGGCAATAGTTAGTACTACAAAAAATATTTTTCTTTCTTATTCAACTCCTGTTAGCCATTGCCTGAGTTACTACAAATGTTTTTAAGTGAATAAATAAATAATAACTTACAGGGCCAAATGTGAAAGTGGCAATATATAGCTTGTTTTGATTTTTTATTCCATCCTCCCATCCTAAAACAATTACAGGCACTAAGTTTCCAAATGACATCTGAAACAGTACTAAGGAATTCCTAGTCTGGGCAAAATCACTCAGTCAACAAATATTTATCAAGCACTTACTATTTGGTAGGCCCCGTTCTAGGCACAGGGGATACTCATCAACCTTACATTCGAGTGGGGGAGAAAGAGCTAATAAATACATACGCAGCATATTAGATGACACAAAATTAGCAGGACAAAAAGAACTGGGGGTGTGGGGGTGAAAGAAGCTATAATATATAATTATTACTATATATAATAATATAATTATTGGATAGTCAGAAAAAACCTCTTGAGTAAGAGAACATTTGAAAAGAAGCACAAAGGTAGCAAGGGAGTAAGGCAGGCAGCTCTTCTCTGGGACCTGAACATTCAAAGTAATGAGAGTAGCAGGTACGAAGGCCCTGAGATAGCAATGTACAAGGTGCGTTTGAGAAATAGCACACAGGCCAGCGTGGCTGAAGCTGAGACAGCAGGGGGAGAGTGGTAGCAACTGAAGTCAGAGGTAGCAATTAAGGACTTTGACTTCGCATGAAATGGGAGATTATTAAGGATAATAAAACGATTTCACTACTTTATGTGAGTCGCAGCATCTTTTTAAAGAAGTATCTGTTTTTTAAAAGGGGGAGATGACTAGAAAAATAAATAGTATTAGATAAATAGAGAAAACACGAAAACGTTCTAGATTAAGACAGTGATTCCAGAACTAAGGATCCACAGAGGCAAGAATGCAGAAAGTGTGTGTTTCAGAGAAGTGGGTAGACCAGTGGTTTGGACTAGTGGATTTGGCTAGGGAGTTTGAGAGTAGTGAGGTGAGATTAGGGAGGGCTATGAATGCCAGGTGAGTGCGCAAATTCCATTATATAAGCAGTAAGGAGTCACTACAGACTTTCCAAAAATACATACACGTTCCACCTGGCCCACAGGTTAGCAACATTCCATTGCCCTGGACCTATTTCCTTTCCTATAAGTTACAGGTTTCTGAAGATTCTACCTAGCGAACATATTACTTTTAAACGAGTATTAATAAATTATCTTACCAAGATTATAATCAAAGGAATCTGTAATTGCTAATTATTTCTGATTAAAAGATAAAAAGTTTTGCACTGAATTGACATAATTCTAACTCAAAGTAAATATACAGATAGACATGGATATAGATGTGAAGTGTGATTTCTGTTAGGGCGTTTTAAACATAAAAAACCTTATGAGTTCTCCTCCCTCCCCCTACCCTTAATGCCTTGAAGGCCTCTTCCTGGGACTTCAGGGATCCCTTCAGGGAACTAATGACCTAGGCTGTGTTTGGGGGGCTTTCTGGATTTATAGCTGGAAGGGTGCCACAGAGGCGTCTCTACTTGGGCTCAGATTCACTTTGTGTTCAATGTTTTGGCAATTTCCTCACCTCCCCACTCCATCTGTTGACATTACTGCAGCACTGACCATCTGGTTACTAGGTTGGAGGATACTCCCTCAGGCTTCTTTGAGGCAGAATTAATGCTCCAGTGATTAGCTAGTAGAAGAAGCTTGTCATAAAAAGAATAAGCCCTTTCCCTGCTTTTTCTCCATTCTTTGGTTATCGCTGGTAGTCGGTGATAATCACTTCTGTGAGTCTGTATCAATCTCATCTGGGCAGCTTGAAGCTCATCTCCTGAAATCAAAGTTTCCATAATGCAACTGACCCACAAGGGTGAAATGACATGAACACTTTAACCATCCATTTATCATTTATTCATTCATTCAACCAACATGTATTTGGCAAGAGGCAGCAGAGCTAGCCTAACTATACATCCCAGTTGGCCCAGGACAACTCCAGCTAACTCTTGTTGTTTTGATACCATTATTAATTATTTCTCTTTTATTCTCATAAGTGTTCCAGTTTGGACAATCAATTACATGGGCATCCTTAGCAGGGCACAGTGTTTAAGAGCATCTTTAAAACATTGTCTTTAAGAACCTGTGGTTAAGAGAATATCTGTGTTCAAATCCTGGTTCCACCACTTACAAGCTGTGTGACCTCAAGCAAGTGACTTAATCTCCCTATGTCTTCTTTCATCAATCTGTAAAATGAGACTAGTAATAGAACTTATGTCATGTAGTTAGTGTGAGAATTGGAAGGTTACTCTACATAAAGACATATAACCGGCATGGTAAAAGGGTTAACAATTACTATGTGAAGATGCATCCAGTTTCTGACCTCACAGAGATTACCTAGCAAACTAATGACTTTATAAAGAAAAGAAGTTTCTCATTAACAGAGACTGAAATGCTACCATACAATACATTCCTTTTTTTTTTTTTTTTTTTTTTGGGACAGAATCTAGCTCTGTTGCTCAGGCTGGAGCACAGTGGTGCCACCTTAGCTAATTACAACCTCCACCTCCCAGGTTCAAGCAATTCTCCTGCCTCAGTCTCCCAAATAGCTGGGATTATAGGCATCCACCACCACACCCGGCTAATTTTTATATTTTTAGTAGAGACAAGGTTTTGTCATATTGGCCAGACTGGTCTCGAACTCCTGACCTCAGGTAATCCACCCACCTCAGACTTCTGAAGTGCTGGGATTACAGGCATGAGCCAGAGTGCCCAGACAATATTTTTAAATATTATAAAATATTCTTTATCAAATTGCGTAGAAGAAAAGAAAGTTTGATAGGTAATAGATATACAAATAGGTCAGGCCAATTAAAAGTGTCTTGAAAAAATTAATATTGTGAAAACGAAAGGATCTTAATGACATTGATAAAATCTCACCCTAAAAGAGATTAAATTAAAAAGCACCCTACTCGAACCAGTCCAGCGAGATTTCATTAGCATGCTCTCATTACTGGCATAATCAGCTTCAAAGTCACTAAGCCTCTGAAAGGAAAATGTGTTGCTTATTCTTAATAAAATGGCATAAAAGTGGATCATTAGTCACCAAACATGATAGACTTACCTTTTCCATTTGTTGGTATCTCACATTGTAGATGGCAATTAAAATGGAATCCAGGGAAAGAAGGGGTGGTTTGTATAGCAATGGATTATGAAACAAAGTACTGGATTATTCACAGCTTGACATTCAGGAAACATTCTGCTCCTTACAGAATATGGCACGTGGGCCACAGAGTCTTCCTGTGTGCTACCTTCTCGGTGAAGAAGAGCACCCCCACGTTTCTTTTCCTAGGAGCTAACCACAGTAAACCCATTACACACTTTAGCAGAAGGGCTCATTCTAAAGGTCTTTGGATTTTAATCATTTTAAATTTCCTGTTATGCTTCGGGCTCTTCAACACAAAGTGAATATTATACTCTTTGGTTTTACATAATTATATTCAATTGTCATATTTCAACAGGACATTATTTGTGACTTTAGATGGGTCGTAATGGTTTTTCATTGTTAGCAGTAAAGTCAATAATTACAGACACACCACCTAACCTACTTGTGTAAAGGCATTTTTGGTACTAGGAGATTCAGTGTCTGATCAACGGTCCTGGATAGCAAGTAATGTATCCCCCAAATAATGAAAAGTGACAAGAAAATAAATATGTTTACTTCAGAAATAAATGGAAAATTAGTGCTATCTAAAATGTAGTCTTAAGTCTCATCTGTGTACATAAAATAAAATGAGTTTTATGTACCAGTTACTCAAATTTATCTTCCACTCCATTTGTACAGTAATTAAACCTTTATACTCAGTAATATAAAAATTGGTAATTAACCTCTTTGCAAAATATTAAAGTGCTCCTAAATGTACAATAAGTCTCCTTCCCTGTCTCATTGTTTTTCCCTTCATGTACCTCTCATGTAATTATTTCAATGATTGAGTTCAGTGTGAGGAGGTTTATGCCTAGGAAAGGTGCTCACCAGTAATGTGCCTCAGTTCCCATAATAGCAAGATCGAGAAGGTTCCTTAGTCTCCCGGAATGTCACGTTGAACATCTCAGTTCTATATTTTGCCCTGACATTTGCATTATATCAGCTGATCATTGTCTTGCCCTAATTTTCCATTTTAATATTTTAGTGACCTTCTATGTTAGGTACAGGTTATTTAGAAGTGTTCCTCCAAGGCCAGATACTTTTTCCTTGGACAATTTATTTTTAACAACTTTTAGTGATTCTCTCACTTCACCACCCTCCCTGTCATAAGTCCATGCAATCCCAATTCCTTTCTGCTAATCTGCACTGTCTGCACAGTCAAGATATAAAGTAAGAATACCTATTTGAACATGTAGTGAGAACTTTACTTCTCTGCCAAAAATGAAGGAAAATGCTGCCACTTTTGTATATCTCATGTTTTTTATTCTACAGCCTCACTCATTTCATGTCATGTTTTAGTGCAGTTTTCTGGACTAACTGCTTATTTTCTCATTGATTAAACTGCCTATTTGCTCATTGGAATCAGAACCACATTTTCTTCCTTGAGGGTCTGACTAGAAGATTAAATTATGTTCATGTGAGAATCAAGTTCTACCTAAGAAATGAGTTAGAGGAGTCATGGGCAGCAATATCTATCTGGATGCTACACCGTGAAAAAGGAAGGGAGGTTATGCCTTTCTGCCCCGATGGGGTAGCAGAGACCTTAGGAACTGAGGTAGATGTCCCCATGGTTATTAGCTCCACTGAATATTTTGTTCAAAAATTGGCTGCCGGACAG